>NC_080541.1:224877950-225229200 GCF_028640845.1 Ahaetulla prasina | reverse complement strand
TGTGTTTCCAGTTGCTTAATAACCTTGCTCCCAGCTGGTGAAGTTTCTTTTGCCCCTTGTAGCAAGAAAGCGACCACTAGGTGTTTTTTGCTTTCAAAGGGTAATGACCAGTGGTGGGATTCAGCCAGTTGTTAAATTGCTGGGCCCTCCCCTCCCCGCCCCTTCCAGGAGTCCCCATGCGCCCTGTTTTGGCTCCCAGGAGGCTGCAGGGAGGCCTACTAGGCCCAAAATAGGGCCGCGGTGTGGCTCAGGCTGTAAGAAGCCTGTTATTAAACACAGCTGCCTGCAATTACTGCAGGTTCTAGTCCCACCAGGCCCAAGATTGACTCAGCCTTCCATCCTTTATAAAATGAGGACCCAGATTGTTGGGGGGGCAATAAGTTGACTTTGTATATAAATATACAAATAGAATGAGACTATTGCCTTACACAATGTAAGCCGCCCTGAGTCTTCGGAGAAGGGCGGGATATAAATGTAAATAAATAAAATAAAAAAAAAGGAAGTGGGAGGGCAATACCCCCCCCCCCCCGCCGCAGCCCATTTTTGCTCCCGGAGGGAGTGCAGGAGACTGAATACTGCCTGTCACCCCCCTGGCCACGCCCACCCAACCGTTCATTAGGGCAGAGAGCCCGTTGTTAAATTATTTGAATCCCACCACTGGTAATGTCTGTCTTGTATTTAACTTAGAAGGGAAAGCAAATTTGGTTTGGGGTGAATAAGCTAGTGAGAAGGCCTGTGAGTTGCTAGTTGGAGAACTATGGTCAAAGAAATACCTTCAATATCACTTTGAGCAACGTTATGCACAAATGGGCTGTGTTCACATAATGCAGCTGATAATCATCCCTTTTTTTTTTTTTGTCATGTTCTCGATGTTTTCTGAACCTGAAAGTTTCCCTCGAGACATTTGAGGCTGGGGAACTTCATCAGTGCAGGCAGAGATTAAAGTTTGCTGGTTATATATCCCTGGCCAGTCTTGTTTGGGGTGTGGTATCAATTTTCCTTAATATTCCTTAATTAGGGTTTGGTTTCTTCCTTGATTGTTTAATTGGTGCGGTTTCCTGCTTATCTGGTTGTGGCCAACTAGAAAGAATTCCACTGTGGGCTGGGCTTTTTTTTTTTAGTTCCTTGACTTTTGGTGGGATCTTTAAATAGTAGGTAGATCTCCATGGGCCTTTTCAAGGCTGATGTCTTAGTATCGGTAGTCCTCGACTTATGACCACAATGGAGCCCAAACATTTTGTTGCTAAGCGAGACACTTGTTAAATGATTTTTGCCCCATTGTATGACTTTTTCTTTCCCCAGTTGTTAAGCGAATCACTTCAGTTGTGAAGTTAGTAACATGGTTGTTTAAGTGAATGTGGCTTCCCTGTCGGCTTTGCTTGTCAGACCATCGTAAAAGTGGATCACATGACCCCAGGACACTGCAGCCGTCATAAATATGAGTGCCAAGCGTCTGAATTTTGATCACATGACCATGGAGATGTTGCAACGGTCTTAGGTGTGAAGAACAATCATAAGACTTTTTTCCCCCCACTGCTGTTGTAACTTTGAACGGTCACTAAGTGAACTGTTGTAAGTTGAGGACTCCCTATAAATATGCATAAACAAGCAACAAACTTGACTCTTCCATCCACTGACGCTGACAATGAAACATTTGCAGGTAGAATGCCGTAACGAACTATTTTTGTCAGTGGCGCAGTGGTTAGAGTGCAGTACTGCAGGCGACTTCTGCCGCCTGCCTGCAATTTGGCAGTTCGAATCCAGCCAGGCTCAAGGTTGACTCAGCCTTCCATCCTTCTATCAGGACCCAGATTGTTGGGGGGGGGCAATATGCCGACTCTGTAAATCGCTTAGAGAGGCCTGTGAAAGCACTGTAAAGCGGTATATAAGTCTAAGTGCTATTGCTATTTCTGAATTAAATGCCAGAAAAAAAATTCCTGGATTGTTCATATAATAATCATGATTTGAAGTTGCAATACTTCGCTAACCTTGGCTGATCCAGCAGGCAAGGTAGCGTAACCATGGCGATTGGGGTTTCACTTGTTTCCGCGGCTCAGTTTCCGGTATGCCGTGACCCGGTGTCGGTCCACAGACCAGGGGTTGTACAGAGTTGTGTACCCTGCCCGTTTTGTAGCCCAGAGAAGGCCCATCCTGGCCTCCTGCTTGCTGAGACTTCAAACTTTCAGCCGCTGATTTCTCTCTTGATTTTCTCTACCCACCACTGGTTTCAGCCTCCCAGTACACAGCTTCTATGCCCTCTGATGTCCCCGGTTGCCCAGCAACCCCACTAATGCTGAGCTCTTCTCTGTCTTGTCCTGCCCTCACCTCTTCTTTGTCTGCCTTTATCCTTAGGGACTTCCAACAGTTATGCCGATGACGATCTCTATATTTCCACCGGGGTGACCTGTAGCTCTCTCGCTTCCTCTTTCCTTTAGTTGCACACTCAGTGCTGAGCCAGTCTCATATCACCATCTCCCAATAAATCTAATCGATATCATGAATTTACGAATAGAATAGAATAACAGAGTTGGAAGGGACCTTGGAGGTCTTCTAGTCCAGCGGTCACCAACTGGTGGTCCGTGGACCACTGGTGGTCCACGAGAAAATTCTGGTGGTCCGCAGAAAAATTATTTGCATTTTTTATATTGCACTAAATCAGGGGTCCTCAAACTACGGCCCGTGGACTGGATACATGCAGTGAATGTTTGTGTTGCTGCAGAGAGTCTCCCACTTCGGAGTCTTCTTGTGTGGGTCGGGGGTGGGGGACAGAAATTCTGACTTGGGGTCTGCTTCAGCCTCCTGGTGCGAGGCTTTGGGCGAAAGCTGGAGGGAAGTGAAACTGGTAGTGAAGAGCTGGAGGGCCTTGTTCCAGTGGGTCTGTATCATGGCCTGGAACCGGCTGACCATCTCAGCCCATTGAGCCTTCAGGCACCGGTACCTGGCCTTGCACATCCGCAGGTCTCCCCTCTGCTTGGAAAGCTTATGCTCCTAGTCCTCATTGAGGTGCTTCTGCTAAGCCTCCTTCTCAGTCAGATCCAATTTGAACTGAGCCGGCTGTTTTGCGTGGTGGCTGCTTAGCTCCAATAACTGCTTCCTATTGGGGCCCTAAGGAGCCCGGGTGGGCAGGCGAGGAGTGCTGGGAGGGGAGGGGCCGCAGTGTGGCTCAGGCTGTAAGAAGCCTGTTATTAAACACAGCTGCCTGTAATTACTGCAGGCTCGAGTCCCACCAGGCCCAAGGTTGACTCAGCCTTCCATCCTTTATAAGGTAGGTAAAATGAATAAATAAATAAATAAATAAATAAATAAATAAATAAATAAATAAATAAATAAATAAATAAATAAAAAGGCCGTCAAGGCACCCCTCGATGTGAGTGACATCAAGTTGGCCACACCCACCTAGCCACGTCCACCCAGCCGGTCTTTAGGCAGATCATATTAGTGGTCCACGGGCTTTAAAATTATGAATTTAGTGGTCCCTGAGGTTTGAAAGTTTGGGAACCCCTTTTCTAATCCAATCCCCTGCTCAAGCAGGAAATCCTACGCCACTTCAGACAAATGATTATCCAACATCTTCTTAAAAACTTCCAGTGTTGGAGCATTTACAGCTTCTGGAGGCAAATTGTTCCACTGATTAATTGTTTTGTTTTTGTTTTGTTTTTGTTTTTATTTTGTCACAACAGTATATGTAAATATTGTCATAAAACAACAACACATCATATAAACATATATATAGGCTAAAATATGTATAAAATATAGGCTAAAATACGTATATATATACATACATAACAACCAAAGACCTACATACATACATACATACATACATACATACATACATACATACATACATACATACATATATATATATATATATATATATATATATATATATATATATATAAAAGCAAAAGTATTAATTTGATATAATGAAGGGAACAATAGGACAGGAACGGTAGGCACTTTTGTGTGCTTATGCACGCCCCTTATAGTCCTTTTAGGAATGGGGTGAGGTCAATGGTAAACAGTTTTTGGTTGAAGCTTTTGGGAGTTTGAGAAGAGACCACAGAGTCAGGTAGCGTGTTCCAAGTGTTAACAACTCTGTTACAGAAGTCATATTTTCTGCAGTCAAGTTTGAAGCGGTTAAAATTAAGTTTGAATCTATTGTTTGCTCCTGTATTATTGCGGTTGAAGCTGAAGTAGTCTTTAACAGGAAGGACATTGCAATAGATGATTTTGTGTGTTAAACACAGGTCTTGTCAGAGTCAGTTGTTCTTAATTGTAACTGTTCTCACAGTCAGGAAATTTGTCTTTAGTTCTAAGTTGCTTCTCTCCTTGTTTAGTTTTTCATAGACCATTCCTGGTCTATGCAACCAGTTTTCCATAGCTCCAAAAACCTCTGTCGATGACTATGTTTTATATAAATTGTTGGATGCCTTCTTTACAGTATTAACTATTTCAGGCCTATGTTGTAACATATACATTTGGAGCGGGGGGGATGTATGCATAAATGTACTACAGGTAGTCCTCAACTTACGACTACAATTGAGCCCAAAATTCATGTTTTGTCACATTAAGTGAGAAATTTGTAAAGTGGGTTTTGCCCCATTTTATGACTTTTCCTGCCAGATTTCTTAAGCGAATCACTCCAGTTGTTAAATTAGTGACACGGTTGTTGAGTGAATCTGGTTTCCCTCATTGGCTTTTCCTGTCAGAAGGTCGTAAAGCGGATCACGTGACTCTGGGGCACTGCAACGGTCATAAATGTGAGTTGGGGCCGGATAGCTCAGGCTGGTAATGCCTGTTATTAAGAACACAGAAGCCTGCAATTATTGCAGGTTCAAGCCCGGCCCAAGGTTGACTCAGCCTTCCATCCTTTATAAGGTAGGTAAAATGAGGACCCAGATTGTTGGGGGGGCAATAAGTTGACTTTGTAAAAATATACAAATAGAATGAGACTATTGCCTTATACACTGTAAGCCGCCCTGAGTCTTCGGAGAAGGGCGGGGTATAAATGTAAAACAAAACAAAAAACATTTGAATATAACTCATGTGACCGTGGGGATGCTACAATGGTTGTAAGTCTGAAAAATGGTCACTTTGTTCAGTGCCGTTGTAACTTTAAACAGTCACTAAACGAACTATTGTAATTTGAAAACTAACTGTATTTTTATGATTGGTTTTGATCAGGGGTGCAACTATGGCAACTTTAAGACCTGTGAACTTCAATTCCCAGAATTCCTGAGCCAGCCTGCACCCCAAAACACCATCCTCACAGCCCCTGGTTTTGAACCACAAACAAATCCAGTTAGTCTCGACTTAGAACAGTTCATTTAATGACCGTTCAAAGCTACAACGGCACTGAAAAAAGTGACTTTCGACCGCTTTTCACACTTACGACTTCTGCAGCATCCCTGGGATCATGTGTTCGAAATTCAGATACTTGGCAACTGACTCATATTTATGCCAGTTACAGTTTCCCAGGGTCATGTTGTAACATTTTGTGACCTCCTGACCAACAAAGTCAATGGGGAAGCCATTTAGTGACTGTGTTTCTAATTTAGCAACTACAGTGATGCACTTAAGAACTGTGGCAAGAAAGGTCGTAAAATGGGGCAAAATTCACTTAACAGCTGTCTCACTTAGCAACAAAAAATTTGGGCTCCATTGCTGTCGTAAATCGAGGACTGCCTCTCAACTGGACTGAGCTGATGTCCTTTCATCAAGCAAAATAAAACTAGGGAAATGCTGATGTCTGTTTCTTCTATCTGTAATCAGGCCTCCTCTAAATAATGATTTTTTGCTCTTCGTTGTTCTATCTGGCACAAAACACATTCTTGTTTGGCGTTAACTTATTACTTTATATTAGCTCTGCCTGCATTGTAGACATATCAAGTTCTCTGCTGTCCTAAGAACATCTTCTCTTTTCAAATGTGTCATCTAAAAAATATTGCTGATTGCTCTCCCTGTACTTAAGATGCACAAATCGTGGTGTGTTTTTTTTCCCAGGTGCCTTCTTAAATGCTGGCAAAGATATTTATTATTTATGATTAGTTTGTTCAAATCTTATTCACCTTATGAAAAAGCTCTGAAAAAAACAGAGATATTGTCAGCCTCCGCTTCTATATTGAATGCTTGCTACGGCTGCCATTGTAACGGGGGGGGGGGGGGGAGAGGGAGCTGTCTTGGCTGTTGTGGGGGGGGGGGGGAAGCGAGGTGGTGGAGATGTCTTGTAACAGGGAGTGAATTGGAGGAACTTTCCCCCCAGGATTCTCTCTAAAGCTGGGAGGCATGCTGATAACTAGTCAAGGTCAACCGTCCAGGCATACCAGAAGGATGGGGCCATCTGAAGCTGCACCCCACATGACCCCCTGAGGGAATGTGGGTTGGATAATCCTGACTGGAACCTTGGGGGCAGGGTTTTGGGCAGGGGTGAAATGCTCCCAGTTTGGACTGGATCGCGCAATCCGGTAGCGATGGGGGCGGGTAGTTCAGAGAACTGGTAGCAAAAATCCCTGCCCCACTGCCCACCCCTCGCTGTTCCTCTTCTCTGTCCCTGAAGCTCTCGGTGATGATATAGCTGCAGACGGCCTTAAATGACTGCCTAGGCGCTTCAAAGGGCCGCAGTACAGCTGGTCAGCGCTGTAGGCGGCTAGTAGACACGTGCCTCTATTTTTAAAGAAGGTATTTATTTATTTATTTATTTATTTATTTATTTATTATTTCAATTTCTATACCGCCCTTCTCCCGAAGGACTCAGGGCGGTTTACAGCCAACTAAGAACAACAAGTTGCCTTACACAATGTAAGCCGCCCTGAGTCTTCGGAGAAGGGCGGGATATAAATTCAAATAAAAATATATATATATAAAAATTAAAAAACAAATTTAAAAGATCAATTTAAATAGGCTGAAAATTCTAAAAACTATTAAAAATCCCCATTAAAAACTATTAGGCCAGTCCTGCACGATGAAATAAAAGAGTCTCCAACTCACGCCGGAAGGTAGACTGGTGCGCTCCCAAAAAAAGGCAATTAGTAGACCTGTGCCTCTATTTTTAAAGAAGGTAGATGGTGCGCTCCCAAGTTTTGTATACTTTATTATTTTTATTATTTATTATTATTGGCCATGCCCATTCAGTCACCTGACCACCAAGCCACACCCACAGAACCGGTAGAGAAAAATTTTAGATTCCATCCCTGGTTTTGGGGATGTTTCCTATTTGTGATTTTCGCGCCTATTGCCTCAGACCTTAATTTTCTTTAATTGCATTCAGTTCATACTCAGTAAAAGTACCTTTCTCTATGAAAATGGAGTCGGGGGTTTTCTTTCTTGAGTACTGACAGGTATTAATACAAAAAGCAGTCTAGTTAGAGCAGAAGTCTTCAGAGGTCGTATTCAGCCGGTTCGTCCTAGTTCGCACGAACCGGTAGTGGTGGGCCTGCCCGCCCGGACAGAATAGAATAGAATAGAATAGAATTTTATTGGCCAAGTGTGATTGGACACACAAGGAATTTGTCTTGGTGCATATGCTCTCAGTGTACATGCCATCCTATTTAGCCATGGGCACATGGGTGGAAGTCGCGCGCGCACAAGCAAAGCACATGCACGGAAGGTGGTAAGAATATGTGGAACCCACCACTGGTAGTCTTCCCTGTAATGTTGTCTGGGTGTGAGAATTGGACCATAAGAATGGTGATGGAAGAAGAATTGACACCTTTGAACTGTGGAAGTGGCGTAAATTACTGCATGGACTACCATGGACAGCCAGTGTCACTAACAGAGAGGTGTTAAATAGTTTAAAACTAGATACATCTCTAGAAACTGAGATCATAAGTCTATGTCTTATGGTTTACTTTGGACATGTTTTGTGTTCAAATTCATCGGAGAAGGCAGTGACGCCAGGAATGGTTAGTGGAACAAGAAGAAGGAGCAAGCAAAGAACAGGCTGGCTTGATAACATAATGTAACGTAACGTAACGTAACATAACATAACATAACATAACATAACAACAGAGTTGGAAGGGACCTTGGAGGCCTTCTAGTCCAACCCCCTGCCCAGGCAGGAAACCCTACACCATCTCAGTCAGATGGTTATCCAAGATTTTCTTAAAAATTTCCAGTGTTGGAGCATTCACAACTTCTGAAGGCAAGTCGTTCCACTTATTAATTGTTCTAACTGTCAGGAAATTTCTCCTTAGTTCTAAGTTGCTTCTTTCTTTGATCAGTTTCCACCCATTGCTTCTTGTTCTACCCTCAGGTGCTTTGGAGAACAGCCCGACTCCCTCTTCTTTGTGGCAGCCCCTGAGATATTGGAACACAGCTATCATGTCTCCCCTAGTCCTTCTTTTTGTTAAACTAGACATACCCAATTCCTGCAACCGTTCTTCATATGTTTTATCCTCCAGTCCCCTAATCATCTTTGTTGCTCTTCTCTGCACTCTTTCTAGAGTCTCAACATCTTTTTTACATCGTGGCGACCAAAACTGGATGCAATATTCCAAGTGTGGCCTTACCAAGGCATTATAAAGTGGTACTAACACTTCACGTGATCTTGATTCTATCCCTCTGTTTATGGAGCCCAGAACTGTGGCTGTGATGATAACATCAAATCAGATGCAAAGTTGAACATTGAACAACGGAAAGAAGCCGCGATTGACAGGGTAGCATGGAGAGCACTTGCCTAGAAAGTCACTAAGAGTTGGACTCAACTAAATGCTTAAAGACAAACAATTTATTAAACAAATTTATATAGACCCCCTCCCCCCAATTCACACATAGGTGACTCCAGACAGCTTACAAATTTTTTTAAAAACCCATTATATAATAAAAGTACATTGAAAAAAAACCCCTCACTATCTCCTCCATGGTAGGAATAACACAATGACTCGATTGCTCCCTCTTGGTCTTCCAGGCCCATTGGCAAAACTACATTTTTAGGGCCTTTCGGAAAAACAGCAGGGTGAGGATGAAACGTACTAGTGTGTGTGTGTGATGTTCTATAAAGAAGGGGTCACTACCGAGAAAACCCCTTTTTTGTGGCCCCACTAGCTAACAATCCCTATTCAGTGGGACCTGTAACACGCTCTGCCTTCTTGTCCTGGTAGACCAGGTACAGAGGTGGGGCTCTGCCTTCTTGTCCTGGTAGACCAGGTACAGAGGTGGGTTTCAGCAGGTTTTGACCAGTTCTGGAGAGCCAGTAGTGGAAATTTTGAGTAGAACGGAGAACTGGTAAATACCACCTCTGACTGGCCCTGCCCCCATCTATTCTCTGCCTCCCGAGTCCCAGCTGATCGGGAGGAAATGGGGATTTTGCAGTATCCTTCCCCTGCTACACCTACCAAGCCACGCTCACCAAGCCACGTCCACAGAACCGGTAGTAAAAAAATTTGAAACCCACCACTGGCCAGGTAGATATAAAACATTGCATATAACAATAATACAAGCATTAGCAATACATTTCTCAGTGCAGGGAAAAAAAGTGGATTTTTCAAACCAAATGGTTTTGAATGAAAAAGCAGGTCATTTCATATATGTTTGTTAGCAAGATTTTGGAATCCATGTGGAGCTTTGATTCTTGGAACTTGAGCAATTTAATTTAATTTTAATTTTAATTTAATATCCGCTTTCTCCAGAAATTGGGAGGGCAGATCCCAGGGCTGTAGATTAGATAGGGAAGACGCAACAACACCCTGGCAAGCTTTTTCTGTACTGTTACCAAGAAAACAGGCCCAACAAAATGCAGATTAATTTTTAAGTGAAATTAGTGTTAAAAAGAGCTTTCCTCCACGTTGGGTATGTCCTTGCCTAATTATTTTAACTGGGTTAAGAAAAAAGATTCACAAAAAGCTCTCTGCCACCTTTGGCCTCCTGTGTCTTTAAAAGGCATATTTTGAGTTTTGATTGTTTAGGCTGATGCTGCCTTGCCTAGAATTTGAGCATCATTGGTTTATTTGTATCTAGAATGTCAGGTCCCCAAATCATTTTAGAAGAACCAATTTTGAAAATCAGGTGAGAAAAATCTTTTGATCCTTGTCTCTTTAGCTAGTGTTGTTTTGCAAGGAGAAGGCCCCCAAGCAAGAGAAAACACACAGAGTTAATCCAAGGGCTTTAAAAATACCTTTTCCGTCAGGCCTGTTTAATCTAGCATAGCTAGCTGCAATGACCTGATCCCAAAATAGCTAGCAGTGTCTCTTCTCTCAAGAGTATTTGCTGCTAAATAATGGCAGATGGTGATTTAGCTTGGTTTGAAACTGAAACTCTGTAGTGCAGAACTTTAAAAAAATTGGACAGAAGGGAGAATGAGGTTCAAGGTCTTCTTTTAAATTGGAGTTAATTATGTGCGTGCGCACTAAAAATTCAGACAACCAACTGCAAGGTGGATAGACTCCATTATACCAGCGATGGATACGCTATTAAGAACAGACCTGAAAAAAACAGATGAGGGATAGACACGGAGAAAATCTAAACGGTCATTAAGAGTCAACATTGATTCAATTATTCCAGTTATTTACCGTCTTTCTTCATTTCCGGAAGTATGTCTGTAATTCCTTTTTCCCAATCATTAGCATTTGAATTATTCATCTTAATTTACATTGTTATCAAAATTAATAATGTTGTTAAAGTATTTATTTTCACATTTCCATCTGCTGAAGTTTATCACAAACAACTTCTATTTGTTCTTTTTTACAATAATAATCGCTTACATGATTTCAACATTGTTATTCCCTTTACAATTGACATTTTAAACATTCATGTTAATTTACATTGTTATCAAAATTAATGTTATCAAATTACTTATTTTCCCGTATCTTTATCATTTCATATTCAATGCTTTCACCCAAATAACATCACGGTATATCCTATAATTCTTCTCTCTTACCAATACAATAACAACTTAAATTCAAGACTATTACAATCACTATTATTGTTATATTGTCTACTTTCCCATTCCCATTCATTAATCTACCTTATTATATATATTTACTAAGATTTACCTCATCATCGTTCATCTTTAACCATCATCTCTCAATCTTTTCCCATTTTCTAATTGTTTTTTGCTCAACCTCACTCTAAAGTCTCAATTCTCTTTTTTTTCTTTTTATATGTGTTACATTTCATCTTCTAGATTCCTTTTATCTTTTTTTGTTGTACTTTTTGAGCATCCCTCACCAAGACTTTCCCTTGTCTCTCCCAGATATTTCCCTTCTTCCCTTTTAACTCTTTCTTTTCTGGGGGGAATTTTCCCCCTTTCCTCTCTACTCTTTTTGCATCCCCAAAAATTTCTATAATATTATTGAGCTGATTTTTATTTTTTAATATTTTCTCTTCAACATTGTTAACTTCTTGCTTTCTCGTTTATAATTCCCTCTTCAAACTCCTCTTCACTTTCTTTTTCTATATCTTTCAGTGAATTTTCTATTTCTTTTTTGACTAATAAAGATTCACACATACTTTTAAACATCAAAATTAACTCTTCATATATCTGCAACTCCATTTTGTAGCAATTTAAAAAATTATTAAAACCTCCCCAATTGTAACTCTTTGCAATTAGCCAAAATTTAAAGTCTATTTAATTTTCTTATCTCTCTTCTTCTTTTCTTCTTTTTCTTCTTCAGTTATTCTGTTGTTCTTCAAGTTTAAAAAGATCTCCTCAGTTATTAATTGTCCAAATTCAGCAACAGTCAAATTCAATTAAAAGCTATCTTCCATGAGAGAAGGGAAATGAAACAAAATCTCATATGTAAAACACAGTCACTCCTTAATCGTTCTCACAATGTCCAAATTATCTTCTTATATATGACCAAGGTCAGGGCTTCCAGCTGCTATTTCTTCTGTTTTGTCTATTTAAGTAGAGTATTACAGTACTTATTTTTTTCTCCAGCAGATGGCACTCTCCATTTCTATTCAGTTACAAAATAGTCTGTTAAATCCAATTAATTATCAAAATATCCGGAAATTTTTAAAATCCTCATATAAAGTTGTTGTTTTCTTCTGAAAATCACTTTTTTTCCCTTTTGAAATATTTTGTTTTTCCCAATTTTCCAGATCTAAAACTTCTTAGGCATTTGATATTACAGCCCCGCTTTTTCTTTTTTTATGTGTGTTTTTCCCCCCCAAATGCAAGATATCCGCTAGTCCAAGCTCAGGAATTTCTTTTAAGACTCCAATTTCATTTTTTTCTTAGTATAAATTAGCAATTATCTCACCCAGTTCTAGCACTCCGTCCAAATGCCACTCCAGCTCAATTCTTAGATCTGGTTGTCCCAGCTATCATAAGATGGCCACCGCCCCCCTGCTTCGGGAAAGCTGTTTCTGTTCCAGTGAGGAAATTGCTAATTCCTCGCGGTCCACAAAACGCCTCTCCTTTCTTCACCATCCCTGCAAGACAACTATGGCTCGAAAACCTCCTGGAAGGGGTTTCTCTGGCTAGAATTCAGGCGGCTCATAAGAGCCCTCTATTTTCCAGTCCGTTCCCGCTGCAACATCAACCAGAAGTCCCAGTTCAGACTTGGTAAATAACTGGAATAATTGAAACTGAGGAGAAATATAAGGTGTAAAATGATCTTATTTATAAGTAAAATTGAAAATGATAAAAGAATTATGGAAATGTATGATTTTTTTATTTATTTATTTATTTGATTTGATTTTTATACCGCCCTTCTCCCGAAGGACTCAGGGCGGTGTACAGGCTACAATAAAATACAAACACCACAATATACAATTTAAAATACGAGTTAAAAAACTTATTATAATTAGCCTAGAACCTTAAAATTTATAAAACCAAAACCCCATTTAAAATTAGTAGAAAATTTAAAATCGATAAGATTTATGTAGTTTAAAATTTAAAATTTAAAATGTAAAATTTAAAATTTAGGCCAGCCCCGCGCGAATAAAAAGGTATGTCTTCAGTTCGCGGCGGAAAGTCCGAAGGTCAGGAATTTGACGTAAGCCCGGGGGAAGCTCGTTCCAAAGTGTGGGAGCCCCCACAGAGAAGGCCCTTCCTCTGGGGGCCGCCAGTCGACATTGTTTGGCGGACGGCACCCTGAGAAGTCCCTCTCTGTGAGACCGTACGGGTCGGTGGGAGGCATATGGTAACAGCAGGCGGTCCCGTAAGTACCCGGGCCCTAAGCCATGGAGCGCTTTAAAGGTCGTAACCAACACCTTAAAGTGCACTCGGAAGGCCACAGGTAGCCAGTGCAGTCTGCGCAGGAGCGGTGTTACGTGGGAGCTACGCGAAGCTCCCTCTATCACCCGTGCATGATGACAGAATTTTTTTTAATAAAACTTGTATTAAAAAAAGAGAGTTAACATTGATTTGATGGCACACCGGCAACATGTTGAGGTTGACATAGGTGTGTTTTTTTATACCCACCCCTAGTTTTAATCTTTGAATTTCCATGAGATTAGAGTACTGCTCTCTTCTTTACAGTATGTTTTGATCAGACCTTATTGAAAAGTTATATAATATGTTTAAATAAAAACACTGTATACAGGTAGTTCTCGACTTACAACAGTTCGTTTAGCGACCGTTCAAAGTTACAACAGTACTGAAAACAAGTGACTTACGATCTTTTTTTCCACACTTAACGACCATTGCAGCATCCCGACGGTCACCTTTTCAAAATTCAGACACTTGACAATCGGTTCCCATTTATGACGGTTGCAGTGTCCCGGGGTCACGTGATCCGCTTTTGCTAACCTTCTGACAAACAAAGTCAATGGGCAAGCCAGATTCACTTAACAACCGTGCTACTATCTTAACAATCGCAAATGATTCACTTAACAACAGTGGCAAAAAAAAGTTGTAAAAGTGGGGGACTTAACTCATTTAACAAATATTTCATGCATAGCAGCATACATTTTCAGCTCAATTGTGGTTGTAAGTCAAGGGCTATCTAATAATAAATATTATTATCTGTTTCACAGTCTGATGATGTCCTTCTATCGCTTGGAGAAACAGGAGCATTGACCAATGTCTGCAAAATCTGGCTTTTTTTTTTAGTCCGGGGAAACTCTGTACTTCCTCCCATTTGCAGGGGCTTCTCCACCGGTATTACTCTCTCATGAATAATATTTGGGAGTTTAACTGCGTCCTTTCACTCTGTAGATCAGTGTTTCTCAACCTTTTCCAACTTCCAGATGTGTATAATGTTGAGGAACACTGATGTAGATAAAGGAAGCTTGAAAACTGTTTTGGCTGTCATTTAACGTAGGCCTCAGGAAAGGATTCTTAAAATGCCGTGTCAGTTACTCAGCACATAATCGGGAGATTTTTCACTTTTATGATCAGCAGGAACTTATTTGTTTTGAATAGAATAGAATAGAATAGAATAGAATAGAATAGAATAGAATAGAATAGAATAGAATAGAATAGAATAGAATAGAATAGAATAGAATAGAATAGAATTCTTTATTGGCCAAGTGTGATTGGACACACAAGGAATTTGTCTTGGTGCATAGGTTCTCAGTGTACATAAAAGAAAAGATACCTTCATCAAGGTTTTACAACACAAATGATGGTCAATATATCAATATAAATCATAAGGATTGCCAGCAACAAAGTTACAGTCATACAGTCATAAGTGGAAAGAGATGGGTGATGGGAACGATGAGAAGATTAATAGTAGTGCAGATTTAGTAAATAGTTTGACAGTGTTGAGGGAACTATTTGTTTAGCAGAGTGATGGCCTTCGGGAAAAAACTGTTCTTGTGTCTAGTTGTTCTGGTGTGCAGGGCTCTATAGCGTTGTTTTGAGGGTAGGAGTTGAAACAGTTTATGTCCAGGATGTGAGGAATCTGTAAATATTTTCACGGCCCTCTTCTTGATTCGTGCAGTATACAGGTCCTCGATGGAAGACAGGTTGGTAGCAATTATTTTTTCTGCAGTTCTAATTATCCTCTGAAGTCTGTGTTTTTCTTGTTGGGTTGCAGAACCGAACCAGACAGTTATAGAGGTGCAAATGACAGACTCAATAATTCCTCTGTAGAACTGAATCAGCAGCTCCTTGGGCAGTTTGAGCTTACTGAGTTGGCGCAGAAAGAACATTCTTTGTTGTCCTTTTTTGATGATGTTTTTGATGTTAGCTGTCCAAGGCTCAAGCTTAATCCCTCCAAGACGGAGTGGCTGTGGATGCTGGCACCCCGATTCAGTCAGCTGCAGCCGCGGCTGACTGTTGGAGGCGAGTTATTGGCCCCAAAGGATAGGGTGCGCAACTTAGGTGTCCTCCTGGATGAACGGCTGTCGTTTGAAGATCATTTGACGGCCGTCTCCAGGGGGGCCTTCCACCAGGTTCGCCTGGTTCGGCAGTTGCGCCCCTTCCTTGATCGGGATGCCTTGTGCACGGTCATTCATGCGCTCGTTACCTCTCGCTTGGATTATTGTAATGCTCTCTACATGGGGCTCCCCTTGAAGTGCCCTCGGAGGCTTCAGTTAGTCCAGAATGCAGCTGCGCGGGTGATAGAAGGAGCTCCGCGTAGCTCCCATATAACACCGCTCCTGCGCAGACTGCACTGGCTACCTGTGGCCTTTCGAGTGCACTTTAAGGTGTTGCTTACTACCTTTAAAGCGCTCCATGGCTTAGGGCCTGGGTACTTACGGGACCGCCTGCTGTTACCACATGCCTCCCACCGACCCGTACGCTCTCACAGAGAGGGACTTCTCAGGGTGCCGTCCGCCAAGCAATGTCGGCTGGCGGCCCCAGGAAGGTCCTTCTCTGTGGGGGCTCCCACCCTCTGGAACAAACTTCCCCCGGGTTTACGCCAAATACCTGACCTTCGGACATTCCGTCGCGAACTGAAGACACATCTTTTTATTCGCGCGGGGCTGGCTTAAATTGATTTTAACAAAATTTTAAATTCTTAGAAATTAATTTTAAATGGGGTTTTTTAGCTTATTATATATTTTACTTCTCAGGCCAATTTTAAAATAAGTTTTTTAACTGCATTTTAAATTTGTATATTGTACCGTCTGTTTTATTCTTGCCTGTACACCGCCCTGAGTCCTTCGGGAGAAGGGCGGTATAGAAATCAAATAAATAAAATAAATAAAATAAATTTTAGATCTTGCGATATGATAGAACCTAGAAATCTAAAGGTTTCTACTGTTGATACTGTGTTGTCTAGTATTGTGAGAGGTGGAAGTATGGAAGGGTTTCTCCTAAAGTCTACCACCATTTCTACGGTTTTGAGTGTGTTCAGTTCCAGATTGTTTAGTATCCAGAAAGTTAGTATTCTAGATTTTAAACAATTTTCTTGTAACATCACTCTGGATTCAGAGTCACCTTTTGCTATCCCTTCCTTTGGTTATGTAGGAAAATAAATACTGAATCTAGAAAACAAACATTCTCCCTTAAATTCTGTTTGAAGGAAAATGAAACCTTGATTAACCCAGAGCACCATTTGGCCTTTGTATAGGTAGTCCTCGACTTACGACCCCAATTGAGCCCAACATTTCTGTTGTTAATCAGGACATTTGTTAAGTGAATTTTGCCCCATTTTATGACCTTCCTTGCCACAGCTGTTAAGTGAATCACTGCAGGTTTTACGTTAGTCACATGGTCGTTAAGTGAATCTGGCTTCCCTATTGACTTTGCTTGTCAGAAGGCCACAAAAGTTGATCAAATGATCCCGGGGAACTGCAATCGACATAAATATGAATCAGTTGCCGAGTTTCTGAATTTTAATCATGCGACCACAGGGATACCGCAACGGTCATAAGTGTGAAAAACAGTCATGTCAGTTTTTTTTCAGTGCCGTTGTAACTTTGAACAGCCACCAAATGAACTGTCGTAAGGCGAGGACTACCTGTAGCCCAGAGCTGAAGACCTATTTGTTTGTTCGCGCAGGACTGGCATAGGATTTTAATAGGATTTTAATTAGTTTTAAAGTTTTAACATTTTAAAATTTGGGGTTTTATTCTAAATGTTTTAATTCGGCCATTTGTATAATAAGTTTTTTAAACTATGGTTTTATGTGTACATTGCTGTTGTTTTTTATTATGGCTGTAAACCGCCCTGAGTCCTTCGGGAGAAGGGCGGTATAAAAATTTAATAAATAAATAAATAAAATAAATAAATCATGGAAATTTTATTATTTTGTCTTTTGCACATGGTGAGTCATGCAGTTAATGATGGTGCTAGGTGGGAGGAAGGTGGGAAGTGAAAATGAACGAGCTGACGTGACATGGGGATATGGAAAGGCTGTTTTGTCAAGACATGCGTCAGCGGTTGAGATGCTTGTTAAAAAGAAGCAGAGTCTTCAATAGGAGGCCCTGAGTCATTTGGACAGATGTTGTCTCTCATAGTAAGACAGCGGCAGTGGAAAAGCCACAGGTGTAACATGAGAGGCAAATACAGCATGAAAAATGCAGTGAATGGAAGTAATTCAGCATCGAGGTTCATTTTATTGACCTCAGAAGGATGGAAGGCTGAGTCAACCTTGAGCCAGTCGGGATAGAATGCCTTGCGGTCGGCAGAATTAGCTTGCAAGGCTGCATTCTAACCACTGTGCCACCATGGCAGGCAGGTAGGTAGATATGGTAGATAGATAGAAGGTAGGTAGGCAGGTAGGTAGGTAGATAGGTAGGTAGGTAGGTAGGTAGGTAGGTAGATAGATAGATAGATAGATAGATAGATAGATAGATAGATAGATAGATAGATAGATAAGGTAGGTAGGTAGGTAGGTAGGTAGGTAGGTAGATAGATAGATAGATAGATAGATAGATAGATAGATAGATAGATAGATAGATAGATAGATAGATAGATAGATAGATAGATAGATAGATAGATACGGTAGATGATAGATTAGGTAGGTAGGTAGGTAGGTAGATAGATAGATAGATAGATAGATAGATAGATAGATAGATAGATAGATAGATAGATAGATAGATAGATAGGTAGGTAGGTAGGTAGGTAGGTAGGTAGGTAGGTAGGTAGGTAGGTAGGTAGATAGATAGATAGATAGATAGATAGATAGATAGATAGATAGATAGATAGATAGATAGATAGATAGATAGATAGACAGATAGATAGATAGATGAGATAGATAGATGACAGATAGGTAGATAGATAGATAGATAGATAGATAGATAGATAGATAGATAGATAGATAGATAGATAGATAGATAGATAGGTAGATAGATAGGTAGATAGGTAGGTAGGTAGGTAGATAGGTAGATAGATACGGTAGATGATAGATTAGGTAGGTAGGTAGGTAGGTAGGTAAATAGATAGATAGATAGATAGATAGATAGATAGATAGATAGATAGATAGATAGATAGATAGATAGATAGATAGATTAGGTAGATGATAGATTAGGTAGGTAGATAGGTAGAGAGAGAGAGAGAGAGAGAGAGAGAGAGAGAGATACGGTAGATGATAGATTAGGTAGGTAGGTAGTTAGATGAGGTAGATAGGTAGATAGATAGATAGGAATAGCACTAGACTTATATACCGCTTCACAGCCCTCTCTAAGTGGTTTACAGAGTCAGCCTATTTGCCCCCAACAATCTGGGTCTGTATTTTACCGACCTTGGAAGGATGGAAGGCTGAATCAACCTGGAGTCGGCCAGGATCAAACTTCTGGGCAGTCATCAGAATTAGCTTGCAATACCTCATTCTAACCACTGCGCCACCAGGGCTCTTTCTACACTGTTGCAAGAAGTTTGTGAATGGTTTGGGGACATTTTGGCTGCCATCCGGCTAGAAGGGGGCAGAGCAGCCTTTAGTGGTGGAGCCTTGCACTTTATTATTATTGAGGAGCAATCAGAGGTTGCAGTAACATTCCTGAAGGCGGATGAGCTGGTTCCCCCACCCCCCTGCCCAGGGCTGGGAAAGCATTGCTCCTTTTGTTTTCTCGTTGTGATAAGCCTAAAAAGAGGACTTGCCTGTTTTTTCCCCTTGCTCTTCCTCTGTGGAAATAACAGTAAACTGTCATCTCTGTTTCTCAGCACTTTTTACCAGAAGCGAATGATATGAGTTATGAGCAAGGCGTCCTCGGGGCTGCCCTACGGACTCCCTGTTATTGTGGCCTGCTGAGCCCATCAGGTCATCTTCACATGAGTCACTTGAGTTTTCCTCTGGGGAAATTAAAAAAAAACAGACTTTGTGCTCTAGCGATGATGATGATGATGATGGGGGATCTGTTGCACTTTCCCCGATCAGTCTATTTTGGCCCTAGCTAGCAGCTAACAAATTAACCCGTACTACGTAGTGACTTACATAGGTTTCCTTTCTCTCTCCCTATCACCTTTTCTTTCTGCCTAAGAGGCTGAAAACTGGGGTTATAAAAGCTTTGAACTCAACATAAATAAATGTTGCCGATGCAAACCGGTGAAATGTATTGTCAACATCCAGCTCAAAAAACCCAAATAAAACTCCCAGGTTCGTTCCGTTACTGAAAATCTTAGCTGTTTATTGAACACGCTGCATGGCGATGCGGAAGCAAAACCAACTCTGGGTTTCCCAAATAACAGTTCATAGAATTAAACAATACTTTCCCCAGCCAGTCCCCCCAGCCTCTCACGTAGCCCAGTTCACTTTGTTATGGGAACCGTCTTGCTTCAACTCCACACACCTCCTAAAATGTCCTTGAAAAGGTTTCGGGCTCTCCCGGACTTCAGCGGAATCGTGGAGGTTTCGTTTCTCCATCTAACCCATTCTAAAGCAACACTTCCCCTTACTCTAATGGCAAGTTGCAACGAAGAGGCACGTAGCTGCCAAAGTTTCATTCTTGACATGTATTTGGAAAACCTTGATGACAGATTTGCTGGTTAGAAGTCAACACACGGATTTCAGGTCGTCCTCGACTTACGACCACAGTGGAGCCCAAAATTTCTGTTGCTGAGCGAGACAGTTATTAAGTGAGTTTTGCTCCACTTTGCAACCCTTCTTGCCACAATTGTTAAGTGAATCACTGCCGTTGTTAAGTTAGTAACACAGTTGTTTGGTGAATCTGGCTTCCATCGGAAGGTCACAAAAGGTGATCTCATGACCCTGGGACGCTACAATCATCAGAAATATCTGCTAGCTGCCAAGCATCTGAACTTTGATCATGTGACCTGGGATGCTGCAACGGTTGTAAGTGTGAAAAACAGTTGCGTCACTTTTTTTTCAATGCTGTTGCAAATTCAAATGGTTACTAAACGAATGGTTGTAAGTCAAGGACTACCTGTATAATAAATTCACATCTTATCAAGGTCACGGAAATAATGTTCATCACTAAAACTGTGCTTTATTTTTTTTCCTGTGGAAAAAGAAATGGATGCTGAATAGAATGGAATGGAATGGAATGGAATGGAAAGGAATGGAATGGAATAGAATAGAATAGAATAGAATTCTTTATTGGCCAAGTGTGATTGGACACACAAGGAATTTGTCGGTGCATACGCTCTCAGTATACATAAAAGAAAAGATACGTTCATCAAGAATCATAAGGTACAACAGTTAATAATAGTCATAGGGTACAAATAAGCAATCAGGAAACAATCAATATCAATATCAATCGTAAGGATACAAGCAGCAGTTACAGTCATACAGTTATAAGTGGAAGGAGATGGGTGATGGGAACAATGAGATTAGTCAATAGTTTGACAATGTTGAGTGAATTATTTGTTTAGCAGGGTGATGGCATTTGGGAAAAAACTGTCCTTGTGTCTAGTTGTTCTGGTATGCAGTGCTCTATAGCGTCGTTTTGAGGGTAGGAGTTGAAACAGTTTATGTCCAGGATGCGAGGGGTCTGTAAATATTTTCACAGCCCTCTTTTTGACTTGTGCAGTGTACAGGTCCTCAGTGGAAGAAGGCAGGTTGGTAGCCATTGTTTTTTCTGCAGTTCTAATGATCCTGTGAAGTCTATGTCTGTCTTGTTGGGTTGCAGAACCAAACCAGGTGCAGATGACAGACTCAATAATTCCTCTGTAGAATTGAATCAGCAGTTCCTTGGGCAGTTTGAGCTTTCTGAGTTGGCGCAGAAAGAAAACTTAAGAATATTTAAGATTAAGTGTATTAATTTCATGATGAAGGAACATGCCTATCAAGGTTCCGACTGACGAACCCAAGCAAAGCAGGCATGACAGAGACGATCCAATCTCCTTATGCAAAGCTTATTGATTACATCATTTCGGCACATATGAAAGCAAAACCAGATCTAGCTATTTCCCGCACAAACCCATATAGTGAAAGTATAGATTCTCCCTTCCCCTTTTAGGCCAGGTCACTTTGACCAGTTGTATTTCTTAATATTGCTCTGAGAAAATCTTTTTGGCTCTGGCAAACACCTGTTGAAGTGTCCTTGGTTCCCATGGCTGTTGCCTCGTTGCCTGGAGCGTACATTCCATTCTTCCTCTCCTTTCCGCCTCAGGATGTTGGTAACCTGAGAATTGAAAATGGCTGAAACAGCAAAAGCAAATTTCAGAGCGTGATAATGTCCTTCCTTCATGGTGCTATGATCAAAACACATGGGATTGATCCTGTCGTTATCCTGATAAGGTTGATCAGGCAGTCAGAAGATCCTGGAGTGTCTTCCAAAGGAACTTCATGGCTGCGGAGGGTTGGGAGGTCCAGCCTTCTTAATCCAACTCAGCACTGCAGATTGCAGAGTGCTAGTTTTATGGAGATGGAAACCCCATTTTATGTCATGTTCCAAAAGTGCTTTTCGAAAGGGAACTGGATTGTCTTCTTTTGTTTTGTTTTTTTAAAAAAACATTTCACTTCTCATCCAAGAAGCTTCTTCAGTTCTGGCTGAATGGTGGGTTGTGGAAGAATTTGTATTCCTTGCTGTCATCTGTTGAGTAGCATTCTTTGGCTCTCTGAGATTCGTTGAGACTACTTGGGGGTTTATCTATACCCTCTGGGTCACCTGAATCAGAGTGGAAATGGGTAAGGAACAGGGGTGGGATTCAACCGGTTCGGGCGAACCAGTAGTTCCATCGATCAGCTGAGAACGAACCGGTTCATCCTGACGATCAGATGGGCCCGCCCATACTATTTTCCTACCTCTATCTTCTCAGCTGATTCGCGCGGTGGAGCAGATTGCCGCACGAATCAGCTGCGTTACTCCTTCGAAGAAAACAGGAAGTGAAGATTTCTTCAAACTGCGCATGCGTGTATAGTGTGCGTCAGGGGCGTGCGCATGCAAAACGCACAATCACCAAACCGGTTGTTAAACCGGGAAGATCCCACCAGTGGTAAGAAAGCTTTTTTGGGACTGCTGAGAGGACTGTTATAGACAGGAGATAGGTCAGCGGTTCTCAACCTGTGGGTCAGGACCCCGTTGGGGGTCGAATGATGATTTGCCAGGGGTCACCTAAGACCATCGTATACTTGCGAGTTGAAGAATCGCGCTCCAATGGTTGACTCCACAAGCCAGCCACAGGCTCTTCAAATCGCTAGGCGAATTCGGCTTCAGGCGCGATGAATTAAAAAAGAGAGAAATCTTTGCTCTGACGTCTCCCTCTCAAGCCAGCTGCAATCACTCCCAATCGCTAGCCTAATCTGGCTTCAGGCACGATAAACTTAATAGGGGAGGAGTCGCCGCTTTAATGCCTCCGTCCTCATGGCAATCGCAAGCAGTTCAGATCGCTAGCCAATATGGCTTCAGGCACGATAAATTCAAAATGAAAATAATTTTATGGTTGGGGGTTGCCACATCATGGGGAATTGTATTAAAGGGGTCACAGCACTATAACGGTTGAGAACCACTGAGATAGGTAGTTCCATATCCCTCCCCCCTGCATTGAGAGGGGCTGTTCAGTTTTAATATAGATGGCCTCTTTGACCCCTTTTTCAATCCAGCGGTCCTCAGAGAGGTAAAGATCTGACCTTCAGAGTGCTAACGACCAGATTGACCACTGTGGAATAGAAATCCTTTCATTCCCCATCAGAACCGGAGAAGCTTCTTAAATGAGAAGCGAAACGTCTTCAAAGAATAAGAAACCAAGAAAATCTGGTTGCCTTTGAGAAAAAGCATCTTTGAGACAAACATGACTGGGATGATTGAGACTCTTCACAGACAACATCATTGTCATGTTTTGAACCCTTTTCTTCCTGACAGGGTAGTTCAGGATGGGAGATCAGAGGCAACGTTCGTTATCCACGTCCGGAGAATCACTATACCATGTTCTAGGACTGGACAAGAATGCCACCTCAGATGATATTAAGAAATCATACAGGTAAGGAGGCGGAGCCTCATTCTGAAGGTAGTATGGATTTCAGATGCATTTTAAACACTTGCAGGCTGTCTTGAGTTTCAAACATCTCCGGGTGGCACATAAGTATGTGACATACAAACCAGAGGTGGGTTTCAGCAGGTTCTGACCAGTTCCGGAGAACCGGTAGTGGAAATTTTGAGCAGTTCGGAGACCCGGTAGTAAAAATTCTGACTGGCCCCGCCCCCATCTATTCTCTGCCTCCTGAGTCCCAGCTGATCGGGAGGAAATGGGGATTTTTGCAGTAACCTTCCCCTGGAGTGAGGTGGGAATGGAGATTTTACAGTATCCTTCACCCTGCCACGCCCACCAAGCCACACCCACAGAACCAGTAGCAAAAATATTTGAAGCCCACCACTGATACAAACGTTTGTTGATACAACCAGCACAGCTTGCGGTTTTGGGTCTCCGCATTTCTAGAACCTGAAACCAGGCGGTCCTCAACTTAAAACCACCTTTGGGACCAGAATTTCTCTTGCTAAGTAAGGTGGTTTGGTTAGGTGAATGGCCGCAGTTAAGTAAATCACATGGTCGTTAAGCGAACCTGGCTTCTCCCCTTGACTTTGCTTGTTGGAAGCTGGCTGGGAAGCTTGCAAATGACCCATCACAGGGCTCTGGGATGCTGCAACCAGATTTTGATCAGGTGATTATGAGAATGCTGTAAGTGTCATAACCAGGAGGATTGTTGCCGGTCCCTTTTTTTTCCAGTGCTGTTATAACTTCAGACAGTCACTCCACGAATGGTTGTAAGTTAAGGTCTACCTGTATGAGGTCAGCTGGTGTACGGATCAGTAAATGCACTCACCAGGAGAAAATGTGCCCATTGGAATCCGCCACCAACTTTCTTGAGTTGGGGACTCAACAAAAATTCAATCAACTGTGATCTTCCAATGTGTTGTTGTTGTTTTTTTCAACTGATGATATCACTTAAGGTAAAGGTAAAGATTCCCCTCGCACATATGTGCTAGTTGTTGCCGACTCTAGGGGGCAGTGCTCATCTCCGTTTCAAAGCCGAAGAGCCAGCGCTGTCCGAAGACGTCTCCGTGGTCATGTGGCCGGCATGACTCAACGCCAAAGGTGCACGAAATGCTGTTCCCTTCCCACCAAAGGTGGTCTCTATTTTTTCTACTTGCATTTTTACGTGTTTTCGAAACTGCTAGGTTGGCAGAAGCTGGGACAAGTAACGGGAGCTCACCCCGTTACATGGCAGCACTAGGGATTTGAACTGCCGAACTGCCAACCTTTCGATCGACAAGCTCAACATCCTAGCCCCTGAGCCACCGTGTCCCTTGATGATATCACTTACTTTAGTTAAATATGAGCTTTTGACAATTTCGGTAGAAAGCAAAAATTAAGAACATAGGAGCACAACCTCAAAGCAACAGGTGGGAAGCTCAAAAGTAATGTTACCAAGTGTTACTTCTTAGAAAGGGTAATGGACTGGACTAGACTAGATGAGGAGAGGAGAGGAGAGAGGAGAGGAGAGAATTTTTTATTGGCCAAGTGTGATTGGACATACAAGGAATTTGTCTTGGTGCATAAGCTCTCAGTGTACATAAAAGAAAAGATACCTTCATCAAGAATAATAAGGTACAAAGCTTAATGATAGTCATTAAGTAATGGAAGCTTGGAAACAACTTCCAGCAGGGGTAGTGGGTCAATCATCAGTAACTGTTTAAACATGCTTGGAATAAATCCATATAAATAAATCCATATAAATCCATATCCATCATCAAATACCTACCTACCTACCTACCTACCTCAAAGGGCAGACTTGATGGATCACTAGGGATTTTTTACAATTTTTTTCTATGTTTAACGGGGTGTGTGGAACACTTGAAATCTGAAGAAAAGCGCTTTGGAGTAGTTCTGCTCCCAAAGTAAGTGGCATATCTTTGTGGGTTCACAGCTGTGATTGAGGTAAAGAAGGCATGAAGAGCCGCAGGTTTCAAAGATGCTGCCACATAGAGCAAAAAGAAAATGCCGAAGCAACTTGGAGTTTCCCTCTTAGTATCAGCTTAAACAGACATGCAAAAACACAAATTAAAAATAGAATCAAGCAGGTTCAAAATTTGGGATGTGTCGTTATTCTTTCCATGCCTGAATTTATCCTAATTACTTTAACCTTTTTTTCATTTCAGTCATCTAATTAGGGGATTGGGTCACCTTGTTCTTTGGCTGTTTCTAATCAGTGGATGTTAGAAACCCTGCCAATGAATTGCAAAAATAACGTTGCAGTATTTCTTCTAAAAATGTATCAGGTATTTCCAAATCTGTCTGCAACTCAGGCTGATCAAGAATAATGTATTAAAAAAAACCAACTGGATGGGAACCATCTACTTTTAGAGGACGCTGAGCTATTGGTGGTAAATGTTATTTTAAAGTTTTGATTTGAAGGGATGATAGTTTGTGATGAAGATTGGATCATCCCCCTGCACTTATGAGCCGGATGTTTCATTACCCAGTTAGGTAACATCATCAGTGCTGAAAAGAGATGGGATCTGCAGAGAGGAGGAAGACAATGAGGACGACAGTGAGGTCCTTCTGTTCAAAATGCAGTTTAGGCAGAACTTAAGCTTTCTTACCTTTCTTAATAAATCTATAATTTACTTTGGATACCAATGAATGTCTAGGATAATGGCTAGGATAAACCTTTGCATCCAGCTTTTCTTTTCAATGGGAACTTCTGCTACTTAATTACTTGCTATTCTTTTAGCATTCTACATATGCTCAGGAGCACATTCTCCAACAAGGGCTCCAACAGGAAAGGTGCTTTAGAGTGGGGAGGGGTGTTTATTTTATTTATTTATTTATTTTTATTTATTTATTTAATCAAATTTTTATACCGCCCTTCTCCCGAAGGACTCAGGGCGGTTCACAGCCAACTAAAACCACAATAATAAATATATTAAAACAATAATTAAAAAACCTATCAAATATGGCCAATTTAAAATATATATAAACAGTAAAACCCAGTTAAAATTTAAAACCCCAATAGTAAACATATAAAATTCTAAAATCCTATGCCAGTCCTGCTCGAAGAAATAGATACGTCTTCAGCTCGCGGCGAAAGGTCCGAAGGTCGGGAAGTTGACGAAGTCCCAGGGAAGTTCGTTCCAGAGGGTAGGAGCCCCCACAGAGAAGCCCTTCCCCTGGGGGTCGCCAGCTGGCATTGCTTGGCCGACGGCACCCTGAGGAGTCCCTCTCTGTGAGAGCGCACGGGTCGTTGGGAGGCAAACGGAAGCAGCAGGCGGTCCCGTAAATAACCCGGTCCTATGCCATGGAGCGCTTTAAAGGTGGTAACCAATACCTTGAAGTTCACCGATAGACCACAGGCAGCCAGTGCAGCTTGAGCAGGAGTGGTGTTATACGGGAGCCATGAGCGGCCCCCTCTATCACCCGCGCAGCTGCATTCTGGACTAACTGGAGTCTCCGGGTGCTCTTCAAGGGGAGCCCCATGTAGAGAGCATTGCAGTAGTCCAAGCGAGATGTAACAAGAGCATGAGTGACCGTGCATAAGGCATCCCGGTCAAAAAAGGGGCGCAACTGGCGGATCAGGCGAACCTGATGAAAAGCCCTCCTGGAGATGGTCGTCAAATGGTCTTCAAAAGACAACTGTCCATCCAGGAGGACGCCTAAGTTGCGGACCTTCTCCATTGGGGCCAATGACTCACCCCCAACAGTCAGCTGCGACTGCAGCTGACTGTACCGGGGTGCCAGCATCCACAGCCACTCCATCTTGGAGGGATTGAGCCTGAGCCTGTTTCTCCCCATCCAGACCCGTACGGCTTTGTGCCCCACCTGTTCATGCTTCCAAAAAGAAGCTGCGCTGGCAGCGTCGAATAAAAGTAAAACAATTTGGCTCTTCATGGTGTCTGCTTTCTTGAGTTAATCCTCAACTTACAACCGTAATTGGGCCTGGAGTTATGGTGTTAAGTCATGGTGGTCACTAAATGGGCCACCACGTGATAAGACCTGATTTGCTGGCATTTTTTTACGCTGGTCATTAAGTAAATCCATTTTACCCAATGGGTGGAGGTTTTTTTGGCCAGAAACTAAACCAGCAAAAAAATTGTCAAAAATTGCCACCATATAACTAGAATAGAATAGAATAGAATAGAATTTTTTATTGGCCAAGTGTGATTGGACACACAAGGAATTTGTCTTGGTGCATATGCTCTCAGTGTACATAAAAGAAAAGATACCTTCATCATCAACAACATTTGTTGTTATTCAACAACAACAACATTTACAACACAAATGATGGTCAATATATCAATATAAATCGTAAGGACTGCCAGCAAAAAAGTTACAGTCATACAGTCATAAGTGGAAGGAGATTGGTGATGGGAACGATGAGAAGATTAATAGTAGTGCAGATTTAGTAAATAGTTTGACAGCGTTGAGGGAATTATTTGTTTAGCAGAGTGATGGCCTTCGGGAAAAAACTGTTCTTGTGTCTAGTTGTTCTGGTGTGCAGTGCTCTATAGCAGAGGTTCCCAATCTTTTTCGGTTTGCGGCTCCCATAACACTTCGGATTTTTTCCGCGGCTCCCTTAATAGGTACATCCGATTTTTTTTTTAATTTTTGTCTTTTTTTCTGAATTTTTTTCTGAAAGCTGAAATCTTTTCTGTTAACTTTAAAATGTGCATATTGCCTCCTTGTAAAGAGAGATTCAACACATTCAACTTTTCAAAGATATCACATAGGTATGTGAGTTTAATCAAAAAGTCTGTTTCTACAAAGTGTTTGGCATACTCATGTTTTGCTGATGGACGCGCCGTCTCCTTTGATGGGAGCGGCCTCTGTGGAACTTTCCCAGGCGTGGGGTCCCTGCTTGGTCTCGGAGTTTGGCCTCTCGCGATCCCCTTGTTCCTCGGGTCTCCGCCTTGTGGAGGAGGTGGCTGTTCTCGCCTCCAGCCTGGCTCACCTGGGAGGAACTAACGGGTGGTTTTGCTATTTTCTCGCAGCCCTCTTTCCCGATGCCGTCGAGCGTGGTGGCCGCGGCCGTGTTGGGCAGCGTGTCGGGTGGTCTGGGAGGCCAGTGGCGTCGCGGGCAGACTGGAGGGGAGGTGCGCCGTTGCTTCGTCAGGCGGCGGGTCTGGGCGGGCGCTGTGGTTCGGGCGGGCGGGCGGGGCCGGAGCTCACGCTTCTCCTTTGGTCCGTCGTCGGCGTCTGCCGTCTTCCTGCCTGCTGTGGCCTGCCCCGCGGGGGGTGTGGGTGCGGCTGCGCGGGAGTCCCTTGGCTTTTGGAGTTGTCCCGAGTTGCGGTGTGCGAGTCCCGGTCGCTGCGGCTGTGTCCGGCTTTGTGCGTCTGGGATCTCGCGGCACCGCGTGTGGAGCGGACGCTGCTTCTTCGTGGCTCCCTTGTGGCGGTGGCGCGGCTCCCTGGGGAGCCGCGGCTCACAGTTTGGGAATCACTGCTCTATAGCGTTGTTTTGAGGGTAGGAGTTGAAACAGTTTATGTCCAGGATGCAAGGGATCTGTAAATATTTTCACGGCCCTCTTCTTGATTTGTGTAGTATACAGGTCCCCAATGGAAGGCAGGTTGGTAGCCATTATTTTTTCTGCAGTTCTAATTATCCTCTGAAGTCTGTGTCTTTCTTGTTGGGTTGCAGAACCGAACCAGACAGTTATAGAGGTGCAAATGACAGACTCAATAATTCCTCTGTAGAACTGAATCAGCAGCTCCTTGGGCAGTGGAGGTGGCAAGCGACCATAAAGGCGAGCTGGTTCCCAGCATCCCAAATGTGATTGTGTGACTGCGAGAAGGGGATGCAGCCATCATAACTTTGAAATCGGGTCACACATAGCTCTAGGTTTCTAGCCTGATGCCTTCACCAATAGAAGCGGTCCTCACTTAGCGACCGTTCAAAGCTACAACAGACAGACACACCCACCCTCCCAAAAGCTACATCCTCAGTATGTATCAAAATGTGAAGTCTGTGTTTCACTCACACACACCATGTTTGTGGTATAAATGATTGTGTGTTGCTTCATTTTTCTCTGAATTCCATCTGCTTGAAGAGTAGCTCCCCAGTGACTTGTTCCAGCAGCTATATTTAAAGTTTTGTCAAGCTTTCCCCCCACCCCCCCCTTAAATATTGTTTACTTCTTCCATAGGAAACTTGCATTAAAATATCACCCCGATAAGAATCCAGATAATCCAGAAGCCGCAGATAAATTTAAAGAGATTAACAACGCACACGCAATATTGACTGATGCTACAAAAAGAAATATTTATGATAAGTATGGCTCCTTGGGGCTGTACGTAGCAGAACAGTTTGGAGAAGAGAATGTGAACACCTATTTCGTGTTATCCAGCTGGTGGGCCAAGGTGAGTACCGAGTGGATTCTGTCCTGAAATTAATTAAATTAATTTTGTCTTAAAGCAAAATTTGCCTCGTTCATTTTCAAGGATTGAAGTGCCTTTTTTTTCTAATGTGGAAAAAAATGAATAAATAGTCAGGCTTCCATCTTGCTACCACAGACCAGGGTTTTTGGCCTCTTTATCCTGTTCCCTCTCCCTCTCTATAAATTGAGTAGCTGCTGAGGCTTGTAAAAATGTTAACTGCAGCATGATTAAAGAAATTCTAAATCACATATGATTTGTCTGCCAGTTAATTTTCCTGGAGGGTGGTGGGTCATAAAGATTTCCAAAGCAAGAAACAGCCTTGTCTTTTTTTAAGGAGTTTAGAAAGGTCATAGGAGATCGTATATTTCTAGATGTCCCCCTCAGTCTAGGAAAGGAAAAGCAAATAATTTAGCAGAGGACGATGAATTGCCATTTATAATTTTACAAGGGTGTGAGGGTTAAAAATCATCTTTTTTTAAAGTCTGCCATTTGTAAGCCCTTTTTTCAAACATTCGTCGTAATCGTGATCAGCTTGTCTAAAATGAATTCGTTTTCATCTTTTGTGGCGAGGTACAAATTTGAGGCCAACAACACATTTTAATTTGAAGACTTTTTCATGAGCAATATCTTTCTGATTACGTTAACGTCCCTTGGGATGATGCCAAAGATGCTTCAAATGATCACAAACACTGGAAAAGACTTGCTGCCCTGGGTGCTCTGCACAAGACCTAATGACGAAGATGATGATGAATATACAATTTCCCCGAAAATTCTAGATTGTTTTCGGAGGGCCTCCTTAAAGTTTGAAACACGTCTTAATTAAACGTCATAAACAGAAAGGTTTGCTGGGGTGTTGTGTCTCATCCTCCCTCCTCTCCTCAGCCGGGCCCCTCCTGTCTACACCCGGGCCTGTTATCAGAAGTCTGATAATGAAGATGAACGGCCTGTCATGCCTCCAGCGCCCCGCCCCATGCCCGGAGAGGATTCCAGGAATGAACAAACAAACCTGATAAACGTCACTCCTACAGCATGTGAGCAGGAAGGCAGCCACGTGCTAGAATTACTGACAGCTGAAGAGAATTCAAAGTGGGAGGATCCTCGCTTCCGGAGATCTGAGAGGCGACGCCAACAGAAGGAAGGGAGGGGCAGGCCTGGATAAATGCTGAGTCATGGAGCCACACCCCACAGCCTATATAAAGGACCTGCTTTTGGCATTCCAACCTTGAGTCAAGCAAAGTCTCATCTAGTTTGCTGCTATCGCTGAAGTCACAACTTGGACTTCTGCCTGCCCTGATAAACCTCGAAGGAATTTGACAAGCTGCAGAGGCTTCGTTGCCACGCTTGATACGGACTTCCTAGACCCAGTCGTCGGAGGGGGAGTGGGACACGACATGGGGTTTTAGCTTAAGAATATCATATGATGTCACCCATTTGAAGCCTCCTGTGGGTTTGAAGGTCCTGCTTTCCTGTTTTGGTGAATCAGCCACACTTATCTATGGCTTTTCAGCTTTTTCCTGGATTCTCTACCATGATAGAAGCATTTGGAACTCCGTCCAACCAAGAGCTTGGTCATGCTGAGCCATTGCTACTCTCCTATACAGAAGCAAGAGTTTTGTGCTAATGGATGCAGTTTAGATCTATTAGATCAGATATATATTTTGGTAATATAATGACAGCCCGAATGCTGGAAAGGTTGCTCCAGAGAGCTAATGAAAGGTTTAAAAATATTTCTAAATGCATCTATGCTTTTGTTCATCCCAACCCATCGTGACACAGGGCACACAAAGCAAAATAAACCAGGGATAAAAATATTCACGATATTGTTAATGTATTGTTAATGATGTTAATATAATAGGAGGGTTTACCCACAATCATTCAAACCCAAAGACATGTTGGAATTATGACGGTCTTGAAAGACTTATGATTATGGGTGACATGATGGGCCCAAATGGGTGACATGATGGGTCCAAATGGACAAATTATAATAATAATAATAATAATAATAGCCACCCTTCAGACTGGTGGACTTCAACTCCCAGAATTCCCTAGCCAGCATTTGTCATCCTTGTCAAGTCACTTACAGTAAGGCCTTGTCGAAGAAGCAAGAATCCCGCAGGCCTTGATAAGAATGAATAAAGACCACAAAATTCTGAAGAGAGACCCCCAGCCCTCTTTCATAAGCGAGTTCATTAAGGTGATGTCTCTTTGAACATTTTTAATCTCTTTTTCCTGGAGGCCAAATTACTGCTTATGCGATAGGCCAGGATGTCTGTCTGGTGTTCCTCTCGTTTCTTTCTCAGCTTGTTCCAAGTTCTCCTAGGGCCATCACTGAAAAGGGGACCCATACTCCAGGAACCGTATCACTTGAGGTCAGGGAGACCCTTAGCAGGTTCTCTCTTGGTATTCAGTCTGGACAGGCAGATCTAATTTTTTAGCAAGGTGATTTCCCCTCTATCCCAGTGCTAAATTTTAAAGAGTCCACTAGATAATAACCAGCATTGGACCTGGCTCAGCAGCCTCGAGATGGCTGTGATTCTACCGTGCCAGTTTTTCTCAACCTGCAACCTGACCCACCATGTTTTGTAGATATTTACCCCTTCTGAGTTGCCTTCCAAGGATTGTAGTGGTCTGCCAGCAGCCTGCGGAGCTGGGCTGAGGCTGAGGAAGAACATGGGCCAGTCCTGGAGGCTGGGGAAGGCCCGGATGAGGGCTCTGCGTCAGAGGCAGAGGTGGGGCCAGGGCCATCGGGGAGTGATGTGCGGACTCCGGAGCCTCCAGAGGCTGACAGTAGTGAGGCAGAGGAACTGAAGGAGCCTGTTCCTAATGCACGCATGAGAAGAGCTGCCAGAAGGCAAGAGCAGCTCAAGCAAAGAGGACAACTCGGGAGTAGGGCCAAGAGATGATTGGCCCCTCCCATAAGGCTTAAAAGACCAGCAACGGTGTTTGGGCTTTGCCGGAAAACAACGTTGATAGCTTTGTCTTGTTGCATTTATTTTGTATCATGTCTTCTGAACTTTTGCCAAGAAAGGCCTTTGACAGTTTCTCTAATTGGATCAAGGTTGGTGATAAGATTGAAGAATTTGTGTTGGGAGGAATTTGCTTTAATTTAATTGAACTACACTGAGAATGAAGTAATTCTCAGCTGTTCGAATAAAGTTTGTTTGTTTTTACACTGACTGAGTTTCCGACTACCTACTTGGGCCTGGGTCACAACAAGGATGCCCTTTGTATAATTGGCTGATTAACTACTTGAAAGCCGTTGGATCACAGGACTGGTTGCTGAACAGCTGTCATAAATCAGTCAGTATAGTCAAGGAGGAAGATCATACCCAATGAGCCGTCATCAGCTCTTTAAGACATGTACTCACCCAATTCTGATCACTCTTTTTCTCTGACTTGCCCTCCCCAGGCAAGCTTGCTTGCTCCAAACGGATAACCTACATTTCTTTTCTCCCTTATCCAGGCGTTGTTTGTCTTCTGTGGGCTCATAACCGGGTGCTACTGTTGCTGCTGTCTCTGCTGTTGCTGTAACTGTTGCTGTGGAAAGTGTAAACCGAAACCCCCCGAAGGAGATGAACCGGAATTTTATGTCTCTCCAGAAGACTTGGAGGCCCAAGTACAATCAGACGAGAGGGGTAAGTGTTGGTTGCTCTAGTTAAACCACCAGAAACACATCCAAACATCAGAAAAGGGGAAAGAGATGACATGATGTGGCTTAAGGTACAATATAGTTGAGAACCAGTTGGTGCAGTGCGGGTGTCAGCAACCTGCGGCTCCAGAGCCACATAGAGCCACATCACTGGCTGGCCCGCCCCCGCCCCTTGCCTTCCTCTCCCAGTCACTCCTCGACTGAAAAGGTAAGGGCAAAAGCAGTGGATGGAGACTTGCTCCATATGCCAGAGCAGGAGCAAAACAGTCCTGTACTTGCCTCTTCTTCCGTCCCTTGTTGGTGCTGCGCATACCTCGGTCACTCGGGGAGACGCACAACTTTCTCTCCATCCCGAGACACTGGCCTGGCCCAGCTGCGGCTGACACTGCTGCTCTCGCTGCCTCTATGGTCTGCTTGCTGCTCAGCGCCTTGCGCAGCAGACTTAAATTTAGCGCGCTTCACAATGTGGGAGACAACCTCCTCCTGGAGCCCGTTATGAGACAGACCATTGGCTGCAGCCTGGCCGAGCCATTGTCTCGGGGCGGAGAGAAAGAGGGAGAGAGAGAGGTGAAAGAGAGAGATGAGGGGGAGAGATGAGAGAGATAGAGATGAGAGATGTGAGAGAGGGAGAAAGGGAAAGAAAAGGAGAAAGAGATGAGAAACAGACAGAGGGAGAAAGAGAGATGAGGGAGAGAGAGAGAGAGAGAGAGAGAAAGACCCCGTATTTTTCGGAGTATAAAAACCTTAGTTTTTGGGGAGGAAAATAAGAAAAAGGCTGATTGGCAGGTGGATTGGCTTCCTGGAATACCCCCAATCAGCTGTTCCCAGAGATGAATTTTAGCAACAGGTTCCTTGGTTATAAGTTCTGTGATTGCTTTTTTTTTTTTTCTGCCTCTGAAACTCTGTTTCAGAAAAAACCTTTTTCTGCCTCTGAAAGCCTCCGAAACAGAACTTCAGAAAAAAAGCCTCTGAAGCTCTTTTTGGGAGTTTCTTTTCTGAAGCTTCTTTCAGCCTCTGAAACCTCCCTTTGAGAAGTTGGGTGGGGCTACATTCGGAGTACAAGACGCACCCAGATTTTCACCCTCTTTTTTGGTGGAAAAAGGTGCGTCTTATATTCCAAAAAATATTGTACCTGTTTCCCAGAGAAAAGAAAATACTGGGAGCCACAAAACCTGGCTAGGCATGGCTGGGTGGGTATCATGTGACTGGGTGGGAATGAGTGATGTCGAGTTGGCTACGCCCACCCAGGTTTTGTGGCTCCTGATGTTTTCTGTGGGTTTTTGAGTGTTTAAATGGCTCTTTGAGTGTTTAAGATTGCAGACCCCTGGTGTAGTGGTTAAGGCATCAGGCTAGAAACAAGGACATAGTGAGCTCTAGTCCCACCTTAGGCTTCAAAACTGGCTGGGTCCCTTTGGGCTAATCATTAGGAGACGCTGAGTTCTAGTTCTGCCTTAGGCACGAAAGCTAGCTGGGTGACTTCGGGCCAGTCCCCCTCTCTCTTAGCCCAAACCACCTCACAGGGCTGTTGTTGTGGGAAAATAGGAAGAAGAAGGTGTATTGGATATGTTTAGCACCTTGAGTTATTTGTAAAAATAATAAATAAATCTATAAAGATGTATTTTATTTCGGATGACACCTTCACTCCCCTCTCTCTGCACATGCCCCAAGGGAGAGCTCTCAAATAATGATTTTGCTTATTACCTTTCTTACTGACTTTCCCCTCCCTTCTCCAAATTTAGATCCTCCATCAATCCAGCCACTCTCTGCATCCAGTCAAAGGACTAAAATTAACTATCTATCTACCCTTGTATTTTTATATTCATTTTCTTTTCAAAAGTCGCAGCACAATACTTTTCTCTTTAAGGTACTTACGCAAATTACTTGCATGAATTAGCGACACATATTTTTTTTACGTCAATAGAGCTTTATAATTCACCAGACAGTAAGTCACTTAATTTAAAAATTACAACAAATTCATAAATTGAGCATTCAAGCAGATACAATTTTTTAAAAAACGAAATAGGTGAAATCTGTAAAATGAATGTTCAAAATAGAATGTCATAGTAATTTGTTTTCACCAGCCTGTTACACCACCCATTACAGGTAGCCCTTGATTTGCAACCATTTTTTTAAAACAACCATTCGAAGTTACAACAGCACTGGGGAAAATGAGCTTATGACCGTTTTTCACACTTATGACTGTTGCAGCATCCCTGTGGTCACATGATCAGAATTCCAGCACTTGGCAACCGGCATATGTTTGTGATACCCTCCTGGGGTCATGTGATCTCCTTTTGTGACCTTCTGATAAACAAAGTCAATGGGGAAGCCGGATTCACTTAACAACAGCAGTGGTTCACTTAACAACCATTAGAAAGGGTTGTAAAATGGGGCAGAACTCAATAACTATCTTGCTCAGCAGTGGAACCTGTGGGCTCAATTGTGGTCGTAAGTCAAGGACTACCTGTACCATCTGAGTAGTTGCAGAATACTTTTCTTAGAATAGGTCGGGAATTTCTGGTAAATACTCGGTTCCACCAACGATGACGCCTTGCATATTCTGCTAAGGCTTAAATAAACCTTTAATAAAATAAGTCGGTCAGGAAAGGTGCCGTTAACTCTGAAGCTGGCCTGACTGAGGCCATCTTGGAGGCTTCAGTGTTACCACAATGGTGCTGAGGGATGGGGATGGGGATGGTGGGGGAAATAGAGATAATTTTGGAGTTTTGTAGCCAAAACAAAATAAGTTTCCCCTGAGAACCAAGGACATTCCCACAGATGGCTGAAGAGAGAGGAGGAGCGAAGTTTCCAAGCAACCGGGCAGCACTTTGATTGGCCCATGTGACTGATTGTTTTGGGAAAGAGGGGGGAAAACTTTTTACTCTCAATTAGATGAAAACCGTGGGAACCTTTAGAGTCGGTTTGCACCAATCTGTGCCAATATGATATATATCCAATAAACCTGTTCTTTGAGGAACCTACTTGCCTTGGAGTTCTGTTTGCTATGGGTGTATTACTTGGAACCCTGACAGGCGCTAGCAGACCCTTCCTGATGTTCAGCTTTCAAACAGGTGCTGTCTGTTTTTCAGAGAACACCGAAGCCCCCATCATGATCCAGCCAGCCTCCGCCACAGAGACGACTCAGCTGACGGCAGATTCTCACCCCAGCTATCACACCGATGGATTTAACTAAGTTAAGGAAGCACTTATTTAACCCGAACGGATAAGAATAAATAATTAAATGGCCAATCCAGCACTAGAATCATGGACATTAGGAATAGATTATGGGGAAGGGAAAAGCATTCGCCGAAGGTCAATTGGGCAGCTTCATAACCTGCTGACAAATATTTTGTAATCCCCTCGTCATCTTTTTTGTCACCTTCAGTGTCGTATCTCAATGAGACATGGAAGTACTGTAGCATGCCGAATCTGAACCTGTTTAGCTTTAGTCTTCTTCTTTTTTTCCCCCCCCTCCCTCTTTCGTTCTGTTTTCTAAAAGGAAGAATAGCATGTGTCAAGTTTACATTATAAACGTTTTTTGTGTTGTAAATGTACTAAGGAGTTTTATCATGACGAGTGTGTGTGTGACGGTTACATTCTGCATTTTAAGCAGTCAAACCAGGAGGCTTTTTTTTTTCTTTCTTTAAAGAGAACTTGAAAATTAATCGAATGGAGCCACAAAACTTCCATACAGTTGAGCTAACGATCCCCTCCTGCTCCACTGGAGAGCAGCAGAGATTTCCGATCGCCCACCTGCCTGTTGGTACCTGATTTTTTTTGCCTCAGTAACTGTATTTTGAAAACTGCTGACGTTGCAAGGAAGGGGGGGGGTTTAAGGGGGGAAAATGCTGTTTTCTGGAAGTGTTGTTTTCGTTTCTTCTTTCAAAGCCATCTGAGGCTTCCCAGGCGTTTTGCCCAACCTTCTTTACCGTGTAGGAAGTTGTAATCCCCTGTACCTGGAGAGCGATCACCTCTGCAAAGTTTTCTTTGTCGTTTTTCTTGTGTGGGAGAGGGCCAAAGTAGGGTTGTTGTTTTTTTAACTACAAAACTAGAAATTACTTGAATCATCTCTTGAAATTAAAATGCACATTATTCTTGTTTAAATTTTAAAATAATAAGCATTCCCCCCAAACTATTTATAGTTAAACTGCTGGGACTTTTTTTGGGTACAAATGCATGTTTTCACTGCCCAATCGGAATGAAGTGTTAGTGAGATCTGATTACCGGTACTCTTTTAAAAAATAATCATAATAAATCTTATCAAGTCCACTTTATAGACAATGTGTTCTAGGGATATATATGGTACTTAGGTTTATTTTTAATTTATATTTTAAAATAATCGCTGCCACCCAGCTCACGATTCCTTAAATCGGTACCATTATCCGGCAGGTGTTGGGGTGCAGCCCTTAACATTCATCAGCCAGTGGTGTTCGCTTCCTGTCCTGGGAGCGAATGGCAGTGATGTCAAGAATGCCTTGATGACGTCAGTCCATTGATATAATTTGAGCCCGTTGCTCACGACTTGGGTGATACCATCTTGGTTTCTACACCCTGCCACTGATATTGTGGCCGTCAGTAGTATCATGAGGCTGATGTAAGAGACATAATGCACCTTGACAGACTTAATGCATGCAATGCTTCCCCCCTTCCCTTTCTCAGTGTTCATGGCTGGGAATTTTGGAATGGGGAGTCCCAACACAACTGGGGGGTCACCAGGTTGAGGAATAGCGATCTAAGCAGGTCACAAATTCTGACAGCGATGGCTATTGTAGAATTGGCCTCCATTTTTTCCCCCATTTCCAACCTGCAGGGCAAGAATCAGATGGAAATGGACTAGAACTGAGCCAGGTGGGAGAATGAGTGGGACCTGAGATGGCCGGATCAACCTCGAATCCATGGCTGAATTTATCTGGTTGGTGGGCGGGTTCCTTTCTCTGCCTCCGTCCTTCCTTTATAAAACAGGTCTGTTTCAAATGTCCAAACTTCATTGTGCGGAACTTGACATATTTGAAGCAGTATGTGGTAGAGTTGTGCGAGGTTGTGTGCCTAAATGGCAATTTTTAAAAAAGAAAACCCACTTGCTTGTCCCTGTATCTATGTAAAGCAGGGATATCCAACTTTGGGCACTTTAAGATCAGGGGACTTCAACTCCCAGAATTCCCCAGCCAGCCATGCTGGCTGGGGAATTCTGGGAGTTGAAGTCCCCAGGTCTTAAAGTGCCCAAGGTTGGAGACCTCTGGTTTGGAGAAATGTTCTGCAGATTTTCTTCTGGACCCAATTCCATTCGGGCTCTTTCTATTGAACGTTTACTCTGTGACGAGTGGGAGAATCCACCACAAATAGAAGTTGTGTGTTCATCCAGGCAGCGGACGTCTCAAAGTTTCCTCTGTCATCCAGTTTTGCGGTACAATACACTAGGTTTGTTAATAAGGGCATCGGTCAGAACCTCGCCTATTTGTTCCAGCGGCTTCTGCTTCGATCACTTCCCCGCCCTCTTTTTTTTTTTTGGTCTCACAGCCTCATTCCCACTTTGCATTCGGGGGTGGGGGGGCGCCCATGAAATCCCGTCACCGACAACCGCTTTTGCATCACGTGCGTGAGGTCGTTGTGGCCCATTGTGACATTGTGCCAGATAGGAATGTTATGCTTTCCACAGGCAGGTGTGCAGCTACGTGTTTGACTCCTCCCCCGGTGTGTATATTTGTGCATGTGTTGAATCGTCGCGAAGTGAAAACATTCACACTAGGAAGCGCTTCGGGGATCTTCTTGCACTTTCTCTATTTTAAGGTGGTCACTTTTTAAAAAAAAAAACAGGCAACAGTTTTATGTCACGTAATACTTGAAATAGTCGGTCAATCTGTCTGGTTCTTGTTCCGCTCTGTTTATAACTCAGGGGTGTCCAACTTTGGCGACTTGAAGATCTGTGGACTTCAACTCCCAGAATTCCCCAGCTAGCATGGCTGGCTGGGGAATTCTGGGAGTTGAAGTCCACAAGTCTTTGGAGTCACCAAAGTCCCTGGTGTAGATTAATTTCCTCTTCCCCTGCTTTTTACGGCTTCCTTTTTAAATGCTTCTCTGTGGCTCCCTCTCCCCTTTCTGGACCTAGATATAATTTTGATTTTTTTTAAAAATAATTGGAAGGATGATGTGCAAACCCAATCTATTTCTCAAAATTACCAATTGGATACTGCCCTGCTAGCTCAGTTATATTCTTGAGTTAGCTAGTAAAAATTGGAAGTATCCCCTGTCGCTTTGCCAAAACATGTCTGTCGTAGAGAATAAAGGCATAATAACTCCAATTAATAATGCAGTTTATGAATTTATTCGTATGTATGGATTTCCGAAACCTCGTCCGGTTTATCATCCGAAATAAAAACAATGGGTTAATAGTCAAATGTATAAACTGTGGCTGAAGTGTTGATAATCCGGTGTTAATCTCACTGCGCTAAGGTTTATTCTTGATTTTTCCAAGGCAAAAATCACTTGATTTGAGGCCGACAGAACAAAATTTGGATGTTAGATTGTAACATTAAACAAAACAAAAAAATCCCCAAACCCGACTCATTCTCAGGCATGAAATTTGATTATGATTTCAGTTTTGTCAAGTTTTGTCCATTAGCATAGTTTTGCCCTTCTGGCCTGTCATTCCAAATCACTGGGAACAAGCTGTTGTTATCTGTTAATTGACTTATTTTCATACATAATCTAGGCACATCCTCCTTCCCTTGTCACACATGCCTCCTAGATCTTTGTAGAATTGTAAGGGCATCCGGTGGGAGAAGGTGTCACAAAAGTCAAAATTGTGTCCTCGGTCTTGGAATCAAACTCTTTGTCACGTTGGTACGCAAGTTGTGCATTTGACACCGGCAGGGCTTCGATGGTAGGATCGGTCTTTTCCTATGGATATCCTTGATGTTGTTATTTAAGATGGATCAGAAAGAGTTTCAACAGGTGATGGGTTTCCATCAGTGTTTTTCAAACCTGGCCACTATAAGAAAGGCAGATTTCAACTCCTTGAATTCCCCGACCAGCATTCTGGCCAAGGAATTCTGGAAGTTGAAATCCAGACCTCTTAAAACAGCCAAATTTGAAAAAAACAACAACCCAATGTTTTAGGTAGCATAACCCAGTGACGGCTAACCTTCTTGCCGTCGTGTGTCAAAAGCGTGGAGAGCATGGGGGGGCCATGCGCATGTGTGCCCCCATCCATAATTTAATGCACCTCGCCACCATATGCGCGCCCCTGCATTCACCCTGCTTCTGACACGCGATGGCACAGTGGGCCCGTTTTTCGTCCTCCCCAGGCTCCAGAGCCTTTCTAGGAGCCTGGGGAGGGCAAAAACGCCCTTCCCATCCCCCGGAGGCCCTCTGGAGGCTGGAAGCAGCCCATTTCCCGACTTCCGGTGGGCTCGGAAGGCCCGAAAATCAGCTGGTCAGCACACGCATGTGCACTGCAGCTGAGCTCGGCAACGCTAGCGTGCCACCTGTGGCACATGTGCCATAGGTTCGCCATTACGGCCATAACCCATTCTAGTAATTACATTGCAAATTTTACTTCATTCTTTGTGGTCTCATTATGCTCATTCTTTTCTGCAGGACCTTATCATGTTCTTGTAAACTTTTTTGATTCCTCTCTAACTCATTGTTTCCCAACCTTAGCCATTTTAAGATGTGTGGACAATGGGAAATTCTGGGAGTTGAAGTCCACGCATCTTAAAATGGATAAGGTTGGGGAACACTGTTTTAATTCTATTCAGGGGGTAGACAGACCTTGGTTAGTCTAGATCTTGATCTCCAGTGTAAAATGAAAGCCAGATTTAGACAGCAATCAGTGCTGTCTTCCATTCAAGAGTCTTGATGTTTTAGATTAATTTAATTTAAAGTTAGTCGAAGCCAAAGATTCCCTTCCCTGGTGTAGACGGGTTTCTGAAACCTTGTTAGTACATAAATTTTTCCCCCCCTCTTTAAATCAAACCCAAATGTTAAAATCCCGAGAGATGGCTGTCTGTGCCTTGAGCAGTGGAGATTTTAAAATTATTTGATCTATCTTTTGCAGCGGTTCTGTGCTCAATTCAGCCTGGTTTCCCAGATTTTTCAGTAATGGATAAGAGGCGAATTCAAGTTGAGTTTTTTCCCAGTTGCTTGACTTTGTTCTTAATTGACCAACTGTTGTGCGTTGCCGCAATACTCTCAGCAGCTGTTTCTTCTGATTTTTCTAACTTCGTCAAAATCTTGGCAATAGATATTAATGCGTTGGTGGTAGGTATAAGTAAGGCCCAAAATGTATTACACCCAGAATTAATTTTCCCCAGAGTTCTGGCGAAGCTGCTTTTCAGTCATCCATTTGGTGAAACCTAGCACCCAAGGTCTTGCCCCTTCGAAAGCCAAAAGAAGCTACTGAGATCCAAGACAGGGGCCTAAATCCATAAATGCGTTTTTAAAAAGTCCACTGACCTTGATTTATGAGACGACGTGCCAACGAATTTGAAGCCAGAACTTTGCCAGTACATTCTCTGATTCAACTAAATACGATAGGTCTCCCAAATTGTTTTCTGATTTGGCAGTCTTGCCGACACATATATTGCTGCTAAATTTTCTGCACTTAACAAATTGCTCATGTATCCTCAATCTGAAAATTCATCCAGAGGAGATTTAGATTTTCCTTTGAGTAGCCAAATTTCTCTTGATTCCTCCCCCCTCCTCCTCCCCCTTCTGCCCTTTTCATCTCCCTTCTCCTACCTTCATTTCATTCATTTTCTCCTTTTCATTCTGTCTCCATCTTCCTTCCCCCTCTTCCTTTCTCTCTTTCTCCCTTCCTTCTTTGTCTTCATCTCTTCCTCCTCCATCCCCTTCTTCTACCTTCCCTTCATTTTTATTTTCCGTTTTCTTTCTTTCACTGTCTCCGTCTCCTTTTCCTCCTTCCCGTTCCCCTTCCCTCCCCTCCCCTCCCCCCCTTCTACATAAATTAGGAGCGTATAAGAAGAATACAAGTCTTTTACTAGCAAGCCGAAGGGCTTCATTGAAAACCTAAGTCACGTACGTAGGAACTCTTGAGTTTTATATCTGTCGGTACTGTTACGTAAATATATCCTCAAAGCAGTTGTGTGTGTGCATACCTTGCCCTAGCTTATACTTGCAGCAGCCATAATTTGTGCTGGTTGTAGTTTAACATCCTTTGCTTTTAAGTCTTTGGATAAGAACCCTGTGTACCTAAAAAGACACCCTGTGGAATCGGATAGTGTGCTAGTGCGGCATTCCCCCGGTCCCAACGCTCCCTTTGACAGAACCTATGTCAAATCTGGAGCCTGCCAATCCCATCCTGCCGATCATCCACAAATACACTTTTTCTGCAGCTCATGCGCCAAGCAGGAACAAGAGGTTCTGCTCTGAAGCATCCCTGAACTAGGATTCTTATATATAAAAAAGTTTTATTTTTACATTCATATCCAACAACTCATCCAATGTACAGTCATATACAATTAGTCGGGCTTGCCCAGTCACCACCCTCTCCTTTTAACTCTCTTCCCTCTTCTACCTTCTTCTACTTTCCAGACCTTCCTCCCCTTCTCTTATCTGCATCCTCTCCTCCTTCCCCCCTACACCTTCCTTCTCCCTCTTCTACCCCTCTTCCTTCCTCTTCTCCCTCTTCTACCCCTCTTCTCCTTTTTCCTACCTCCTACTCTCTCCTCCTTTCTCCCTCCCCACCATTCTAAAATGGTAGCTGGGCAGACCCGACCCTACATTAATTATACTTTATGGCTGAATAAAAGACGAGACTTTCCAGAAGAATTCATGATGAAAGGGAGGCCCTCAGGGACGACCCCCTACATCAAATTAGATGTAGGGAGTATCGTTATTGTGGTCCTTGCCTTAAAAGTCACGCTCCGCTTTTTCATTCCTCCCACCATCCTCAGCCAACCATCCCGATGAAACCGGGAGGACTTCCTCCAGCCGCCTACGAAAGGTCTCCTTCCACCAGGTCTCAAGCTCTCTGAAAGCCATGAAGCTACCAGATAGAGCAGACGAGGATTGGTGGGAAAATTCTATGATTTTGTTCATCCTCCTAGCCCGCCTTCCTCTTGGCTGGATCCCTACGTCGTCTATGCGGGGAGAACTGAAATAGGCACGTAGAAGTTTTGGTTTGTGGAAAAACCCTCGAGTGGAAAGTAGAGTCGTTCGAAAGACCATGTAGCCCTTCCCTTCCCTTGTCCGACTCCACATTTTCCTCTCCATCCCCAGAAACCCCTTTACCCTATATATAAAAATATTATATTTCCCCGGAGGCGATCAGAACAATCATTTTAATTGCACCGTGCAAGTCCCTTCGTTGGGAGATCTTTTGAACCTTTTTTTTTTTAAATTATGTCTCTCTCTGGAAAGCTTAGGGATGACCTAAACCTGAAGCTCTTATCAAGCAACCAGCCCTTCAGATGTTCCGTTTTTCTCGTGGGATGTGGATGTCTGTGTGAATGTACGCCAGCTTTGTCTTGTTGAGCAGTTGTTCCAGTCAACCTCCCTTCCTCATATGCCTGCTATTCTTAAGGTTTATTGTTTTTTTGGGGGGGGGTGAATTTATTTCCCTAGTACAAGGGCCTGCAAACTTGACTCTTTTAAGACTTGTGGACTTCAACTCCCAGAGTTCCTCAGGCAGCAAAGCTGTAAAACATGGCTGGCTGAGGAACTCTGGGAGTTGAAGTCCACAGGTCTTAAAAAGAGCCAAGTTTGCAGACCCCTGCCCTAGTAGTTTAGTTCTCAGTCAATTTTAGGGGGTCTCATGTATTTAAGGAAGACGTTTAATGGACTAAGGTGCGGATCTCCAACCTTGAAGACTTGTGGACTTCAACTCCCAGGATTCCTCAGCCGGCCATGCCGACTGAGGAATTCTGGGAGTTGAAGTCCACAAGTCTTCAAGTAGCCAAGATTGGAGATTCCTAGACGAAGGGGTAGTTGGCCAGTATATCTGTTTTACAGTGGTTGGTTGAGTTCAGTAACTTTCCAAAAACAAGGCTCTGAAACACCAACCTATGGTGGGTGCACATTATTCACTTAATGACGGTTTTTAGATTTTACTGTGACCTCTTCTTGAAAATCATGTAACCTGTCAAGGTAACTGTTTTGTTTTGTTTTGCTTTTTTGGTTTTTTGCACTTGTATTTGTGGGATGGAAGAAGTGGGGTGGGAAATCCCAAGGTGTTAAAAAGTAAAAATAATAAAAATAAATAAAAACAAAAAGTTAATTATTAAAAAGAAAAAAAAAACAATCAAAGTATAGATGCATTTGAAAAGCAATTATATAAATATATATATATACATAGAATATATATATATATATATTTTGTTATGTTTATTTAAAGGGTCGTCCTTTAAATTGTATGTAAGTAGCTGTGGCTGTATGCACTTTGTGGATTGTTAACACTCGCAGGTCCTGAGCTCCTGTACATACCTCCAGTTCCAGAAGGAATTCTATTATGTTTTAGCATGGTAATTTATGTATTGTATGTCTGAGTAGGAACTTAAAAGTGAAAAATAAATCAATAAAAATTGCTAAATTACCAGAAACCAAGATTGTAAAATAAATGTTTTCATGGCAAAAAAAAAAAAACCAACCAAACCTTGGATTGATTTTCATTTTTTCTTTCTTTCTTCTTTGTTACAATCTTTGCCGTTTTCTAGCCGAAATGGATTTTAATTGAAGAGGAAATCCATAAGTGGTAGCTGGATTCATTGTATACATCAGTGTTGGCGAACATTTCACGTTCTCGCGTGCCGGCCCGCGTGCCAGAAGTGGCACGCGAAACCATCCCGTGCCGAATGTGCGGCCTCGCCGGCTCCTGTCGCGTTCTTGCGCTTTTTTTTTTTATTTGCATTTATATCCCGCCCTTCTCCGAAGACTCAGGGCGGCTTACACTATGTCAAGCAATAGTCTTCATCCATTTGTATATTTATATACAAAGTCAACTTATTGCCCCCAACAATCTGGGTCCTCATTTTACCTACCTTATAAAGGATGGAAGGCTGAGTCAACCTTGGGCCTGATGGGACTTGAATTTGCAGTAATTGCAAGCAGCTGTGTTAATAACAGACTGTCTTAGTCTGTTGAGCCACCAGAGGCCCCTCATGCGTCGTGCTTAAACGCGCGACGCATGAGACGCCAACCCGAAAGGCTGGATGCCGGTTCGCGCATGCGTGATAGATCGCCGCACGTCTAGGGTCCGCTGGCATCGCGCGTGCGATAGCCAGCTGGCCGGCGCGCGTTTGAGTGCAAGAACGTCACAAGGAGCCGGCAAAGCCGCACATTCGGCACGGGACGGTTTCACATGCCACTTCTGGCACGCAGGCCATAGGTTTGCCAGCACTGGTATAGATACTCCCAGGGTGGGATTCAGCCGGTTCGAACCAGATCGGGTGAACCAGTAGCTCCGACGATTAGCTGAGAGTGAACTGTTCGCTCCGACAATCAGCTGGGCCCGCCTGCTTGCCTCTGCACTATACCAACCTATATTTCCTTTGTTTGAAGCCCAGCTGATAGGTGTGGCAGAGTGAATTGCCATGCCTTAACTGTTTTGCTCACCAGGGTTGGAGTAGAAGGTAAGTTTTAGAGCTGTTTCCAAATGTACTGCACGTGCACAAAGCACACGCTCAGCGAACCGGTTGTTACATCGGTTGAATCCCACCACTGGATACTCAACTTACAACCACTTGTTTAGTGACCATTTGAAGTGACAACAGCACTGAAAAAAAAGTGACTTATGAACAGTTTTCACACTTACGACCATTGTGGTAATCTGATGACCTTTGCAGCGTCCCTGGGTTTTGTGACCTTCTGACAAGCAAAGCCAAATGAAGCCAGATTCACTTAACAACTGTGTTCCTCACTTAACAACTGCAGTGATTCACTTAGCAACTGTAGCAAGAAAGATCATAGAATGGGGCATAATTCACCCAACAACTGTCTTTGCAACAGAAATGTTGGACTCCATTGGTGGTTGTAAGTTGAGGACTACCAGTACTGGCTGAAGAATTCTGGGAGTTGAAGTCCACTCAATCTAAAAGTTGCCGAGGCTGAAAAACACAAAACACCAGTCAAGCTTGAGTTAAAATGAAACAGAGGGGATTTAATTAAAGAGAAAAGAGGCAAACTATAGGAAAGAGAGAAAGATTCTGCTCCATATTACTCAGCAACTAAGCTTCCTTCCGTCCTTGGGGATGAAAGTGGAATTAACTTAAATTTCTCTCTGAAAGAAAGCCAAAAAGCAGCCACTCCAAATTCCTTGTTCCCCTGTCTCAATTGCAAATTTTAACCTCAAGATTTGGAGCCGTGGTGGCGAAAAGGTTAGAATCCAGGATTCTTAACTCTGCCCACTGCCAGGAGTTCAATCCTGACCGGCTCAAAGTGGACTCAGCCTTCCATCCTTCTGAGGTTGGTAAAATGAGGACCCAAATAGTTGGGAGCAAAAGGCTGACTCTGCAAACCGCTTAAAGAAGGCTGTAAAACCCTAAGAAGTGGTATATAAGTCTTAAATTCTATTGCTATTGCGTGGATTAGAAATCTAACTGGAATGGCATTGAATGGGAGGTGACCCAGGTCTGCTGGAAAACAACTGGACCGTTGCAATGCACTTTACATGCAGCTACCCTTAAAAAGTTTCCGGAAGTTTCAGCTAGTACAAAATACAACCACACAGGCAATCTTGCCCCCCCTCCCCCCAAAGATGTAACACCTCTGCCGTGCCAGCTGCATTGTCTGCAGGTCTATTTCCAGGTTCCATTTGAGGTGTTGGTTGTGACTTTTAAAGCCCTACATGGCTTAGGGCCAGGTGACCTACCCAACCATCTTCACCCCCATCACATCAGCCCGCCCACCCAGTCAGACAGGAAAGGACATTGCAGACCCCTTCAGTGCAAGACGAGAACTGTTCTGTCCTCCGCCGTCTCCGTCCGAACGACGGCTTAATTAGCCGGCACTATCAGCTCTGGCGACAAAAGAGCCAGCGTCTGCCAAGAGCCCTCGTTATCTTCCACGACGCTGGTGAGTCACAACCTTCAGCTCTAGTCAATCAGTGGATTTGCCTGTTACAAAGAGACACAGCAGCTCTGGCTGCCTTTTATATCCTGTGGGGTGTGGCTTCATAACTCAGCACTTCCTAGGCCTGCCCCACCCTTGCTTCTGTTGTTCCCTCCTCTCCTGCCTATGAAACCAAGCCTGATTGCCGTCAGCTGGGTCTGCAGGTGTGGCCTGGGGGGGGGGGAAAGAGTCAGGGGACGGAGGCCTCGTTATCTCATTCACCTGGCCTGCTTCTGGCTCCTGGAACTGAGCCAGGGAAGCCGGTGCTCCTGAGGTAAGTCCTGATGGCCCTTCCCCCTCACTGTCCAAGTCATTTTCTGGCAGCAGGCCTGGCTCCAAGTCACTTCCGGGCATGGGGCCAGGTTCGGGGGCTGGTGTCACAACAAGAACTAATCAAGGAGAGAAGCAACCTAGAACTAAGGAGAAATTTCCTAACAGATGGGGGCAAAACTCGCCAGGGGAGGGCTGCTGGTGGTTTGCAGGGGTTCGGGAGAACCTCTAGCTAAGATCCTGTGCAGTTCCGAGAACCCTCCAAATCCCACTCCTGGCTGGCCCCGCCCACCCCTCCCCTCCCAGGAGTCCCTAAGCAGCCCGTTTTGGATGCAGGTAAGTGCAGGGCGCACCCGGAGGCTCAGGGAGGGTGAAAAACGGGCCTACCAGAAGTTCGGGAAGACCGGAAACAGGCCTGTTTCTGGCCTCTAGAGCAGGGGTCTCCAACCTTGGCAACTTTATAAGTCTGGAGGACTCCAACTCCCAGAATTCCCCAGCCAGCTTTGCTGGGAGTTGAAATCCACCAGGCTTAAAGTTGTCAAGGTTGGAGACCTCTGCTCTAAAGGGTCTCCGAAGCCTGGGGAGGCTCTTTTTCGCTCTCCTGGAGTCTCGAGGAAAGCCTCTGGAGCCCGGGGAGGGCAAAAACACGCCACGCCCCCCCATGGTGCAGGAGGCTGACTAGGCCACCCCCACCCAGCAAATGGGCAGAGAACCCCTTGCTAAAATTTTTGAAGCCCACCCCTGAAATTCACTTAACAAACCTCTCGCTTAGCAACATAAAGTTTGGGCTCGCTTGTGGTCGTAAGTCGAGGACCACCTGTCATCTGATTGAAAAAGAACCGGATTGCAAGCGTGCACCAGAAAGAGTTTCTGAGAATACAGAGTAACAGAGCTGGAAGGGACCTTGGAGGTCTTCTAGTCCAAACTACTGCTGAAGAAAGAGATCCTATACCAAGGGTGTCAAACGCAAGGCCCATGGACAGGATACGCACTGCAATGTGGTCGGATCCAGCCCATGGGCCATCCTGGAAAATGTAAGGAGCTGGCCCATGTCACTTTGGCCCGGTCTACCCAGTGTGAAGAGGAAACATGCCAGCAGTTTGGGGAGTGATGTCAAGCTGGCCACGCCCACCCAGTCGCCCCCCCCCGAGGTCAACCACAGCCCAGATGCAGCCCTCAATGAAATTGACTTTGACACTTCTGCCTTGGCCTATATCTGTGAGCACACGTGAGCACACGTAGCCATATCAGTGGGCACGCAAGCTCAGCTCTGGTGCTGACCAGCTAATTTTCAGGCCTTCTGGGCCCACCAGAAGTAGGGAAACAGGCTGTTTCCTGCCTCCAGAGGGCCTGGGTGTGGGGGGGGTGGAAGGACTGTTTTTCTCTCTTACCTGGCTCCAGAGCCTCTCTATGAGCCTGGGGAGGGCAAAAATGGCCTTTCCCACCCCACCCCACCCCCAGGCCTCTCTAGGAGTCTCTGGAGGCTGGGGACAGCAAAAAACGACACTTCCTGTCCAACCGGAAATTGGGAAACGGGTTGTTTTTGGCCTCCGGGGGTGGGGAGGCCGTTTTCGCCCTCCCCAGACTCATAGAGAGGCTCTGGAGCCAGGTGAGAGAGAAAAATGGGCCTACTGGGCCATCGCGTGCCAGGAGCAATTGGGGAGCGGGGCAGGGGGTCATGCACGCATGCATGGGGGCAGGGTGCATAAAATTATGGGTGTGGACACGCACGTGTGCAACTCCCCACCCCCCCGACCCTCCACTTCCTGGCACGCAATGGCAAAAAGGTTAGCCATCACTGGCCTATACTATTTCAGACAAATGGCTGGAATTCTTCTTATTCTTTTATTCTTATTCTTAAATTTAATGCACACTCAACCTGCACAATTCCCATCTGTGTGATCTTCAACTTCCAGAATTCTCAACAAGGGCCACCCTGGAAGTGAACAATAGAATAACAAGAGTTGGAAGGGACCTTAGTGGTCTTCTAGTCCAACCCCTTGCTCAAACAGGAGACCTTGTAACTATATCAGGCAAATGGTTGTCCAACCTCTTCTTTAAAACTTCCAGTGTTGGAGCATTCACAATTTCTGGAAGCAAGTTGTTCCACTGGTTAATTGTTCTAACTGTCAGGAAATTTCTCCTTAGTTCTAAGTTGCTTCTCTCCTTGATTCTTGTCCTGCCTTCAGGTGCTTTGGAGAATAGCTTGACTCCCTCTTCTTTGGGGCAGCCCCTCAAATATTGGAACCCTGCTATCGTGTCACCCCCTAGTCCTAATCTTCTCCGGCTATCCTTCCAAAATTTTAATCCCGGCTTCCACCTTTGAAACATCAACTTTTGCATCTTGAGCTGAAATGGCCCTTTAAGACCGAGACGAAACTTAAACCCCTGGTGGGGAGCACGAGGCACAGGGCAGTTATATTTCTGGAGCCTTCAAGTAACATGTGGCAGACCTCTGGGGAACCCCAAGCCGTCAGGTGCTTCTGGGCTTCTCCAGCATTTTTCCCCCCCACCGCCGTGTCCTGCCAGGGCACACAGAAGGAGCTGCGAACTTCCACGAACGGCTGCCTCGAACCCTGGTCATGTCGAAGCACATGGAGTACACCTCCTACCCAAGAGATTGCCCCACCATGGAGAACTTGGAGAGGCAACTCATCTGCCCCATTTGCTTGGAGATGTTCACCAAACCTGTGGTCATTCTTCCCTGCCAGCACAACCTCTGCCGAAAATGTGCCAATGACATTTTTCAGGTTAGTTGGGGGTGGGGGTGTGGGTGTGTGTGTGTGGAGGAAAAACCTTTCAAAGCAGGTTAATGGAAATGTTTCTCAACGTGGAGCAGTTGACTCTCAGAATTGGAGAGCAGAACTTGGGTCAACACAGCCTTTGAGGAGTTGGGAAGATGCCTTCAGGATGGGAGAACCAGGTGGTTGGGATTGTATCATATGTGTTTGTGGGTGACGAGGATTTCCTGTTCTTCAGAGCAGGGGTCTCCAACCATGGCAACTTTGAGACTTGTGGACTTCAACTCCCAGAATCCTCAGCCAGCAAAGCTGGCTGAGGGATTCTGGGAGTTGAAGTCCACAAGTCTTAAAGTTCCCTAGGTTGAAGACCCCTGCTTCAGAAGATAGGTACAATTGTCCTTTTAAAAAAACCACTATATTAAGTCTACTTTAGACTTTGAAGTTTATGTATTTCTTCCTCAAAAAAAGCAGGAAACACAAATTCAGCAGGTTAAAAGGGTTCAGGGACCAACGATTGTGTTCCGACTTTAGACCAGCCAGCAATGCTGGCTGAGGTATTCTGGGAGTTGAAGTCCACACGTCTTAAAATGGCTAAAATTTGGAAGCAATACTTCCGAATGCGAAGGATGAGATCCTTCCAAATGAGAAGGATCCCTTCTGAAATTAAATTAGACTGATATTATAACACAGCTGGAAAGGGACATGATTGTGTTTTTTGCATCAAGTCGTGGCAGCCTGAAGGTGATGGAACAGATGAAGTCCACACCTCTTCAAAGGTCCAAGGTTAAGGAACACCCAACTCCATGGAGCAAAGTCAACTTCTTTGTCATATTTGATGCTTTAAGAAAACCTATTCTACACTTCCATATTTCTTGGACCGGAGACATCCTCATTTCTGGTCAAAAAATATCCAAGATGGCAACCACAATCTTCCTAGTCAAGCTCCGCCCCCTTTTTAAAAATGGGGGCAAGGCTTTCCTTGTTTTGACCACCATCTTCTGTCTTGATCACACCGTTGACCTGGAAGGCTTCCCTACTTGGAGTAACAAGGATCTATCTGTATTATTGAATTCAGGACAGGAAAGCCACAACATAGAGAGCCAGTCTGGTTTACTGTTTAAACCAGGGGTCTCCAACCTTGGTCCCTTTAAGACTTGTGGACTTCAACTCCCAGAGTCCCTCAGCCAGCAAAGCTGGCTGAGGGACTCTGGGAGTTGAAGTCCACAAGTCTTAAAGGGACCAAGGTTGGAGACCCCTGGTTTAAGGAACCAGTCTAGAAAGCAGGAGTTCTAGTCCCACCTTAAGCATGAAAGCCAGCAGGGTGACTTTGGGCTATCTATCTATCTATCTATCTATCTATCTATCTATCTATCTATCTATCTATCTATCTATCTGTCTGTCTGTCTGTCTGTCTGTCTGTCTGTCTGTCTGTCTGTCTGTCTGTCTGTCTGTCTGTCTGTCTGTCTGTCTGTCTGTCTGTCTGTCTGTCTGTCTGTCTGTCTGTCTCTTTTTTTTTAAAAATGATTATTGAGTATTTTATATTTTTAAAACCAAACACACAATAACAAAAGAAAACAAGAGAAAAAAAACAAAAACACATTTTTAAGGGTTGTTTTAATTATGGTGTATGTTTCTGTCTGTATTTTATTTGCCTGTTCACCGCCCTGAGTCCTTCGGGAGAAGGGCGGTATACAAATTAAAACATTATTATTATTACACTTACATCAAATGTTAAACTACAATACTAACAACAGATATATACACTTTTACAACTTTCAGCATCGACTTTGTCTCTTGTCTCTCATCTCTCTCTTTCTCTCTCTCTCTCTCACTCACTATGATATATCATCTCTCTCCCTCCCCCTTTCTCTTTCTCTTTCTTTCTGTCTCTCTGTCTTTCTCTCTCTTTTGCTCCCTCTCTCTCTGCCTCTCTTTCGCTTTCTCTTTCTTTCTCTGTCCCTGTCTGTCTGTCTTTTCTTTCTTTCTTTCTTTCTTTCTTTCTTTCTTTCTTTCTTTCTTTCTTTCTTTCTTTCTTTCTTTCTTTCTCTCTCTCTCTCTCTCTCTCCCCAGCCTACCTCGCAGGATTTATTTATTTGTTTGTTTATAGAGAATTTATATAGCTGCCCACTTAATCTCAGTAACTCTTAGCTGCTTATCTAATAAGATCAACAACAACAACCAGCCCAAGATACAAACGGTTAAATGATAACACCCCCATCCCTGTTTTGGATATGTTTGCCAAAGTCATATATGTTTGCCTGTTATTAAACACAGCTGCCTGCAATTACTGCAGGTTCAAGCCCCACCAGGTCCAAGGTTGACTCAGCCTTCCATCCTTTATAAGGTAGGTAAAATGAGGACCCAGATTGTTGGAGGCAATAAGTTGACTTTGTAAATATACAAATAGAATGAGACTATTGCCTTACACACTGTAAGCCGCCCTGAGTCTTCGGAGAAGGGCAGGATATAAATGTAAAAAAAAAAAAAGGTTGACTCAGCCTTCCATCCTTTATAAGGTAGGTAAAATGAGGACCCAGATTGTTGTGGGGGCAATAAGTTGACTTTGTAAATATACAAATAGAATGAGACTATTGCCTTACACATGTAAGCCGCCCTGAGTCTTCGGAGAAGGGCGGGATATAAATGTAAACACATATATATATATAAAAATGACTAAACCCAGGATACGAATACAAAACCAAACATCTGATTGCGACCTGTTGCGACCTGTTGTACGTCTAGCCTGTGTGTGTGCGCGTGCAATATAGACCATCGAGATTTCTTCCCAGACATTCGTGGTCCTAGGTCACAATGACTGAAGGACGATGAATGCTTTGGGTTTTCTAGCTCTTTGTTTCCCCTTGGGGATTACCGGACACCTGCCTTTGCGCTATTATTGGATATCGTGGCTTGGCTCCAGTCAGTCTTGGACATTTGGATTTCTTGCCAAAATAATATGCTCCTTTGCTGGAGCTGATCTAGTTAGCCCCCACCCCCCACCTCCTAACCTGCCCCCGGAGGGCTGAGCATCCAACCACTGACCTTTGCAAGGTCTGGGCTGCAAAGAAGTGGGACGTATCTCAAATTCTGGAACCGTTTGCCTTGCTCCCCGAGGTGCCCCGATTTTGAAATGTGAGACAAGGGCGGGAAAATACAAGGTAGGTTGGAGAAAGCATTCTAACACGGTAAGCAACTGAGTCAGAAGATCACTTAAAAGCAGTTTATTGGGGTACCCTGATAAAATAAGATCTCTCTATGACAGTGGTTCTCAACCTTTATAGTGCTGCGACCCCTTTAATATAATTCCCCACGATGTGGCGACCCCAACCGTAAAATTATTTTCGTTTTTAATTTATCGCGCCTGAAGCCGTATTGGCTAGCGATCTGAACTGCTTGCGATTGCCTTGAGGATGGAGGCATTAAAGTGGAGACTCCTCCCCTATTAAGTTTATGGCGCCTGAAGCCAGATTAGGCTAGCGATTGGGAGTGATTGCAGCTGGCTTGAGAGGGAGACATCAGAGCAAAGATTTCTCTCTTTTTTAATTCATCGCGCCTGAAGCCGAATTCGGCTAGCGATTTGAAGAGCCTGCAGCTGGCTTGTGGAGTCAACCATTGGAGCGCGATTCTTCGACTCGCAAGTATACTTCCCATATTTCCGATGGTCTTAGGCGACCCCTGGCAAATCGTCATTCGACCCCCAGCGGGGTCCCGACCCACAGGTTGAGAACCGCTGCCTTACAGAATAGGAGCAAAATTTACATATTTGCATCCCATCATATCACACATGTTTATTAAAATGAGGTCTGACGTCAGAAGGGGGTGTAATTGTAAGAAAATAATTGTTTGGAGCTCACCAAAGAGATCACCCAAATTTGTACTAACAAACTTTTTTTCTTATCGGGAGCAAGTCTCCCAACACCTTCATCAGTTTAGGAACGTTAAAAGCTAAGGAACCTGAACCTCATTTTAAAAGAGAGAAAACAAATCAAATTAAAATGCAAAGTAACTACATTAGTTGACAAATTAAAAAAAAATAACCCACGTCATTTGCCCTTCATCTGTGAGTTACGGAGAGCCAAAGCTTGCTAGTTTTCTGCTGTCAGAGGAACCAGGGAAGGCAGAGCTCTGTGTCCTAAACCCCCCCCCCACCCTCCATTTCTATGTGGGTGGCTGTTTTTGCAAACATGTGCAACTTACCTACCCAAATAGCCCACTGAGGATGGGGGGGGGGTTCCTCACAAAACGACACTCGACACTCTGCAGGAGCAAGCAAAAGAGGTTGGATTTGTTTGGGATAAGATGTCTCAAGGTCAGATGTGACCTGAGCTTGGTCCCCTTCTGAAGACCTAAATTTCAAGTGGAGAAGGATTTGGGGATTAGTCCAAAGAAGGCCCTTAAAACACACCCCAAGAGAGCACCTGATTCCTTCCTTCCTTCCTTCCTTCCTTCTTTCTTTCCTCCTTCCTTCCTCCAACCCTCCGCCCCTACCTCCCTCCTCTCTCCCTCTCCTTCCTTTCTCCCTCTCCTCTCTTCCTTCTCCTCGTCCTCCTTCCCTCTTTCCCTTCCTCCCTCTCCCTCCTTCTCCTTCACTTTCCCTCTCTCTCCTTCTTCTTCCCTTTCCTCCCTCTTCTCCCTTCTCCTTCTTTGTCTCTCCTTCTCCTCCCTCTCTCCCTTCTTCCTCTCCTTCTCCTTCTCTTTCTTCTTCTCCTTCCTTTTCCCTCTCCCTCCCTCTCCCTCCTTCTCCCTCTCCTCCTTCTCCTTCACTTTCCCTCTCTCTTTTTTTTCCTTTTCCTCCCTCCTCTCCCTCCTCCCTCTTTGTCTCTCGTTCTCCTCCCCTCTCTCTCCCCTTCTTCCTCCTTCTCTTTCTCCTTCTCCTTCCTCTTTCCCTCTCCCTCCCTCTCCCTCCTTCTCCTTCACTTTCCCTCTCTCTCGTTTTTCTTCCCTTTCCTCCCTCTCCTCTCGCTCCTCCTTCTTTGTCTCTCCTTTGCCTCCCCTCTCTCTCCCCTTCTTCTCCTCCTTCCCTTTCTTCCCTCTCCTCTTCCTCCTTCCTCTTTCCCTCTCCCTCTCTCTTGCTCCTTCTCCCTCCCCTCCTTTTCCTTCCCTTTCCTCCCTCCCCTCTCCCTCCTCCCTCTTTGCCTCTCCTTTGCCTCCCTCTCTCTCCCTTCTTCTCCTCCTTCCCTTTCCTCCTCTCCTCTCTCCTCTCTTCCTCCTTCCTCTCTCCTCTCCTCCTTCCTCCTTCTCCCTCTCCTCCTTTTCCTTCCCTTTCCTCCCTCTCCTCTCCCTCCTCCTTCTTTGTCTCCCCTCTTTCTCCTCCTTTCCCTTCCTCCCTCTCCTTCTCCTTCCTCTCTCCCTCCTCCTCCTCCTCCTCCTCCTCCTTCCCCCTTCCCCGTCCCAATAGGCAGCTTTAACCAACTGATTACTTTGATAGTTTCAACTGCACACTTGAATGCTCCATGGATAACTCCACAGTAAAGACGCATCCAAACGGTCCTCTCCCTCACGATACTCCCTATCGGTGTATTGATCACCCTGGTCTCTTGCGCCCCACAGTCTCGCGGGACAACCCTGGGCTCTGCAGGGAGATTCCGCTGCCCTTCGTGCCGCCACGAAGTTGTCCTGGACAGACACGGCATTTACGGCTTGCAACGGAATCTGCTGGTGGAGAACATCATCGACATCTACAAGCAAGCGTCAGCCAGGGGTCCAGAAAGGTGGGCTGTCTTTCCCAGCTGTTCCTGGGCTCTTTCACATCACATCCCCAAACGGGGGCGGAATTCACTGATTGACTTATTAAACTGGTTGGTGTTGTGGCTCCTGCCCCCAAACCTGGCCCCCTGCCTTGGAGCCGGGCCTGCTATCAGAAAGTGACTTGGACAGTGAGGGAGAAGGGCCATCAGGACCTCAGAAGCACCGGCCTCCCTGGATCAGCTCCAGGAGCCAGAAGCAGGCCCAAGTGAAAGAGATAATGAGGCCTCCTTCTCCTGACTCTTCCCCCCCCAGGCCACGCCTTCAGACCCAGCGGACAGCAATCAGGCTTGGCTCAATCCCAGGTTTCATAGGCAGGAGAGGCGGGAACAACAGAAACAGGGGAGGGGCAGGCCTAGGAAGTGCTGAGTCATGGAGCCACATCCCACAGGATATAAAAGGCAGCAAGAGCTGGTGTGTCTCTTTGTATCAGGCAAATCCACAGACTGACTAGAGCTGAAGGTTGTGACTCACCAGCGTCTTGGCAGCTATCGAGGGCTCTTGGCAGACGCTGATTCTTCTGCTGCCAGAGCTGATAAGAGCCGGCTAATAAAGCCATCGTTCGGACGGAGGCGAGAAGGACACAACAGTTGGTCATTCCAGCTGGCTAGATGTAGGACGTTAGCTCCCACCCTTCTCCTAGAAAAATGAGATCTTTGGGGGGATATTAAAAGGGCAGAATATTTCCCCTAAAAGGGAGGCAGAAACTCAGCCCCCCCCCACCTTTGTCAATGAGCCTGTTCTGTCCCCCCTCGCCTCCGTCCGAGCAATGGCTTAATTAGCCGGCACTATCAGCTCTGGCAGCAAACTAGCGAGCGTCTGCCAAGTGTCTCTGTTATCTCCCTCAACGCTGATGAGTCACCCAGGAATAAACAGTACTTCAGCTCTTAGTTAAGCAGTTAATTTGCCTCCTACGAAGAGGCACAGCAGCTCTGGCTGCCTTTATATCCTGTTGGGTGTGCTCCATGACTCAGCACTTCCTAGGCCTGCCCCACCCCTGCTTCTGTTGTTCCTGCCTCTCCTGCCTACGAAACCTAGGGTCCAGCCAGGCCTGATTGCCATCAGCTGGGTCTGGAGGCGTGGCCTGGGGGGGAAAGAGTCAGGGGACGGAGGCCTCGTTATCTCCTCCACCTGGCCTGCCTCTGGCTCCTGGAGCTGAGCCAGGGAAGCCAGTGCTCCCGAGGTAAGTCCTGATGGCCCTTCCCCCTCACTTTCCAAGTCACTTTCTGGCAGGAGGCCCGGCTCGGGGGTGGGGGGGCGCAGAAACAACAGAGCCATTAAGGTCAGTCTATTCTACATCACAAAGATCTACCTCCTTCAGGCAGAGCCATAGCAGGAATTGCCCAAAGCCCTTTCATGACATCATCACCCAGCAAGAGTCAACCAAGCCTGGGACATAGGCAACCTATAAAGTTACCCCTGCATAGCTCCGTGGGTGTCTGACAACCAATCAGAACACAAGCTCAAATTCAAAATCCCAGAGAGGGCATAAAACTCAGGTACGCTCAGCATCTCTTCCCTTTTTTTTTTCCTTCTTCACCCAAGATTTTCAAGGCAGGTGATCCTTTCCACCTGTCAGTGTTCCAGAACAGGGGTCTCCAACCTTAGCAACTTTAAGACTTGTGGACTTCAACTCCCAGAATCCCTCAGCCAGCAAAGCTGGCTGAGGTATTCTGGGAGTTGAAATCCGCAAGTCTTAAAGTTGCCAAGGTTGGAGCCCCCTGTTCCAGAAAACCCCCCAACTCCAAGTAAAAACTCCGAAGCAAGCATCTTTCAATGTTCTATTTACTAGAATAGGTAAATTGGCACATCTGGGAAAACCCGAATCTGAAAGGTCCGGGTTTTCCCTCAGGAAATCAAAATCCCCCAAACCATCCCCTCACTCCGCAGTCGATCACGTGCTCCAATCGCCAATCGTCCCATCTGGAGACAGCAGTCTGACCACTCCTTCTCCAGATGCAGGATCAGCCTGACCTTGACCGACAGGAGGAATAGAATAGAATAGAATAGAATAGAATAGAATAGAATAGAATAGAATAGAATAGAATAGAATAGAATAGAATAGAATTTTTTATTGGCCAAGTGTGATTGGACTCACAAGGAATTTGTTTTGGTGTACATAAAAGAAAAGAAAAAGAAAAGAAAAACCTTCATCAAAGGTACATCATTTACAACACAAATGATGGTCATAGGTTGCAATTTAACCCTTAATGATAGCAACAAAAAGTTACAGTCATACAGTCATAAGTGTCTGTATTATAAGTGTCTGTAAGGAATGTTATTATGTCTAAAGACAACCCCTATACTAAATCCCCTCTCCTACTTTCCCACACATGAGAAGGTGGCAGCATGGAAGCTTCCGGCTTAATATGGTTTCCAAAGCTGACACCACCATTAAAACCCATCTTTCCAAGCAGTCACCATGTTTCCAGAGTCTTTCTCCCCTCTTGGAACTGAACCCAGATGGACATTTCTTCCAACATAGATCTGGGTAGACTCTAAAACAGCGGTTCTCAACCTGTGGGTCGCGACCCCGTTGGGGGTCGAATGACGATTTGCCAGGGGTCACCTAAGACCATCGGAAATATGGGAAGTATACTTGCGAGTCGAAGAATCGCGCTCCAATGGTTGACTCCACAAGCCAGCTGCAGGCTCTTCAAATCGCTAGCCGAATTCGGTTTCAGGCGCGATGAATTAAAAAAGAGAGAAATCTTTGCTCTGATGTCTCCCTCTCAAGCCAGCTGCAATCACTCCCAATCGCTAGCCTAATCTGGCTTCAGGCGCGATAAACTTAATAGGGGAGGAGTCTCCGCTTTAATGCCTCCGTCCTCATGGCAATCGCAAGCAGTTCAGATCAATAGCCAATATGGCTTCAGGCACGATAAATTTAAAACAAAAATAATTTTACAGTTGGGGTCGCCACATCGTGGGGAATTGTATTAAAGGGGTCGCAGTACTATAAAGGTTGAGAACCAGTGCTCTAAAAGCAAGCAGCGGATTTGACCCAATACAGAATTAAAGGGGATTTTTGGGAACCTTGGGGAGATCTAGCCTTCCTCCCATCGTATATTCTCCCCCCCCCCCCCGATATTTTTCTTTCTTCTCTAACAGACCTCTGTTGAAAACCGAGCACCCAACTTGCGAAGAGCACGAGGAGGAAAGGATCAACATTTATTGCGTGACGTGCGCTGTTCCCACATGCTCCCTGTGCAAAGTTTTTGGGGAACACAAAGAATGCGAAGTAGCTCCACTCTCGGACATCTGCACAAAGCGGAAGGTGTGGCCCAGGCTGCTGATATAAGATGATAAGATAAGATACAAGATAAGCTATGAGATATAAAATAAGCAATAGGATAGGGTAGGTTAGGGTTGGATAGGATAGGGTAGGATAGGATAGGATAGGGTAAGGTAGGGTAGGTTAGGGTTGGATAGGGTAGGGTAGGGTAGGGTTGGGTAGGGTAGGATAGGGTTGAATAGGGTAGGGTAGGGTAAGGTAGGGTTGAATAGGATAGGGTAGGGTTGGATAGGGTAGGGTAGGGTAGGGTAGGGTTGGATAAATAGAATAGGGTAAGGTACTGTAGGGTAGGGTTGGATAGGGTAGGGTAGGATAGGGTAAGGTAGGGTTGGATAGAATAGGGTAGGGTAATTGGATAGGGTAGGATAGGATAGGATAGGATAGGATAGGGTAAGGTAGGGTAGGTTAGGGTTGGATAGGGTAGGGTAGGGTAGGATAGGGTTGAGTAGGGTAGGGTAAGGTAGGGTGAATAGGATAGGGTAGGGTTGGATAGGGTAGGGTAGAGTAGGGTTGGATAAATAGGATAGGGTAAGGTAGTGTAGGGTAGGGTTGATTAGGGTAGGGTAGGGTTGGATAAGATAGGATTGGATAGGGTAGGGTTGGGTTGGATAGGATAGGATTGGATTGGATAGGATAGGATAGGGTAGGGTTGGATAAGATAGGATTGGATAGGGTAGGGTAGGAGGGTTGGATAGTATAGGATTGGATTGGATTGGATTGGATAGGATAGGGTAGGGTAGGGTAGGGTAGGGTAGGGTTGGATAGGATAAGAGAGGATAACCTTTACAGTCACTTTTCTGATATATATATATATAAAGGTTTTAATCGGTGTGTGCTGCCCGCTCTTAATTTATGCCAGTGAAACATGGACACTTTAGGCATGAAAACTAGCTGGGTGATTTTGAGCCAATCATAGGGTGCCTCTGAGTTCTAGTCCTGCCTTATTTATGAAAGCCCGCTGGGTGACTTTGGGCCAATCACCAGGAGTTGTGAGTTCTAGTCCCACTTTAGGCATCAAAGCCAGCTTGGTTACTCTGGGCCAATCACCAGGAGACAGTGAGAGCTAATCATGCCTTATGCATGAAAGCCAGCTGGGTGATTTTTGTACCAATCACTGGGTGTCTATGAGTTCTAAGCCTGACTTAGACATGGAAGCGAGCTGCGTGACTTTGGGCCACTCACCAGGAGACTGTGAGTTGTAGTCCTGCTTTAGTCATGAAACCCAACTTGGTGACTCTGGATCAATTACCAGGAGACAGTGAGTTCTAGTCCTGCCTTACGCATAAAAGCCAGCTGGGTGATTTTGGGTCAATCACTAGGATAGGAGTCTCCAACCTTGGTCCCTTTAAGACTTGTGGACTTCAACTCCCAGAGTCCCTCAGCCAGCAAAGCTGGCTGAGGAACTCTGGGAGTTGAAGTCCACAAGTCTTAAAGGGACCAAGGTTGGAGATCCCTGCACTAGGAAATGCGAGTTCTAATCCCACTTAGGCATGAAAGCTAGCTGGGTGATTTTGAACCAAACACTGGGTGTCTGTGAGTTCTAGTCCTGCCTTAGGCATGAAAGCCAATTGGGTAACCTTTGGCCAATCAGTCTCTCTCAGCCCACCCCATCCCATAGGGCAGGGGTCTCCAACCTTGGCAACTTTAAGATTTGTGGACTTCAACTCCCAGAATCCCTCAGCCAGCAAAAGGATAGGGATTCTGGGAGTTGAAGTCCACAAGTCTTAAAGTTGCCAAGGTTGGAGACCCCTGCCATAGGGGGTGCTGTTGCGGGGGAAATAGTAAGGTGTTTGTTGCCTTGAGTTGTTTCTAAGAAGATAACAAAGGTGGGATATGAATAAAATAAATAAACATCTTGACCGCAATTCCACCTGCTTCCAATCTCTCCTATCTAGGCGGAGCTGACCAATGGAATCGCGGCCCTCGTGGCAGCCAATGACAGGATCCAAACCTACACGGCAGAACTCCAAGGCAGGTGCAGGAATATTGAGGTGGGCCCTGATTCCTCTTCCCATTTCTTTCTGTAAATCAGGAATCTCTTCCAGGCTTCTTCAAATGCCCAAACATTTTCCACTGGCTGCATTCACATTAAGCGATTAAGTGGAACAGAGAAATACAGGTAGTCCTGAAGTTATGACCGTAATTGCTGCCTGCCCAATTCAATGACTGACCTGATTTGAGGACAATTTTGGCAGTGATCATTAAGTGGATGCAGCGGTCATAAATGTGAATCCGTTGTTTGCTACAGGTGCGGTTTTGCTGAAAACTGAAAAAGCGGAGGTTTTCAGCAAAAACGGCTGCAAAATGTGGTTATAGGACCCTTGGATCAGGGGTGAAATGCTCCCGGTTCTGACCGGATCTTGTGATCCATTAGCGCCCGTGGTCGGTGGTTCAGCGAACCGGTAGCGATGGCGGAGAAAAGCTCCGCCCACCTACCCGGGTGTCATTACTTTCTAGTTTTAACCCGGAAGTAATGTGGTTTTTTACCTTCTGCGCATGTGCAGAAGGTCTGTGCACACATGTGACATGCGCACGCACTTCCGAACCGGTAAGGAAGGTAAGTAGATTTCACCCCTGCCTTGGATGGTGCAGTTGAGCCAGTTTAGTCTAGGGGTTAAGGTGTTGTTGTTGTTAGTTGTGAAGTTGTGTCCGAACCATCGCGACTCCATGGACAACATTCCTCCAGGCCTTCCTGTCCTCTACCATCCTCTGGAGTCCATTTAAACTCTTGCCTACTGCTTCAGTGACTCCATCCAGCCACCTCGTTCTCTGTCGTCCCATTTATTTTTTTTGCCCTCCATCGTTCCCAGCATTAGGCTCTTCTCCAGTCAGTCCTTCCTTCTCATTAGGTGACCAAAGTATTTTTGGTTAAGGTACCAGGCTAGAAAGCAGGAGACTGTGAGTTCTAGTACAGCTTTAAGCATGAAAGCCGGTTGAGTGACTTTCGGCCAATCACCAGGAGACAGTGAGTTTTAGTCCTGCCTTAAGCATGAAAGCCGCTTGGGTGACTTTGGGCCAATCACCAGGAGACGGTGAATTCTAGTCCCGCCTTAGGCATGAGAGCTGGTTGGGTGACTTTGGGCCAATCACCAGGAGACGGTGAGTTGTAGTCCTGCCTTAAGCATGAAAGCCACTTGGGTGACTTTGGGCCAATCACCAGGAGACAGTGAGTTCTAGTCCTGCCTTATGCATGAAAGTCGCTTGGGTGACTTTGGGCCAATCACCAGGAGACGGTGAGTTCTAGTCCCGCCTTAGGCATGAAAGCCGGTTGGGTGACTTTGGGCCAATCACCAGGAGACAGTGAGTTCTAGTCCTGCCTTATGCATGAAAGCCGGTTGGGTGACTTTGGGCCAATCACCAGGAGACAGTGAGTTCTAGTCCTGCCTTAAGCATGAAAGCTGGTTGGATGACTTTGGGCCAATCATCAGGAGACGGTGAATTCTAGTCCTGCCTTAAGCATGAAAGTCGCTTGGGTGACTTTGGGCCAACCTCAACTTACAGCCATAATTGAATCCGGATTTTCTCTTGCTGTGTGAAAGATTTGTGAAGTGAATTTTGTCCCATATATGACCTTCCTTGCCACCGTTGTTAAGGGAATCGCTACACTTGTTAAATTAATGACACGGTTTGTTAAGGGAACCTGGCTTCCACCATTGACTTTGCTTGTCAGAACGTCGCGAAAGGGGAATCACTTTTACAACCGGTTGGGGTAATAGGTAGTAAAAAAAATGCTAAAAGAAGTGGGGGGAAAAAAGGTTCTGACAATCAGCTTTGCTGCAGGATCCTTGGAAATTTTTGTTTTACTTTTGAAAGCATTTTTTTTACTACCTGTTGCCCGAACCGGTATTTTTGTGTAAAGTGTGATAGTTTGTTTTTGAGCTTTCTCTGACTCTGTGAGGTTCCTGCTTGTTGCAGGGCCCATTTTGTGTGAAGTCCAGCTGCTTTTGCATTGTGTGTGAGTCAGTTGGGTACAATGTTCCCTCTAATTTTTCACGAGTCTGAGCAAGCACACTAACTCCCTGAGCGGTCCCTTGGACCACTGTGAGCAACATCAGACGTGCGGGTCATGCCAGCATCGCATCCATTCAAGTTACATGATTTATTAAATCCATTCATTTATTTTATTTATTTATTTATTTTTATTTTATTTTATTTATTTATTTATTATTATTATTATTATTATTATTATTATTATTATTATTATTATTATTATTATTATTATTATTATTATTATTTATTTATTAAATCCATCCATTCAAGTCACATGATTTATTAAAAGAATCAAACAGATTCGGCTAGCTAAAACTTTTAGCTAGATTCGGCTAGCAAGTTTTAGCTAGGAATCTGGCGAGCTAATCAACGTCATTTGACAGGCGTTGATTAGCTGCATTTCTTGTGAGACCGTGTCAGAGTGCACGCGCGCAGTTTAGAGGGAACAGTGGTTGGGTAGCTTTTGTGTTGTTTTTGTGTAAAGTGTGATAGTTGGTTTTCCAGGTAAAGTGTGATAGTTGGTTTTCCAGGCCACATGACCACCAAGCCACGCCCATCCTGTGACATGACCACCAAGCCACACCTACCCAGTCACATGATCACCAAGCCACACCCACTGAACCGGTAGGGAAATTTTTTTGAATTTCACCACTGGTCATAAGTCACTTTTTTCATTGCCGTTATAAGTTTGAACGGTCACTAATGGAACTGTTGTAGGTCAAGGATCACCTGCATTTCTTCACCCACTTAAGCGGACTATAAAAGATGGAGCTGGTAAGATGGAGCTGGTATAAGACGGTGCAAAATACTTCTATCTAAATTTGTTTGATGGCATCATTCGAGATGTGATTCAGGATGAATCAAGTATTTATGAAGGCACCAAGAGAAAAACATTTCCCCCGTACAATTTCAAACACTCTTTGAGTTTCTTTCAAGTTTTTTTTTTCCTCCCATTTTCCTACTTCACTTGACTGTAAATAAGTGTCTTTTTGAAAAATTAAGCAAATGAAGCCAAATATATCTCCAGAACAAGTGGGTGGAATTTAGATGTTTTTCAAACGCGGTGATACTAATGGCTTTTTAATATATACGCATACATACATACACATATACATGGAAATGATTTGTCCTCCAGGAATTAAAATCTATCATGTTTTTTTAAAAGTATGCTAACTCTTTCTGGTTAGAAAGCTATCCATGCTGATGGATTAATAAAGTAGATTGAGAAGTAGGAAAAAACTCCACATTTTTTAAACCAGGGGTTAGACCACAAATATATGTAGTGGGCACCTTCACAAAATGGCTGCCAGTGTTGCCCTTGTCTAGTTTAATTAAAAGAAAGAACAAGGGTGACATGATAGCAGTCTTCCAATATCTGAAGGGCTGCCACAGAGAGGAGGGGGTCAACTTATTCTCCAAAGCACCAGAAGGCAGGACAAGAAGCAATGGGTGGAAACTAATCAAGGAGAGAAGCAACTTAGAACTAAGGAGAAATTTCCTGACAGTGAGAACAATTAATCAGTGGAACTCTTTGCCTCCAGAAGTTGTGAATGCTTCAACACTGAAAGTTTTTAAGAAGATGTTGGATAACCATTTATCTGAGATGATATAGACTCTTCTGTTTGAGAAGGGCCTCTGGTGGCTCAGACTGCTAAAACAGTCTGTTATTAACACAGCTGCTTGCAATTACTGCAGGTTCTAGTCCCACCAGGCCCAAGGTTGACTCAGCCTTCCATCCTTTATAAGGTAGGTAAAATGAGGACCCAGATTGTTGGGGGCAATAAGTTGACTTTGTATATAATATACAAATGGATGAAGACTATTGCTTAACACAGTGTAAGCCGCCCTGAGTCTTCGGAGAAGGGCGGGATATAAATGCAAATTTAAAAAAAAGGGGGGGGCTGCACTAGATGACCTCCAAGGTCCCTACCAACTTTGTTTTCCTATGGAGGTTGTCTCCAGTGTGAAACTAGAACATGGCTTAATTACTTAACCAGGGTTGCACTGGATGACCTCCAAGGTCCCCTCCAACGCTGCTATTCTGTTATTCTGAGGTCATTCATTCACAACCCTGGGTTCAAATAACACAATCCGCCAGTTGTGTATTGTTGAGCAAACCCAGCCTCGGTAACAAACCATGGTTTATTAGCCTGGCTAGGCCCTCTAACCTGGTTGTATCGCCTGATCCCTTCCTTCTCGAGCAGGCAAATTGCAAAGCTCAGAAGCAGGCGCTGTGTGAGAAGTTTGACCGCATGGGGGCAATTTTGGAAGAACGGAGGAAGATCATGCTTCAAAGGATCACGTATGAACAGGAAAGCAAGGCCCAGCATCTGAACGGGCTGAGCAAAGTATGCAGCGACCACATCGAAACTTCTTCCAAGCTGGTGGACACAGCCCTGCAGTCCATGGAAGAACCTCAGATGTCAGTTTTTGTCCAGGTAAGAGCCCTTGAAACCAGCGATAGGTACAGATAGAGAGAGAGAGAGAGAGAAAAGAGAGAGAGAGATGGAATGAGAGAGAGAGAGAGGGTGGATGGAGAGAGAGAAAGAGAGAGGGATGGATAGATGGATAGATAGATAGATAGATAGATAGATAGATAGATAGATAGATAGATAGATAGATAGATAGATTGAAGGATCGATAGAAATAGAGAGAGATAGATGATAGATGCCACAAAGAAGTGGGAGTCGGGCTGTTCTCCAAACCACCTGAGGGTAGAACAAGAAGCAATGGGTGGAAACTGATCAAGGAAAGAAGCAACTTAGAACTAAGGAGAAATTTCCTGACAGTTAGAAAAATTAATAAGTGGAACGACTTGCCTGCAGAAGTTGTGGATGCTCCAACACTGGAAATCTTTAAGAAAATGTTGGATAACCATCTGACTGAGATGGTGTAGGGTTTCCTGCCTGGGCAGGGGGTTGGACTAGAAGGCCTCCAAGGTCCCTTCCAACTCTGTTGTTATATTATATTATATAGAGATAGAGAGAGATGATAGATGATAGATAGATATAAAGAGAGAGAGAGAGATGGATGGATAGATATTTAAATGGCTGGCTGGCTGGCTAGATAGATAGATAGATAGATAGATAGATAGATAGATAGATAGATAGATAGATAGATAGATAGATAGATAGATAGATAGATAGATAGATTATACACACACACACACATCCATCCATACACACACACACAAATATGTATATTATATACTGTATTTTTCGGAGTGTAAGACACACCTTTCCCCCCCCAAAAAAGAGGGTGAAAATCTGGGTGCGTCTTATACTCCGAATGTAGCCCCGCCCAGCTTCTCAAACGGAGGTTTCAGAGGCTGAACAAAGCATCCAAACAGAGCTTCAGAAAAAAAGCCCCCAAACGGAGCTTCAGAAAAAAAGCCCCCAAACTGAGCTTCAGAAAAAAAGCCCCCAAACGGAGCTTCAGAAAAGAAGCCTCCAAACAGAGCTTCAGCGGCTTTTTTTCTGAAGCTCTGTTTCGGAGGCTTTCAGAGGCAGAAAAAAAAGCAAAAAAAAAGCAAGGCACAGAGCTCACAACCAAGGAACCTGTTGCTAAAATTTACCTCTGGGAACAACTAATTGGGGGTATTCCAGGAGGCCTGATTCACCTGCCAATCCGCTTTTTTCTTATTTTCCTCCCCAAAAACTAAGGTGCATCTTATACTCCGAAAAATACTGTGTTTAAGGCACATGTTTATGGCCTGGTAGAATTTCAAGCACTGTCACAAAATGGCCGCTCTACTAGTTATAAAAGTCAAGCTAAGTTCAACTCTGGTGACTTCAAAGAGAAGTTCAGGTAGAGTTGGTTTCTTTGAGGATCACATGAGCCCGGGATGCTGCAGATGTCATACATATGCGCCGAAATAGGCAGGTTAATGATGGAAATTAAGGATAAGGAGGAAACAGAGCACTACTTAACATTATTGTTAGTACATTATTGTACTAATGGTTAGATAACAGGTGCAGAGATCAGTAACTTAATAACGAAAGAAGATTAACAAAATAGAAATAAATACATATATATAGATATTTATACGCATATATACTAAAAGTAATATTACCATTGGACTATACTCGACTATAGATTAAAGTGTATAGAGTGACAACTGTATAGAGCAGTGAAGGCGAACCGGAAGTTGGCAAACGGGCCGTTTCCAGCCTCTGGAGGGCCTCCAGGAGGGGTGGGGAAGGCCGTTTTGCCCCTCCCAGGCTCCTAGAAAGGCTCTGGAGCCTGGAGAGAGCAAAAAACGGGCCTTCCCCAACCACCTCCAGACCCTCCGGAGGTAGGAAACAGCCTGTTTCCCTTCTGCCAGTGGGCTCAGAAGGCCCGAAAATCTGCTGGCCAGTGCACATATATGTGTTCTGTCTCCTTCCCCACTTCAGACCCACGAGCTGGCCTTCAGCCAGTGGATTCACAGCTGTTATCAGTCCTGGCAGAGAAATCGCAGCTGCTTGCCAAAGTTCAAACAAATGACTCACGTAGCAAGACTTTCAGCTCTTTTTGAAATGGTTCAGCTAAACTTTTGCTTCCCGTGGAGTGAGAGCAGTCCCAAAGCTCCTTATATATCTACCCTTCCTTTTGATGACGCCGCCTCTCTAATCTTCTGAAGTCAAGCCAAGCTTGATTATTATTATTATCAGCTGGGTCTGAAGGCATAGCCTGGGGAAGGGAGGAATCAGGGGATGACGGCCTCATTACGTCCTCTGACTGGTCTGGTTCTAGCTCCTGGAGCCGAGCCACAGGAATCGGTGCTCCCGCGGTAAGCCTTACCGGCCCTTCCCCCTCACTCGCAGAGTCACTTTCAGGCATGAGGCCAGGTTCGGGGACTGGAGTCACAGCAATATGGCTACACGTGCCACCTGTGGCAAACATGCCATAAGTTCGCCATCACGGGTATAGAGTGTTATGGTATAACTACGACAATAACGGTTATAACCAGGACGTACAAGATTACATATATTTAAAAGAGACTACATTGTATAATTATGAGAACAATGGTTAAAATCAGGGTGTTTAATACTATGTATACTTAAAAGGGACTTTCTTTATTTATTTTTCTTTATTTATTTTTATTTACATTTATATCCCACCCTTCTCCGAAGACTCAGGGCGGCTTACAGTGTGTAAGGCAATAGTCTCATTCTATTTGTATATTTACAAAGTCAACCCCCCAACAATCTGGGTCCTCATTTTACCTACCTTATAAAGGATGGAAGGCTGAGTCAACCTTGGACCTGGTGGGACTAGAACCTGCAGTAATTGCAGGCAGCTGTGTTTTAATAACAGGCTTCTTACAGCCTGAGCCACACCGCGGCCCGAGGACTTGATACAAACACGACACTGTTCGTTGTAGAAATGGAAACGTGATGCATAATAAAGGCAAATGTATCAGGGAAAATAATATAAAAAAATAAAAATAAATATGAGACAGTTGCCAAGCATCCGAATTTTGATCATGTGACCACGGGAATGCTGCAACGGTCGTAAGTGTGAAAAACGGTCCTAAGTCCCTTTTTTCTGTGCGGTTGTAACTTTGAACGGTCACTAAAATGAATGGTTCTAAGTCAAGGATTAATCAATCACCTGTATCCTTTCTCACACTCTTTTTCTTAATCATTTCTTTCTTCTTCTTTTTTTTGGAATTGATCTTCCTTTTGTCTCTTTCTTCCAATATATCAGAATGCCAAAGTTCTCATCCGAAAGTGAGTATGATTTATCCTCTTATAATACCCCATTCCTAAGAGGACGATAAGGGGCATGCATAAGAGCACAAAGTGCCTACCATTCCTGTCCTATTGTTCCCTTCATTATATCAAATTAACATAGTTGTTGCACGTTTTTTACTTATATATACATATATTTCTTTCGTGATATCTTGTTTTTATTTATGACGATGTTTGTGTATTGTCAGGCCTGGAAACCATACTAGACTTTAGGGTTCCAGACGCTGCCACATTTTTCCCCTGAGGGGAAGAAGGGGGGCTGAGGGGTATGGTAACATTCTGCAGGTGGTCAAGGTCGGATGGTGTTCACATCTGCAGGAGGAGTGGCGAGAAGATATTCGAATGAACTGGGAGAACGTGGGACCATGTGACCATCAAAGGGGTCAGGGGGGTGGGACTCTTGGGGTTTGTATAACTGGGAAAAGAATCCGGAAGTTCAGTTTTGGAATTTCACTCATTGTGTGCCAGTTTCCTCATGCTAGTGAAGAACTCTGAAAGACAATGGTTTCTGAGTTTTTTTTTTATGCAGAAGAGGTTTTTCTGGAACCCTGACATGTATACTGTTGTGACAAAAATAAAAAAAAATCGAAACCAAAAAAAAAATCAAAGGTTTCCACTTGTAACTTTTTTGCCTCCTGCCAGGATTGTGGAGATGAGCGACAGCTGCCAACCAGAAGTTCTGGAACCAGGGTACGACAACATGGAACACTACACGGTGGACTTCAACGCTGAGGAACGGATCCTCTATCAACTGGATTTCATTAAAGGTCATAGAATCATGGAATCATAGGGCTGGAAGAGACCCTGGAGATCTTCTAGTCTAACCCCCTGCTCAAGGCAGGAGTCCTTACACCATCTCAGACAAATGGTTGTCCAATGGAAAGAGGGGGAGTTACTTAGTTTTGAGAAAGAAGAAAACCTAAGGAATTCACCATTTCTTTCATTTATAAATCTTATACAATTTCTTATATAGATCAGTCCAGTCTCTTCATGAAAACCTCTAGTGATGGAGCACTCCCAATTCTGGGAGACAAGCTGTTCTACTGATTAGACAGAATAATAGAGTTGGAAGGGATCTTTTAGGTCATCTAATCCAACCCCCCACCCAAGCAGGAAACCCTCCACCATTTCTGACAGATGGCAGTCCAGTCTCTTCTTGAAAGCTTCCAGTGATGAAACTCCCACAACTTCTGTTCCGTAGGTGGATGGTTCTCACTGTCAGAAAATTTCTCCTTATTTCTAGGTTGAATCTCTCCTTGAGCAGTTTCCATCCATTATTCCTTCTCTGGCCTTCAGGTGCTTTGGAAAATAATTAATGATTAATCATTCTCAGTGATGAGAAAGCCTTTCAGGCATTAAAAATGAAAATTAAGAAGATGTAAACCCACTTCTATATTTCATCTGAAGCATTTGAAGTCAGGACAAGAAGGAACAGATGGCAGCTTATCAGAGAGAGAAGCAACCTAGAACTAAGGAGAAATTTCCTGTCAGTGAGAACAATTAATCAGCGGAAAAGGTTTCCCTCCAAAAGTTGTGGGTGCTCCAACACTGGAGATTTTCAAAAATAAGAGTGGACAACCCAGAATGGTATACGGCAGAGGTCTGCAAACTTGGCTTTTTTAAGACTTGTGGACTTCAACTCCCAGAGTCCTTCAGCCAGCTGGCTGAGGAACTCTGGGAGTTGAAGTCCACAAGTCTTAAAAGAGCCAAATTTGCAGACCCCTGGCATAGGGCAGGGATGGGGAACTACACTGTCAGCCCTTTATGAGCTGAGGACTTCAACTCCCAGAATTCCTGAGCCAGCCTGGCTGGTTTAGGACTTCTGGGAAATTGAAATCCTCAACTTGTAAAGGAGCTATAGCTGCCCATCCCTGATATAGGGTCTTTTACAGGGGGTTGGCTTAGAAGACCTCGAAGGTCCCATCCAATTTTGTTATTCTGTATTCTATTTAGCCAATTATGGTCTCAAGGTTAATACCAAGAGAATAAGATGGCTCCAAAATATAGTAAGGCATTACTACTATGTGTATGTTTTAGAAAAGGTAATCTACATGTGTTACTTAAAGGATATCTCAAAAACCCCAAAGAGCCATGTGAATCTGGGATATTGATGAATATGACAAGTAGCATGAAGTTCCTAATTGCAAGAAAGGTCCATGCAACAAAGAATATTTCAATATTTGAATGTCACCCAGTGGTATTTTCAACCTGAATTACACCAATGTTGCACCCACGTGGTGAGGTCAATGGAAAGAATGAGCCTTGGGAGATGTTCTTCACAGAAGGATGGGTCCTTCAGCTTCCCAAGGCAACATGGGTTCACAGTTGAAGCTTGCCACATGTCAATAGAGGCCATTCTCGATCTCATAACCCAGAGTGTTGATGGTGTTGAGAGAGCCATACAGGGATAAAATGCTCCCAGTTTGAACCAGATCGCCTGATCTGGTAGCAATGGTGGCGGGTGGTTCGGAGAACCGGTAGCAAAAATCCTTGCCCCTCCCCCAATGCCCAGCTGAGGGTTTTTTTTTACTTTTAAAATCATTTTTTCTTTGGCTGAAAAAATGCTTTTAAAAGTAAAAAAAAAAGCCTCTGATGATCGTGCGGCTCAGCTGGGATCGTCAGAACCTTTTAAAAGGCTGCAGAGGTTGTAAAAAAATGCTTTTAAAAGGCTCTGGTGATCCCAGCTGAGATGCCTGATAGTCAGAGCTTTGGGTAGAAAAAATGCTTTTAAAAGTAAAAAAAAAGTTGGCCACCCCCACCCAGTCACATTACCCCCCACACACCAAGCCACGCCCACAGAACAAGTAGTAACAAATTTTACATTTCATCATAGGAGCCATGGATAGCTGAGCCTCAAACATGACTTGAAATCAAAATCTTAGGTTGGGCAATATGATTACCACATGCTATGCTCAACCATGAAGTTGCTTTGATGTTCATCTTCTAGGAAGATTCTCAATCATCCAGATTGTCCCAAAGGTTCTTTTTACAAAAGACAACTGGACTTTCTTGGGGTTTTTTCTTTGAAAACATAACGTAACATAACATAACATAACAACAGAGTTGGAAGGGACCTTGGAGGCCTTCTAGTCCAACCCCCTGCCTAGGCAGGAAACCCTACACCATCTCAGTCAGATGGTTATCCAACATTTTCTTAAAAATTTCCAGTGTTGGAGCATTCACAACTTCTGCAGGCAAGTCGTTCCACTTATTAATTGTTCTAACTGTCAGGAAATTTCTCCTTAGTTCTAAGTTGCTTCTTTCTTTGATCAGTTTCCACCCATTGCTTCTTGTTCTACCCTCAGGTGCTTTGGAGAACAGCCCGACTCCCAATTCTCTGTGGCAACCCCTGAGATATTGGAACACAGCTATCATGTCTCCCCTAGTCCTTCTTTTTATTAAACTAGACATACCCAGTTCCTGCAACCGTTCTTCATATGTTTTAACCTCCAGTCCCCTAATCATCTTTGTTGCTCTTCTCTGCACTCTTTCTAGAGTCTCAACATCTTTGATCAGTTTCCACCCATTGCTTCTTGTTCTACCCTCAGGTGCTTTGGAGAACAGCCCGATTCCCTCTTCTCTGTGGCAACCCCTGAGATATTGGAACAGACAATTGGAAAAATATTTCACTTCTCATCTAAGAAGAATTAACAGAGAGAGGCAATCAAGATCAAGTGAGGTACTAATACCACTCTACAAAGCCTTAGTGAATACTGCATCCAGTTCGGGTCACCACACTATAAAAAGGATGTTGAGACTAGAAAGAGTGCAGAGAAGAGCAACCAAGATGATGAGGGGACTGGAGACTAAAACATACGAAGAACGGTTGCAGGAACTGGGCCTGGATAGTCTAGTGAAGAGAAGGACCAGGGGAGACATGATAGCAGTCTTCTAATATTTGAGGGGCTGCCACAGAGAGGAGCGGATCAAGCTATTCTCCAAAACACCCGAAGGCCAGACAAGGAACAATAGATGGAACCTGACCAAGGAGAGATTCAACCTGGAAATAAGGAGAAATTTTCTGACGGGGAGAACAATCAACCAATGGAACTGAAGTTGCCCTCAGAAGTTGTGGGAGCTTCATCACTTGAGACTTTCAAAAAGAGATTGGACTGCCATTTGTCAGAAATTGTGTAGGGTCTTCTGCTTGGGTGGGGAGTTGGGCTAGATGACCTACAAGGTCCCTTCCAACTCTCTTAATCTGTAAGAAGCTTCTTCAGTTCTTCAGAACTGAAGACGCTTCTTGGATGTGAAGCGAAATGTTTTCAAAGAAAAAAAAAATGAACCGATGAAGTCCGGTTGCCTTTTGGAAAAAAAGCACCTGGGGGACTTTGATGTTCATCCCACCGGTTGTGTCTTTGTTCTAGTTGAAGACCCCGAATTGACGGCTGAAGAAGAAGGGGGCTGTGGAGAACCAGAAGATGCTTTAGGAGAGGCTGAACCAGAAGGTGGCGAGAGGGAAGAGGACCTCAAAGACTCTTTTGCCCTTGGAAAGGAAGACCCGTGGCAAGGAATATCTCTTCTGGTCAACGGGACTCAGAATGGTGCTGCCGTTGGGGCAGGAGCTTCAACCCCAGAGCTCGCTCAATCTCTAGCTGAAACCAGCCAAGAAAGTAACATATGGTCCACCCAGCAGGTAAGATCCAGATCCTGATCTCCTGATCCAGAAATCTCACTTGAAAAGCTGGGAGCAACCTGTCCCAACTCTACTCCATCCTCCTGGTTCTTCCTCTGTCATCTTCTTTCTTTTTCTCCTTTCTTTTCCTCTTGGCTGAATATAAGTTCTGTGCAAAATTTCTCCGTTCTCACACTCCTGGTTGGTTCACTTGATGAGCCTGCCTTATTCCCCTTTCTCTCGCTTTGCTCAGACACCAGCTTGTACATCCTGTTAGTGGGCACCACTAAGAAAGGATTTATAGAAACTGGAAGAGGTTGAAAGGAGGAGGATGGGGATGATCGGGGGCTAGAAATTAAGTTTTAGAAGAAGAGAGGTTGGAAGGAAGCAGATGGTTTTAACTTTGACAATAGAAGACTGAAGGAAAACATGATCATCTCCTCTCTCTCTCTCTCTCTCTCTCTCTCTCTCCTCCCTCCGTCCCCCTTTCTCTCTGTATATGTGTGTGTATACACAAACTAACCATCCATCCAATCACCCATCCATCCATACAAAGAAACAACCAATCACCCATCCATCCATACAAACATCCATCCATCCATCCAACAAACATCCGTCCATCCAAACAAACATCCATCCATCCAACAAACATCCATGCATCCATCCATCTATCCATCCATCCAAACAAACAAACAAACATCCATCTATCCATCCATCCATCTATCCATCCATCCAAACATCCAAACAAACAAACAAACAAACATCCATCCAAACATCCAAACATCCATCCAACAAACATCCATCCATCCATCCAACAAACATCAATCCATCCATCCATTAATCCAACCAATCATACATACATACATACAATCACCCACCTACCCACCCATCCATCTGTCTATGCATCCATCCATCCAAACAAACATACATCCATCCATCATCCAGACTTCCAAACCAACAAACATCCCTCCCTCCCTCCATCCAACAAACATCCATCCATCCATCCAACCAATCATACATACATACATACAATCACCCACCCACCCATCCATCTGTCTATCCATCCATCCATCCATCCATCCATCCAAACAAACATCCATCCATCCATCCATCCATCCATCCATCATCCAAACTTCCAAACCAACAAACATCCATCCATCCATCCAACAAGCATCCATCCATCCATCCATCCATATATCGATCCATACAATCACCCACCCACCCACCCACCCAAGCAAGCAAGCAAACAAACAAATAGTCTAACACATTTATATGGTTACTCCTCTCTCGGAAGTGACTCTGGTAGTTTACTACTCTTCAGACACCTGAAAAATAGTTTCCTAGCAGAAGCTGAGGAGACAGAATAATTAGTTCAGTAATCAGGTTAACCATAAATGGTCTTCCATGTTGGTATGCTAGTTAGGTTCTCATATGCCCAATGATTCTTATTCCCACATATTTCAAAGTCCTGACTTACAACCACAACTGGAACTGAGCCTCTGGTGGCTCAGACTGGTAAGACAGTCTGTTATTAACAGCAGCTGCTTGCAATTACTGCAGGTTCAAGTCCCACCAGGCCCAAGGTTGACTCAGCCTTCCATCCTTTATAAGGTAGGTAAAATGAGGACCCAGATTGTTGGGGGCAATAAAAGTTGACTTTGTATATAATATACAAATGGATGAAGACTATTGCTTGACATAGTGTAAGCCGCCCTGAGTCTTCGGAGAAGGGCAGGATATGAATGCAAATAAAAAAAAAAATATGTTGCTAAGCAAGGCAACAGTGTGAGTTGTACCCGATGACAGATGGTTCTTTCCCTTGAGTTCCTTATTAGATCAAGATTTTACTGTAATGTATCCTGTTTTGAGAGACACGTTAAGCGAGCGCTAGTGATTTGCTAGGATTTAAGTTCAACGTGTGGTATACACCCAGTTAAGAAGTGTCTTAGAAACTCTACACTCTTTCTACAAGGAAATGGGTAGATTGATGCCTCTTCATTTCCCCCAAACTAGATTTATTTTTAAACAACTCTATCGTAGATTGATTCATGCCAGGCAAACCGATATAGAAATGGGCCCAAAGTTATCACAACATTCTCAAATCCAAGATTTTGTTGAATATCCAGATTTACACTCCCTTTTTTCCCCCTCAATCTTCTGGATATGCATATATTTTAGGGTCAGCCGGATGGAGGACTCCAAGTGACCGATTCCACTCCACCCTCGCCTTCACCTGAGGGTGACCTAGCAGATAATGGACCTCCTCAAAGCAGGGAGCAATCTCCTGGAGAAGATTTCAGCACCACGGAGAGCTCAGCAGAGAACAGAGAAGGTGGTGGCCCGGAAAGCCAACAAGAACCTAAAGGAGAACATGTCCTCTTAGAAGGAATGGCATCAACCACCAGCCAGGTTTGGTACCGTATTAGCCATTGAGGTTCCTCTGAGCATGAAGTCAAGTCCTCTGGTGGCTCAGCAGACTAAGTCTGCTGTTATTAACACAGCTGCTTGCAATTATTGCAGGTTCAAGCCCCACCAGGCCCAAGGTTGACTCAGCCTTCCATCCTTTATAAGGTAGGTAAAATGAGGACCCAGATTGTTGGGGGCAATGAAAGTTGACTTTGTATATAATATACAAATGGATGAAGACTATTGCTTGACATAATGTAAGCCGCCCTGAGTCTTCGGAGAAGGGCGGGATATAAATTCAAATTATTATTAATAATAATAATAATAATAATTTTATTTATAGACCGCCCTTCTCCCAAAGGACTCAGGGCGGTGTACAGCCACAAATAAAATACAGAAAGAAAACAACAATACAAAACTAAAAACAACCCTTAAAAAACCTATTTAATTTGGCTACTTATAGATAAAAATATTCCCTCTAAAATTTACTAAAAAATTTAAAAACCCATAAATCAATTTAATAATATAAAATTTAAGCGAGTCCAGCAAGACGAAATAAGTAGGTTTTAAGTTTTTTAAATTAAAAAAAAAAAAGTCACGACCCCCAAAAGATTTCTGGGCCCTGTGAAAAATTGTATGCGTTTTGAAATTATTTCTTTATAGATAGTTCCAAAGGTTTTTTTTTCAAAAGGCAGCTGGATTTTCTTGGTTTTTTTTTTTTTAATCTTGCAAACCATTTTGCTTCTCATCCAAGAATGACTGGCCTAATGGTTTTTAAACGGGGTTTTTATTGGTTTTATAGTGTCCAGCCAAACTTTGAGTTTTCGCTTTTTTAAATTGGTTTTAATTTTTGTATCAATTGTTTTATTCTGGCTGTAAACCGCCCCGAGTCCTTCGGGAGAAGGGCGGTATAGAAATTTAAATAAATAATAAATAAATAAATAAATAAATAAATGAGAAGCGAAATATTTTCAAGGACAAAAAATACCCAAGAAAATCCAATTGCCTTTTGAAAAAGTCAAATTTGGGGCAACCATGACTTGGATGATTGAGAATCTCCATGGACCTACAGTACAGGTAGTGCTTGATTTATAACCACAATTGAGCCCAAAATTTCTGTTGCTAAGCAAGACAGCTGTTAAGCTATTAAGCCGTAATAGCTCAGGCTGTTAGAAGCCTGTTATTAGAACACAGTAGCCTGCAATTACTGCAGGTTCAAGCCTGGCCCGAGGTTGACTCAGCCTTCCACCCTTTATAAGGTAGGTAAAATGAGGACCCAGATTGTTGGGGGGGCAATAAGTTGACTTTGTAAATATATACAAATAGAATGAGACTATTGCTTGACATAGTGTAAGCCGCCCTGAGTCTTCGGAGAAGGGCGGGATATAAATTCAAATTATTAATAATAATAATAATAGTAATATTTTTATTTATAGACCGCCCTTCTCCCAAAGGACTCAGGGCAGTGTACAGCCACAAATAAAATACAGAAAGAAAACAACAATACAAAACTAAAAACAACCCTTTAAAAACCTATTTAATTTGGCTACTTATAGATAAAAATATTCCCTCTAAAATTTACTAAAAAATTTAAAAACCCATAAATCAATTTAATAATATAAAATTTAAGCGAGTCCAGCAAGACGAAATAAGTAGGTTTTAAGTTTTTTAAATTTAAAAAAAAAAAAGTCACGACCCCCAAAAGATTTCTGGGCCCTGTGAAAAATTGTATGCGTTTTGAAATTATTTCTTTATAGATAGTCCCAAAGGTTTTTTTTTCAAAAGGCAGCTGGATTTTCTTGGGTTTTTTTTTTTTTTTTATCTTGCTAACCATTTTGCTTCTCATCCAAGAATGACTGGCCTAATGGTTTTTAAATGGGGTTTTTATTGGTTTTATAGTGTCCAGCCAAACTTTGAGTTTTCGCTTTTTTAAATTGGTTTTAATTTTTGTATCAATTGTTTTATTCTGGCTGTAAACCGCCCCGAGTCCTTCGGGAGAAGGGCGGTATAGAAATTTAAATAAATAATAAATGAATAATAAATAAATAAATGAGAAGCGAAATATTTTCAAGAACAAAAAATACCCAAGAAAATCCAGTTGCCTTTTGAAAAAGTCAAATTTTGGGCAACCATGACTTGGATGATTGAGAATCTTTATGGACCTACAGTACACGTAGTGCTTGATTTATAACCACAATTGAGCCCAAAATTTCTGTTGCTAAGCGAGACAGCTGTTAAGCTATTAAGCCGTAATAGCTCAGGCTGTTAGAAGCCTGTTATTAGAACACAGTAGCCTGCAATTACTGCAGGTTCAAGCCTGGCCCGAGGTTGACTCAGCCTTCCACCCTTTATAAGGTAGGTAAAATGAGGACCCAGATTGTTGGGGGGGCAATAAGTTGACTTTGTAAAAAAATATACAAATAGAATGAGACTATTGCCTTACACACTGTAAGCCGCCCTGAGTCTTCGGAGAAGGGCGGGATATAAATGTAATTTTTTTTTTTTTAAAAGTGAACTTTCTCCCATTTTATGACCTCTCTTGCCCCAGTTGTGAAGTGAATCATTGCAGTTGAGTTAGTAACACGGTTGTTAAGCAACTCTGGCTTCTCCATTGACTTTGTCTGCCGGAAGGTCACAAAAGGGGATCACGTGACCCCCTGGGGGACACTGCGACCGTCATAAATATGAACCAGTTGCCAAGCGTCTGAGTTTTGATCACGTGACCAGTGGGAAAACTGCAATGGGTCATAAGTGTTTAAAACGGCCGTAAATCATATTTTTCTGCGCCGTTGTAACTTTGTATGGTCATTAAACGAACGGTTGTAAGTTGAGGATTACCTGCATTGCATTTTGCATTTTTCTTGCATTGTCCCTTGTGGTCTCTTTTCCCCCATGCAAAAATCTTGTGAGGCATGTTTCAATTGAGAGATAAATTCAATTTTTTTCCAGTGAACCCAGGGGTTAAATGCTCCCAGTTCGGACCAGATGCCCGATCCGGTAGGAATGGCGGTGGGTGGTTCAGAGAACTGGTAGCAACCGTGTGATCATCAGAGGTTTTTTGGTTTTTTTTTACTTTTAAAAGTGTTTTTTCTTCGGCCGAAAAAATGCTTTTAAAAGTAAAAAAAAAAAAAAGCCTCTGATGATCATGCCTCTCAGGTGGGATCCTCAGAACCTTTTAAAAGCATTTTTTACAACCTCTTCGGCTGATGAGGTTGTAAAAAAATGCTTTTAAAAGGCTCTGACAATCCCAGTTCCCTGATCTCCAGAGGCTTTTGTTTGTCAGCCGAAGAGGTTGTAGAAAAAATGCTTTTAAAAGAAAACAAAAACTCTGAGGATCAGGCAGCTCAGCTGGGATCATCAGAGCCTTTTAAAAGCCTTTTTTTTACAACCTCTTCAGCCAAAGAGGTTGTAGAAAAAATGCTTTCAAAAGTAAAAAAAAAAAAAGTTCGCCACGCCTACCCAGTCACATTAACCCCCCACCACCACCAAGCCACACCCACAGAACTGGTAGTAACAAATTTTACCTTTCATCACTGAGTGAACCCCATGATCAAGTGAAGTTCTCAATCCACGTCGGCTTAATCTAGCTGCAGTTGTTAAGACAATTAACCAGGATTTCTAACCACGATATCTTGCTGGCTCTCCCATCAACATAAAAGTGTCCTTTTCTTACTTCTGAACCACAAAGAACTTGAGAACTAATTTTAAAAATATATTTTATTCTTCAGTTTGCCTGGAAGGCAGTCAGTGTATCTTGATATGGGGCTATGATACATGTAAACCTGACTCTGTGAATGGAATCACAGAATGAGAGAGTTGGAAGGGACCTTGGAGGTCTTCTAGTCCAACCCTCTGCTCAAGCAGGAGATCCTATACCTCACTGTGGTATAGGATTGGTTTCATTGGTTGTCCAATGAAAAGAGGAGGAGTTACTTAGTTTTGAGAAAGAAGAACTAAGGAATTCACCATTTCTTTCATTTACAAATCTTATACAATTTCTTATACAGATCAAAATAGAGCCAGTTTGGACTAATGATTATGGCACCAGTCTAGAAAGTGGGAGACCATGAGTTCTAGTCCCGCCATAGGCATGAAAGGCAACAGGGTGACTTTGGGCCAATCACCAGGAGACGGTGAGTTCTAGTCCCGCCTTAGGCATGAAAGCCAGCTGGGTGACTTTGAGCCAATCACCAGGAGACGGTGACTTCTAGTCCCGCCCTAAGGCATGAAAGCCGCCTGGGTAACTTTGGGCCAATCACCAAGAGACGGTGAGTTCTAGTCCCACCTTAAGCATGAAAGTCGGGTGGGTGACTTTGGGCCAATCACCTGGTGGCAGTAAGTTCTAGTCCCGCCTTAGGCATGAAAGCCGCCTGGGTAACTTTGGGCCAATCATCAGGACACAGTGAGTTCTAGTCCCGCCTTAAGCAGGAAAACCAGCTGGGTGACTTTGAGCCAATCCCTCTCTCTCTCAGCTCCACAACCCACTTCGCAGGTGGGTTGTTGTTGTGGCTAAACTAGAAAGAGGAACCTGTCTTGAATATGTTTGCCACCTTCAATTGTTTTTTTTTTTAAAAATAATAATGGTGGGATTTAGATAAATAAAATAACTGCATTAGTAAAAATTTAAAATTGTCTTGATGCAGTTTGGTATAAGATGTGATCGAGATAAACTGAAAGATTGAAGAAGAAAAAAAGAAGAGCTACAAGCGGGCAGTATAGAATGCTCTTTATTGGTGTAGGGAATTATAACAGAAATCTTAAAAGCCTACAACGTACATTAAAGGCAGGCCGAGCTTTGATCGCCACATGTTGATTGGCATTCCGACTTTTTAAGACTATACCCTGAGGTCCGTACACCGTTTCCCACTCTCATCCCAAAGCAGCTGGAGAGGTCTCTGTAGAATTGGTTGCAATGAGTCATCAGGATGAGTAATTAAAGATATCAGCTAGGAATTAATCTGGCTGTCTTCTAAAGATGTAGGTTTATTAATATGTGTCCTTCTACATGATAGCAGTCCTCCAATATCTCAGGGGTTGCCCCAAAGAAGAGGGCAAGACAAGAAATGACAGGATGGAAACTATTCAAGGAGAGAAGCAACCTGGAATTAAGGAGAAACTTGTCCTTCACAGGGAGGAAAAATTAGCCGGTGGAACAACTGGCCACTAGAAGTCACCGGAGGTGTTTAAGTCGAGGCTGGACAGTCACTTGTCTGAAATGGTACAGGTAGTCCTTGACTTACGACCCCAATTGGGCCCCAACATTTCTGTTCTTCGGTGAGGCGTTTCTTAAGTGAGTTTGCTCCATTTTGAGACCTTTCTTGCCAGGCTTGTTGAGTGAACCCACAACAGTCGTTAAGTTAATTTCACAACTGTTCAGCGAATCTGGCTTCTCCAATCGACTTTGCTTGTCAAAAGGTTGCCATAGGAGATCACGCAGTGATGGGATTGAAGTAATTTAACAACCGGTTCTCTGCCCTAATGATTTCTTCCAACAACCAGTTTGCCAAACTGCTCAGAAAGTTAACAACCGGTTCTCCCGAAGTGGTGCGAACTGGCTGAATCCCACCAGTGGGATCACGTGATTTCAGGACACGGCGACGGTCGTAAGTGTGAACCAGCTGCCAAGCATCCGAATTTTGATCACATGACCAAGGGGAATTCTACAAAGGTCGTTAAGTCCTTTGTATGTCGGCTGGCGGCCCCCAGGGGAAGGGCCTTCTCTGTGGGGGCTCCCACACTCTGGAACGAGCTTCCCCTGGGTTTACGTCAAATACCTGACCTTCGGACATTCCGTCGCGAACTGAAGACACATCTCTTTATTCGCGCGGGGCTGGCTTAAATTGGATTTTTAATGTGAAATTTTATTAATTTTTAAACGGGGTTTTTTAGTTTACGGTAATTTTAATTTCAGGCTAATTTTAAATAAGTTTTTAAATGGTATTTTAACCTGTATATTTGTATTGTTGGTTTTATCTTGCCTGTACACCGCCCTGAGTCCTTCGGGAGAAGGGCGGTATAAAAATCAAATAAATAAATAAATAAAAATAAATAAAGTGTGAAAAATGGCACTAAGTCATCCCAGCCTTTCTGTTGTTTGTTTGTTTTCCAGGCTCCTGTCTCCAGTCCCACAGCTGACCGATGGAGAAGTGAGGACTTTGCCGAACCTCTGCTTAGCAGCTGTTTCAACCCCACCCTTTGGCTCCATGATTAAGACAAGTTGGCGGGAGATCAGGTCTTACTCTTCTTGGTCCACGTTGACGCCTGTCATCCAGTCCAGATCTTCACGTGGGAACACAAGAAGCTCCTTTGCAAGAGGTTACAGTTAGTCCTCAATTTACGACCACTGGCGAGCCCAAGATTTCCCTTGCTAAGCAAGACGTCCGTGAAGTGAATTTATTGCCCCGTGTTACGACCTTCCTTGCCCCAGTTGTTAAGTGAATCACTGCAGTTGAGTGAGTAACCCAGTGGTTAAGTGAATCCGGCTTTCCCCATCGACTATTTTTGCTGGATGCCAGTCGGGAAGGTCGCAAATGGGGATTCCGTGACAGTCACTAAACGAACGTTGTAAGTCGAGGATTACCTGTAGTAATTGATTGTTAAAGCCTATGCACAGGAATCTTCTCAGACTGATGGTTAGCATCTTGTTAGTCCTAGAGAAGGCTCCATGGAATTCGAGGAGGATTGGACTTCGTTTGTTTATGGCTACATAACGATTCTAAGCTTCTGCCTCTTTTAACTCCACCCCCTGGTTCTGTAAGTCCTTCTCCTACGGGGAGACACTTGTCCTAAGAGCTCCGGGATATTATCAGAATATTCTAATATTCTTTCTCAGAACTTTCTCAGAAATGTTTCATTCCTCTTTGCCTAGATGACAGTTCTTGCGTATTGGTAGTCCCTGATTTACGACTACAACTGAGCCCAACCTTTCTGTCATTAAGTGAGACAGTTGTTTAGTGATTTTTTCCCCCCCATTTCACGCCTGTTCTTGCCACGGTTCTCAAGAGAATCACTGCAGTTGTTAAGTTAGCAACCCGGTTCTTAAGTGAATCTGGCTTCCCTATTGATTTTGCTATCGGTCGCAAAAGATCACATGATCCTGGGGCGCTGCAAATATGAGTCATAAATATGAGCCAGTTGCCAAGCAGCCATAAGTGTGAAAAATGGTCATACCTTGCCATTGTAACTTTGGACAGACACTAAATGAATGATTGTAAACATTCCCTCCCTTTCGCTCTCGCTCTCGCTCTCTCCCTCCCTTTCTCTCTTTCTCTCTCTTCCTCCCCCCTTTCTCTCGCTATCCCCCTCCCTCCATTTCTCCCTGTCTCTCTCTTCCTCCCTCCCTTTCGCTCTCTCTTCCTCCCTTTCTCTCTTTCTCTCTCTTCCTCCCTCCCTTTCTCTCGCTATCCCCCTCCCTCCCTTTCACTATCTCCCTCTCCCTTTCTCTCTTTCTCTCTCTTCCTCTCCCCTTTCTCTCTGTCCCCCTTTCTCCCTCTCTCTCCCCCTCCCTTTCTCTCTTTCTCTTCCTCCCTCCCTTTCGCTCTATCTCTCCTCCTCCCTTTCTCTCTTCTCTCTCTTCCTCCTCCCTTTCTCGCTATCCCCGTCCCTCCATTTCTCCCTTTCTCTCCCCCTTTCTTTCTCTTCCTCCTCCCTTTGCTTTCTCTCTCCTCCTTTCTCTCTCTCTCTCCTCCCTCCCTTTCTTCGCTATCCCACTCCTCCATTTCTCCCTGTCTCTCTTCCTCCTCCCTTTCGCCTCTCTTCCTCCCTTTCTCTTTCTCTCTCCTCCCTCCCTTTCTCGCTATCCCCTCCCTCCCTTCGCTCTATCTCTCCTCCCTCCCTTTCTCTTCTCTCTCTTCCTCCTCCCTTTCTCTCTTTGTCCTCCTTCCTCCTCTCTCTCCTCCCTTTCTCTCTTTTTCTTCCTCCCTCCCTTTCGTTCTATCTCTCCCTCCCTCCCTTTCTCTCTTTCTCTCTCTTCCTCCCTTTTTCTCGCTATCTCCCTCCCTCCATTTCTCCCTGTCTCCGTCCCTTTCTCTCTTTCTCTCTCTTCCTCCCTCCCTTTCTCTCGCTATCTCCTCCCTCCCTTTCACTATCTCTCTCCCTCTCTCCCTTTCTCTCTTTCTCTTTCTTCCTCCCTCCCTTTCTCTCTTTGTCCCCCTTTTTCCCTCCCTCTCTCTCTCCCTTTCTCTCTTTCTCTTCCTCCCTCCCTTTCTCTCTTTCTCTCTCTTCATCCCTCCCTTTCTCGCTATCCCCCTCCCTCCCTTTCACTATCTCCCTCCCTCCCTTCCTTTCTCTCTTTTTTCCTCTCCCTCCCCCCTCTCCCTCCCTCCCTCCCCCCTCTCTCTTAGAGATGCTTCAGTCTGGGTCCCTGCATTAAACAAGGGGTGGGGCTTAAACAAGAGGAGGGTCTAAATCAGTGCTTCTCAACCTTTTCAATTTCAAAACGCATGGACTTCAACTCCCAGAATTCCCCAGCCAGCAGGCTAAGCTTAAGAAACGCTGGTCTCGATAGAAACCCCCCCCCCGGGTTTTCTGTAGTCTTTGCCACCTGTTGGAAGGCTGTCTGTCACTTCAGGAGAAGAGAGGTAAATACATGAATTCAAATTTGTGGTCATGCTTTTGATGTCTGATTGCTTCACTCCCAGGACCTTTGGGTTTATTTGCATACATAATGCACAGATTTGGACCTATTTGCAAATCGAAGATGTCTAAGCTAAAAACAATTGCAAGCAAATTTGCAATTGAAGATATTAGAAGGCAGGGATTACTTTTTTTTTTTTTTTTGGTAAATAAATAATTTACAAAAAAATAAAAACTCAGGTAATAGAAAAAGAGTGCAGGTAGTCCTCAATTTACAATAGTTCATTTAGTGACCGTTCAAAGTTACAACGGCACTGAAATAAGGGACGTATGAATATTTTTCGTGCTTATGACCATTGCAGATCCCCAGGATCACATGACTTACATTTAGATGCTTGACAGCTGACTCGTATTTATGACGGTTGTGGTGATCTGGGGTGTCGCGCGATTCCCCTTTTGCGACCTTCTGACCGGCAAAGTCCATGGGGAAGCCAGATTTTTTTTTAAAATTTGCATTTATATCCCGCCCTTCTCCGAAGACTCAGGGCGGCTTACACTGTGTTAAGCAATAGTCTTCATCCTATTTGTATATTTATATACAAAGTCAATTTTTATTGCTCCCAACAATCTGGGTCCTCATTTTACCTACCTTATAAAGGATGGAAGGCTGAGTCAACCTTGGGCCTGGTGGGACTTGAACCTGCAATAATTGCAAGCAGCTGCTGTTAATAACAGACTGTCTTAGCAGTCTGAGCCACCAGAGGCCCTTTCACTTAACAACCGCATTCCTCATTTAACAATGGCAGGGACTCAAATTTCTCACTTAACAACATAAAAGTTGTGATCATATGTTGAGGACTATCTCTATTTGTTTGAATGATTGAATCGGGAAGAAACTCCCTTTGTGATCCTTGCTTCTGTCAGGCCAGGCCTGTGTCTTAATCCCGGTTTTAGAAAAGAGACAATGATTAAAATAAAGTTTATGGAGTACACTTTCCACGTCCATTCTTAAAGCAAGCGGTGGCTTTAATCCATTCGGGAGGAAATTACGGACGACAGAAGTGAACAATTCCTACGCAACTGGATTGCGATCACCAGCACAAGCAACTGAGTCATCGCTGATACATTAAACACATACGGGCAGGTGCGCGCACACCGACACATCTTGCTGTGATCTCACACTTGTGAGCTCAAAGCTGACGACAGTTTACGAGACGTATGTCCGACAGCATTCAAGAATGACAACACCCCAGATGTTACGGCCTCAAGGTTAAAAATCCTCTTTTGTTGTGTTCTAGAAATGGTTGCTGATTTTTAAAGCTTATTTGTTGTTGTTTTGGGGGCATTTTTTGCAAAAGATAGATAGATAGATAGATAGATAGATAGATAGATAGATAGATAGATAGATAGATAGTATATTAAATATACTGTATTAAATATACTATATTCTAGGTATATATTAAATATACCTAGAAGCACGAAGCTGAAGCCTGAAGATGACGAATGAGACTTCGTCGAAACGTCACCAAGACACTTCTAATTTTACGCGGGAGAAAACCCAAATAACCAAAGACCTACATATATTTTATATATATATACAATATTGCATCTGAGTTTTAGATGGATAGATAGATTAGATGTAGATGTAGATATAGATGTAGATATAGATATAGATATAGATATAGACAGTGGTGGGATTCAAGTAATTTAACAACCGGTTCTCTGCCCTAACAATTTCTTCCAACAACCAGTTTGCCAAACTGCTCAGAAAGTTAACAACCGGTTCTCCCGAAGTGGTGCGAACTGGCTGAATCCCACCACTGGATATAGATCAATGGTGAAATCCAAAGGTTTTTACTACCGGTTCTGTGGGCGTGGCTTGGTGGGCATGGCAGGAGGAGAATACTGCAAAGTCTCCATTCCCACCCCATTCCTGGGGGAAGGATATTGCAAAATCTCCATTCCCTCCCCACTCTGGGGCCAGCCAGAGGTGGTATTTGCCGGTTCTCCGAACTACTCAAAATTTCCGCTACCGGTTCTCCAGAACCTGTCAGAACCTGCTGGATTCCACCCCTGATATAGATTTAGATTTAGATTTAGTTCTAGATTTAGATTTAGATTTAGACATTTTAATTCTCTGGACCACACTCAAATCCTTGGGAGAAACCAGAGGAAGGAAGCGGGGGATTTTCAGGGTTTCCAGAAGCATCTGGAATATGTCACCATAACAAAAATTTTAAGCTGTGTGTGTTTTAACCTTCTTGTGTAAATGGTGTGATAGTATGACATCCGACACAATTACTGAAATTGTGTCCGGTCTATCGAAGAAAAGGACTGGGGAGGACACCGCAGCGTCTTCGAATTTAGGCAGTCCTCGAACTTACGACCACAAAAGAGCCCAACATTTCTGTTGCTAAGCGAGACGGTTGTTAAGGGAGTCTCCCTCCATTTTACAACCTTCCTTGCCACATCGGTTAAGTGAATCGCTGCAGCGGTTAAGTTAGTACCGTAACATGGCCGTTAAGTGAATCCAGCTTCCCCGTAGACTTTGCTTGTCAGGAGGTCGCAAAAGGGGATCGATCACGTGACCCTGGGACTCTGCGACTGTCATACATATGAGTCATTTTGCCAAGCATCTGAATTTTGATCACGTGACCTTGGCGACGCGGCAACTTTAAATATGAGCCAGCCGTGTGCTGCAGCTGTCAAAAAAGCCAACACACTCCTAGGTCTGCATAAACAGAGGGTGTCGTGTCCCACTCCTTCGCTGACGGCCAGGTCAGGGAAATCCGAATCAGGCGTGCCTCTGCAGCTCTGCCAAAGTCCTAGCAAAGTTCTCAAGGCAGGCAGGAGACCAGGAAGTGACTTCAGCAAGATATGTTCGACTTTGCCTGACTCAGAGAATGCCAGAAAGCAGATCCGTTATATAGGCCATGGGGTGTGGCTCCATGACTCAGCACTTATCCCGGCCTGCCCCTCCCTTCCTTCTGTCGCCTCCGTCTATCAAGTCTTCTGAAGCGAGGGTCACTCCAGTCAGCAGCTGTTGGCAATTGACCTCCCTCAGGCTCACATGCTGTGGAGGAGGGGGAGGGGTCTAGTTGCTCCGTTTGCCTGGGCATGGAGCCAGAGCTGGGGGCTGGAGATACTTCCTCCTCTCAAACCTGTCTGGGCATGGAGCCATGGCTGGGGCCGGGAGGCATACTAGGACATTCCTCCGTGTTCGGAAGCAGATAAGAAGGCCCTGGCTGTGGTGAGATTGGGCGAAACACAACAGAGGGATAGAATCAAGATCACGTGAAGTGTTCATACCAATGGTGAAATCCCCTCCTGTTCTATCCAGTTCGCCAAACCAGTAGCACTGGTGTCATTATGACATTACGGGATGACATTATGTTCCTTTTTTTACCATCTACGCATGCGCAGAAGAGTCACGTTTGTGCATAGAGCATGTGAGCTCCTGAACTGGTAGCGAAGGTAAATGGATTTACCTTTAATACCACTTTATAAGGCCTTGGTAAGGCCACACGTGGAATCTTGCATCCAGTTTTAGTCACCACGATGTCAAAAAAAGATGTTGAGACTCTAGGAAGAGTGCAGAGAAGAGCGACGAAGATGATTAGGGGACTGGAGGCTAAAAAATATAAAGAACTGTTGGAGGAACTGGGTAGGTCTAGTTTAATGAAAAGAAGGACCAGGAGTGATATGATAGCACTCTCCCAATATCTCAGGGGCTGCCCCAAAGGAGAAGGAGTCAAGCTATTCTCCAAAGCACCTGAGGGTAGAACAAGAAGCAATGGGGGGAAACGAATCAAGAAGAGGAACAACCTAGAACTAAGGAGAAATTTCCTGACAGTGAGAACAATTAACCAGTGGAACGACTTGCCTCCAGAAGCTGTGGAAGTTCAACACTGGAGGTTTTTAAGAAGAGATCGGACAACCATTTGTCCGAAATGGTATATAGGGTCTCCTGCCTGAGCAGGGGGTTGGACTAGAAGACCTCCAAGGTCCCTTCCAACTCTGTTACTCTATATTGATGTTCTTTTTCAGGCGTCTCGTGATGAATTCTCCCCTACCATCAACTTTGGGTGTGGGTGTGGTCAGCAAGCATCTGGCCCACAGGCTGCGAGTTTGACAGCCCTGTTCTATATTGATCTTCCTTCCTTCCTTCCTTTTCTTTTCATTCCTTTCTCTCATCTTCCTTGCTTCCTACAACCCTTCCTTTCTTCCTTCCTATCTTTCATTCCTTTGTCTCATCTTCTTTCCTACATCTCTCCCTCCTCCTCCCTCCTCCCTCCTCCCTCCCTCCTTCCTTCCTTCCTCCTCCCCCTCCCTCCTTCTTTTCTCCTCCTCCATCCATCCACATCAAACTTTGTCCCTCCCTGAGCTGGCTGGAGAATTCTGGGAGTTGAAGTCCACACGCCTTCAAGCTACTGCAGTTGAGAAACATCGCTCTGAAGCAAGGCCAGACATTGTAATCTGTATAGATAGTCCTCGATTTACAACCATTCATTTAGGGATGCTTCGGACTTACAACCAACACTGCAAAAGTGACTCACAACCCACCCTCCCCCTTAAAAAGTCACTCAGAAAGTGACTCACCCTCCCATCACAGCATCATCATGGCCACGTGGCCAACATTCAAGGTCTTGGCAATTGGCATAAAGAGTCCCAACAAAGCAACACCAATAGGAGAAGCCGGTTTGGCTTCACAACTGCACGATTCGCTTAAGAAGTGCAGGGATTCATTTTACAACCGCAGGGATTTGCTTAACAACCGTGGCAAAACAGGTCGTAAAATCCAACACGACTCATTGACAACGGCTTCGCTCAACGATGGAAATGTCAGCCCCGACTGTGATCGTTGGTTAAGGACTACCTATGCGAAAATGACACACAGCTCTCTACAAAATGAATGATCCATTGGACTACGGATAACCGACACCTCCCCCTGCCCCGGCCTTCCCTCCCCCACCCTCATTTGCCTAAATTATGCAGCAGTATTTTATTATTCCGTGCCTGCTGAGCCATTTTTTCTTCTCGAGCCATTTGCAGGAACTCTCGGAGAAGGTGAAAAGTTAAGTCTAAGGAATTAGGACGGCCGGCTCGTCTTTTGTTGGAGAAGGTTGATCTTGCAGCTCTCTGTGGTTGCGATCGGTCCCCTGTGGGTGGGCAGGATCTGGGAGAGCTTGATTCTGGGAAGATCCCCTCTCCGGAGCTGGACATTGGTCCCAAAGGTGGGTCTCGCCAGGTTGAGGGGCTCAGCCACACCGGCTCCCAACCCAGGTCATTGATGGGCAGCAGCTGGGCCAGCGGGAGGCAGGAGGTCCGCGGGAGAAACAGCAGAAGGACGAGAAGCCCAGCAGAAATCTTGAAGGCCATCCCCAAACCCTAGGATAGAATCCAGCGATTACTCTGAGAAATAGCCTGGTTTCAAAAGGCTTCTCTTTGGCTCCGGCAACTTCAAAGCATCGAACAGCAGCAACAGCATTTAAGGGGGGTTTAACATCCAGCTAATGATTCAGGTAAGAATGTTGCCCATTATAGGTCTGAAAATAACAATGGGTGAGCTCCATATTTGGCTATTTCAATGCTCCTTTAACTTATGAATATGCTAAAAACTCTACCTATTGAGACCTGATTAAACAGATGGCCTCCACAAGGATAGATAATCCTCCTATCCTTCCTTCCTTCCTTCCTCCTTCCTTCTTTCCTTTCTTCCCTCCCTCCCATCAAACTTCATCCCTCCCTTTCCTCCCTTCCTCCCTTTCTCCTTCCCTTCCTATCTTTCATTCTTTTCTCTCACCTTCCTTCCTTCTTTCCTTCCCTCCCTCCCATCAAACTTCATCCCTCCCTCCCTAATTATCTTTCCTTCCTCCCTCCCTTTCTCCTTCCCTTCCTATCTTTCATTCGTTTCTCTCGCCTTCCTTCCTTCTTTCCTCCCTCCCTCCCTCCCTTTTTCTTTCATCCTCCCTCCCTCCCTCCTTCCCTCCCTATCTATCATTTCTTTCTCTTAACTTCCTCCCTCCCTCCCTCCCTCCCTCCCTCTTTCTTTTCTTTTTCTTTCTCTTCCTTCCTTCCTCCCTCCCTTCCTTCCTCTCTTTCTCTCTCCTTCCCTCTTTCTTTCTTTCTTTCTTTCTTTCTCCCTATTTCATCTCCCTCCCTTCCATCTTTCATTCTTCTCTCATCTTCCTTCCTTCCTCCTCACATTCTCTCTCTCTCTCCTTCCTTCCTTCCTTCCTCCTTCCTTCCTTCCTTCCTTCCTTCCTTCCTTCCTTCCTTCCTTCCTTCCTCCCTTTCTTCAAAATTACACCAACCTCTCTGCATCAGAACAGAACTTGGTTGGATGAGATACCAGCTCAGCAGGCAGATCAGAAAGCCGGCTACTCAACTCTGATCTTTCCTTCCAACCTATTTGGTACATAGTCATCCGGGTACCATTTCACGAAGATCTGTCTTCCAGGTTAGCCAACCTTTTTCAATCTAGTTGAAACTTAGGTCTCACTTTGGAACCTCCTATTTGAGCAAGGGGCTGGACTAGAAGACCTCCGAAGTCCCTTCCCACCCTATTATGCTATGTTCTTTGAATCTCTTTGTTCTGCTCTGGTATTAAAGAGGTGGAAGGATTGCTCTCAACCCACCGTCAGCCTGCATTTGCAGGACACACAGGGAAAAAGATGACCTGGTAAACTGAATTAGTTTAAATGTCTAATTTAATGAAAAGAAGGACTAGGGGAGACATGATAGCAGTCTTCCAACATCTCAGGGGTTGCCACAAAGAAGAGGGAGTCAAGCTATTCTCCAAAGCACCAGAGGGCAGGACAAGAAGCAACAGGTGGAAATTGATCAAGGAGAGAAGCAACTTAAAACTAAGGAGAAATTTCCTGACAGTTAGAACAATCAATAAGTGGAACGACTTGCCTGCAGAAGTTGGGAATGCTCCAACAATGGAAATTTTTAAGAAAATATTGGATAGCCATTTGTCTGAAATGGTGTAGGGTTTCCTGCCTGGGCAGGGGGTTGGACTAGAAGACCTCCAAGGTCCCTTCCAATTCTGTTATTATGTTATGTTAAATCTTGGTTAAGTTTGTTGGGCTTAGTTTATAGCAAAGGTCTCCAACCTTGGTCACTTTAAGACTTGTGGACTTCAAGTCTGCAAGTCTTAAAGTGACCAAGGTTGGAGACCCCTGGTTTACAGTATACGTCTACTGCAGTCTGTTTGGCTCATAATTTGTGGGCTACCCAAAGGTGCTTTTTAAAAGGCAGTCAGATTATCTCGGTTTTTTTATTGTCCTTGAAAATGTTTCACTTCTCATTCAAAAAGCTGCTTCATTTCAGGAGAACTGAAATAGCTTCTCGGGTACCGAAGTTGTTTTTTCAGGCGGCAACTGGACTTTCTTGTTTTTTTCTCTCTCGAAGACGTTTCTCTTCTCATCCAAGAAGCTTCTTCAGCTCTGACAGGATAGTGGGGAATGGAAAGGAACCCAGAGCGCCGCTCAGGTGACCCTGAGGACACAGATAAACCTCCAAGTGCTTCAACGACCTTCTAAAAAGGACGCAAACGACCAGCTGCCGGCAAGGAGTATCAATCCTTCCATTCCCCACCATCCAGTCAGAGCCGAAGAAGCTTCTTGGAGGAGAAGCGAAATGTCTTCAAAAGAAGAAACAAGGAAGTCCAGTTGCCTCTTGAAAAAAAGCACCTTTGGGGACAACCGTGACCTGGATGACTGAGAATCTCTGCAGACGTCTAGCTTTTGGGGCGAGAAGTGAAATGTTCTCAAGGAACACAAAACCAAGAAAGTCCAGTTGCCTTTTGGAACGCAAGCATGACCTGGATGGTTGAGAATCGCCGTAGAAATTTCATGAGATTGTGCACAAATCTCTCAAAAAGAATGAGTTGAAGAACCTAGCTAAGCCTGGTATGTGAACACCACACGCTTCTTCTCTTCAGCATCCTCTTATTCTACTTTCTCCCTTGTCCAGGTGGGCAAACAATTCCCTCTCCATTCCTGCCTCACCTGTCCCTTGGTCCATTAGTCCAGTTATCATCCATAAACCCATCACCATCCTACATTTTCTACCATCTCTCTCTCTCTCTCCTTTCCAGACGGAAGCCCCCCCTAAATTGCAAGCCCCCCCAATTTTCCTGCACTTGGCTGTTTAGGTGAGATGCCTTCTCTGGACCGGTCCCCAAAATTCCTCCCCAACCCAAATGGGGAGGGGGGGCTTTTTCCCCAAGGTGGATTTGAACTCACCGTCTTTTTTCCCTCTGCTGGATTGCAGTCCCGGACTCTCAGCCACCTAAAGCTTGCAATGCTATTTATAGCAGAGAGCTTTCAAGACACCCTCACTCCCGCCCGCTGTGGGCACAGGAATAAAATTGGAGTGGAGTTGCGATGTTGGTTGTGATGTAATGGAGGGGAGCTGAGTGGCAGCAACTGCGATGAAACTCGGGAGCTGGATTTTCCCCCCAAGCCGTTTAACCTGGTTGGGGAATCAAGCCATGTTCTTGTTTCACACTGGAGAGAACCTACGTAGGAAAGCAAAGTTGGAAGGGACCTTGGAGGTCATCTAGTCCAGCCCCCTTCTTAAGCAGAAGAGTCTATATTGTCTCAGACAAATGGCTGGCCAGTCTCTTCTTAAAAGCCTCCAGTGATAGGCACCCACAACTTCTGAAGGCAAGCCATTTTTTTCATTGATGGTTAATTGTCCTCACTGTTAGGAAGTTTCTCCTTAATCCCAGGTTGCTTCTCTCCTTGACTAGTTTCCATCCATTGTTTCTAGTCCTGCCCTCAGGTGCTTTGGAGAATAGGTTGACCCCCTCTTCTTTGGGGCAACCCCTCAAAAACTGGTACACTGCGATCGTATCTCCCTTAATCCTTCTTTTCACTAGACTGGGAATACGCTTCTTGTTCCTATCAAATGGGCACAATCACAGGGCTGGAAGGAACCTTGGAGGCCTTCTAGTCCAACCCCCTGCCTAAGACTCGAGACCTTATACCAGTGATGGCTAACCTATTTGCCATTGCGTGCCAAAAGCGGGGGGAGCACGGGGGGTTGCGTGCATGCTCACACCCATAATTTATGCACCCGCCCCTCGCGCATATGCGCGTGCCCCCCCGTGCTCCCCCCGCTTTTGGCATGTGATGGCACAGTGGGCCCAGTAAGCCCGCTTTTTGCCCTTCCCAGGCTCCAGAGCCTTTCTAGGAGCCTAGGGAGGGTGAAAAGGGCTGTCCCCATCCCCCACCGGAGGCCCTCTGGAGGCTGGAAATGGCCTGTTTGCCAACTTCCAGCAAACGGGCCATTTCTGATTTCCGGAGGGCCTCCATGGGGGGAGGGAGGCCGTTTTCGCCCTCCCCAGGCTCCTAGAAAGGCTCTGGAGCATGGGGAGAGGGAAAAATGGCCCTTCTGATCCCACCGGAATTTGGCAAATGGGCCGTTTCTGACCTCCAGGGGGGTGGGGAAGGCTATTTTCACCCTCCCCAGGCTCCTAGAAAGTCTCTTGAGCCTGGGGAGAGCAAAAAATGGGCCTTCCCCATACTCTCCCCAGGCCCTCTGGAGGCAGGAAACAGCCTGTTTCCCTACTTCCGGTGGGAACAGAAGGCCTGAAAATTAGCTGGCGAGCTGTGCTTGCATGCCCACTGATATGGCTCCGCATGCTACCTGTGGCATGTGTGCTATAGTCTTATACCATCCCAACTAAATGGCTGCCCAATCATTTCTTGAAGACCTCTTGTGATGGCGCGACCACCACTTCTGGAGGAAAACTATTCCATTGATTAATCGTTCTCATTGTCAGGAAATTTCTCCTTAGTTCTAGTTGGATCTCCCCTCCGAGGAGCTTCCACCCATTGCTTCTTGTCCTGTCCTTGGGTGCTTTGGAGAAGAGCTTGACTCCCTCTTCTTTGTGGCAACCCCTGAGATATTGGAAGACTGCTACCATGTCTCCCCTACTCCTTTCTCTTCATTAGAGTAGACATACCTAGTTCCCTTAGCCCAGAGGTGTCGAACTCAATTTCATTGAGGACTGGATCAGCATTGTGGTTGTCCTTGGGAGGACTGGGAGAGGGACGTGGTCGGGGAGGTTGTGGCCAACTGGGCAAGGCTCAGGTAGTGGTGGTGTGGCCAGCTTAACTGTCACTCACATAGGGGGTGCCTGTGGGGGCTGGGTGGAGTTGGGGAGGGAATCAGAGGTGGTAGTTAGCCAGTTTGGACCGGTTTGGGAAAACCAGTAGTAGTGACCTGTGGTTGGCTGCCCACCTGCCCACCTGTCTGAGCACAATCCCATCCTATATCACTGTGTTTTTGACACTGCCTGCATATGTCAACAGTGCGCATGAGAAAATTACCATGTTGTTTGACATTGCATGCATGCACAGACGGCGCACATGAGCGAATTGCTGTGTTTTGTGACGCCGCACACATGCGCGCACTCACATTTCCCGTGCTGGGAAAACCCGTTGCTCCAGTATGTGAATCCCACCCCTGGAGGGAAGCCAGGGGTCTCTGGTGAGTGGGGCAGTGGGCGGGAGGCTCGTTCCAATGGAATAAGGTTAAGTAGGGGATGGGGCGGCAGCTGCCTGAAACTCCAAAGTTACGACTAACCAAACTTAGCAGTTTGGGATCAAAGCAGCTGCTGGCTTTGCAATTCGCTACTTAACCAGGATGGGTGAAGAGAAACAGACATGGTTATTTCTCTTTGGAAGACCGTTGTACAAGAAACCCAACACGATTGGCGCCTGCTGTGAAATTAGAAGAAATATAGGAACGGGCAGAGCGGGAGCTGTCCTTGGTGCTGAAAACTGCCTGGATCCTGGAGAAGAGCGTGGTTATCAAGGATAACGCAACATTTGGGCTCAAAATTTTAGAAAACGCCTAACTTGACTGTGCTGGAGTGTCCCAACCCTATCCCTCCAAATAAAGGAGAAGCAATTGTTTATACATTCATTTATTTTTTTTAAAAAAACAAGATACGATCCAACTAAGGGGGCAGAAAAGTGACATATTTACAAAAATGGGTAGAATAAAGTTCTTTTTAGAGAGTTTGGAGAGAAAGGGATAGGCTTTCGAGAATATGACTCACAATATCATGGTGTGTCCCCTTTGACACACGTGTCCTAGGTGTGGGCTAGCACTGGTTTAGACCCATGTTTCACCAGATCAGTTAAAGATCTGAGAGATGTTTCTGTACAACAGGTAAACCCTGCTCAGTATTGTTTCTTTGGTTTTTTTTTTTCTGATTTAGCGTGTTGTGTGAAACTAACCCATTTGATTAGCTGATGAGGCAAAGTAGAGATAGTCCTTGATCTACAACTGTTCATTTAGTGACGGTTCAAATTCACCATGGCACTGAAAAAAGCAAGTTGCAACATCCCTACGGTCAGATGCTGGGCATCGGATTCATATTTATGACGGATGCAGTATTCCAGGGTCACATGATCCTCTTTTGCGAACTCCTCCAACAAGCGAAGTTGACAGGGAAGCCAGATTCACTTAACAACCATGTTGCCAACTTAACAACAGCAGTGATTCACTTAACAACTGTGGTAATAAAGGTCATAAAATGGGGCAAAACTCACTTAACAACGGTCCCAAAGGTGCTTTTTCAAGAGCCAGCTGGACTTTCCGGTTTTTCTTTGAAGATGTTTCGCTTCTCATCCGAGAAACTTCTTCAGCTCACTTAACAGCTGTTTTGCTTAGCATCAGAAATTTGGGGTTCAATCATGGTCGTAAGTCGAGGACTAGCCATTTTGCACAAATCCAGAAATTGTGTCCACAGAGTGCAAATTATTTAATTATTACATTTATGTGTCACCCATCTCATCACCAAAGCAACTCTAGCTAGCATATAAATTTAATTTGAAAATGCAGCCACTTCAGTGCAGCTCAATATTTTATTCAGATAACCAGGTGCGCTGTTTATCCAAGGTTATGCTAATGGTGTTGTTGAGGAGAAATTCAAACTATTGCAAAATTTCAGATAATTTTCAATCAGAGAGTAGAACCAGCTCTTTTTTTCTGACAATTTAATTGCCTTCGTTCACAGAGTCTCAGGGATGGAAAGCCCTCCTGCAATCTAGATTGTGTGATTCTGACTTTAAAAAAAACAAAAACATTACATTTTTCCACCCTCCATTTTGCTTTGTGATTCATTTTATGAGCACCAACAGCAGACGTGGGTTTCAACAGGTTCTGACAAGTTCTGGAGAACCAATAGCAGAAATAGTGAGTAATTTGGAGAACCGGTAGTAAAAATTCTGACTGTTCTCCCATCTATTTTCTGCCTCCCGAGTCCCAGCTGATCGAGAGGAAATGTGGATTTTGCAGTAACCTTCCCCTGGATTGGGGAGGGAATGGAGATTTTACAGTATCCTTCTCCTGGAGTGGGGAGGGAATGGAGATTTTACAGTATCCTTCCCCTGGATTGGGGAGGGAATGGAGATTTTACAGTATTCTTCCCCTGGATTGGGGTGGGAATGGAGATTTTGCAGCAATCTTCCCCTGGATTGGGGTGGGAATGGAGATTTTGCAGCAATCTTCCCCCGGAGTGGGGAGGGAATGGAGATTTTACAGTATCCTTCCCCTGGAGTGGGGAGGGAATGGAGATTTTACAGTATCGTTCCCCTGGATTGGGGAGGGAATGGAGATTTTACAGTATTCTTCCCCTGGATTGGGGTGGGAATGGAGATTTTGCAGCAATCTTCCCCTGGATTGGGGAGGGAATGGAGATTTTACAGTATCCTTCTGCTGCCACGCCCACCAAGCCATGCCCACAGAACTGGTAGTAAAAATTCTGACTGGTCCCACCCCCATCTATTCTCTGCCTCCCAAGTCCCAGCTGATCAGGAGAAAATGGGGATTTTGCAGGAACTTTCCCCTGGAGGTAGGGGCGGGATGGAGATTTCACAGTATCCTTTCCCTGGAGTCGGGTGGGAATGGGAATTTTGCAATAACCTTCCCCTGGATTGGGGTGGGAACCTGGCCCCACCCCCATCTATTCTCTGCCTCCCAAGTCCCAGCTGTTCAGGAGGAAATGGGGATTTTGCAGGAACTTTCCCCTGAAGGTGGGGTGGGAATGGAGATTTCACAGTATTCTTTTGCTGCCATGCCCACCAAGCCACACCCACAGAACCGGTAGTAAAAAAAATTTGAAACCCACCACTGACCAACAGCTAAAGGCTTCACTTAAGAATCCCAGACTGAAAGCTTTTGAAAGCAATTTTGAGATTCAGACAGCTTGTTTTCCACAACTAAAATCGCCACAATGAATAGAAAGATTTAAAGTGCAAATTTGGAATCGTAGTTTCTTGCGGACACGAGTGCTTGGATTTCATCACCTTGCTGCTTTTAAATACAGCGTTTCTCAGCCTTGTCAACTCTAGGATGGGTGGACTGTAGCTGGCTTGGGGGATGCTGGGAGTTGAAGTCCACGCATCCTAGAGTTACCAAGGCGCAGCCAACACTGTTTTAATGGCATAATTCCTGATCTAGGAAACCTTGGAGTTTTCATATCAAATGACCTAAGTGCCAAAGCCCACTGCAACTACATAGCAAAAAAGGCTCTAAGAGTTGTAAACCTAATTTTACGGAGCTTCTTTTCCAAAAACTCTACACTACTAACCAGAGCATACAAAACATTTGCTAGACCTATTCTTGAATACAGCTCACCTGTCTGGAGCCCATACCACATCTCAGACATTAACACAATAGAACGTGTCCAGAAATATTTTACAAGAAGAGTTCTCCACTCCTCTGAAAGCAAGAAAATACATTATAACACCAGACTTGAAATCCTGGGATTAGAAAATTTAGAATTCAGCCGACTCTGACAAGACCTGTGTTTAACACACAGAATCATCTATTGCAATGTCCTTCCTGTAAAAGACGACTTCAGCTTCAATCGCAATAATACAAGAGCAAACAATAGATTCAAACTTAATGTCAACCGCTTCAAAATTGATTCCAGAAAATATGACTTCTGTAACAGAGTTGTTAACGCTTGGAACTCACTACCTGACTCTATAGTCTCTACTCATAATCCCAAAAACTTCATCCAAAAACTGTCTACTATTGACCTCACCCCGTTCCTAAGAGGACTATAAGGGGCGTGCATAAGAGCACAAAAGTGCCTACCGTTCCTGTCCTATTGTTCCCTTTCATTATATCTAATTAATATAGTTGATGCATACTTTTGCTCATATATATGTTCTTTTCTTTTATGATGTGTTGTTGTTTTATGCCGATGTTTACGTATACTGTTTAAACAAAAATAAATTTTAAAAAAATTATGCACTGTCAGAACTAGGAGCCCAGAGTTAATTACATTAAATTAAATCAAGATGTAACTTTAAGCAGAGATTTGTAGGACTTCAGCCAAGTTTGCACATTCTACACTGCTTTTCAGGGTTGTTTTATTAGCGTCTACAGTGTGCCTTTCGCTTATACATCTATTCATACTTTGCTTATATATATTTCCTCAATAGAGATAAAGGTGCACAATCTATGTACCTCCCCAAAGTGGAAAGTTGAGAACTGATTTTATCAGGCAATGTGGGTTTCCTGGAGAAAGGCTTGGCAATCTGATTTAATGATGGTTTTAGCCTGCCTTAGGCACGAAAGGCAGGTGGGTGACTTTGGGCCAATCACCAGGAGAGAGTGAGTTCTAGTCCCGCCTTAGGTATGAAAGCCGGCTGGTGACTTTGGACCAATCACCAGGAGACAGAGAGTTCTAGTTCCGCCTTAGGCATGAAAGCCAGCTGGTTACTTTGGGCCAATCACCAGGAGACAGTGAGTTCTAGTCCTGCCTTAGGCATTAAAGATGACTGGGTGACTTTGGACCAATCACCAGGAGACGGTGAGTTCTAGTCTCGCCTTATGCATGAAAGATGCCTGGGTGGCTTTTGACCAATCACTAGGAGACAGTGAGTTCTAGTCCTGCCTTAGGCATTAAAAATGACTGGGTGACTTTGGACCAATCACCAGGAGATGGTGAGTTCTAGTCCCATCTTAGGCATGAAAGATGACTGGGTGGCTTTGGACCAATCACTAGGAAACAGTGAGTTCTAGTCCCACCTTAGGCATTAAAGATGACTGGGTGACTTTGGACCAATTACCAGGAGACGGTGAGTTCTAGTCTCGCCTTATGCATGAAAGATGCCTGGGTGGCTTTTGACCAATCACTAGGAGACAGTGAGTTCTAGTCCTGCCTTGGCCATGAAAACCAGCTGGGTGACTTTCTGCTAATCACTCTCTCTCAGCCCAACCCACCTCACAGGATTGTTGTGAGGAAACTAGTAGGAGGAAGGAATATTATGCATGTTCACCACTCTGAATGATTTAATGGTGGGATAAAAGACAAACAAACAAGCAAACAAATAATCAGAAAATACATTTGAGGAAAACTTATTGGTTAGACTCTCTCACACAGACTTACATAGATAGGTCAACATCTGGTCAGAATGCATTCATGCTGGATGTGAACGTTGATCAGAATTCACCTTGGTTAAGATTGATGGATGGCTTCATGTATATAGTAGGATCCAGTCTGTGGCCTTGTTCAAGGGGTAAATAAATGGTAGCAGCAGCCCCCAAAATGGATTTAATTCAATAACCGGATTATTGTGTGTCATGCAGGCTGACTTTGTTCTCATTTGACTATGAAGGGAAGTTGAGCAAATTGGTGGGGCTGATAGCCATCAGACGTCACACTTTTGATGAATCTGGAAACGTTTAAATCCGCTTTCGACCATGTACTAATTTTTTCCATGAGTTGTCCGAAAGCAGATGCCTACAGATTTTGCTCTCATTTTTCCTTGCAGTTGGCTGTCCTCAAATGGCCTGGTCTATTCTCCAGATGTTAAGCACAAGTCAGGCCTGATTAGAACGCCAGTGGGAGATAATCAAGGAGTCAGTTTGGAATAGTGACAAAGGCTCCAACCTAGAAACCAGGAGACTATGAGTTCTAGTCCTGCTTTAGGCATGAAAAGCCAGGGGTGGGATTCAGCCAGTTCGGGAGAACCGGATGCTAATTTTACATCTGGTTCGCCGAACTGGTCGTTGCAAGGACTGGCTGGCCCTGCCCGCCCAGTCTCTCCCAGGAATCTCCATGTGGCCCATTTTGGATGTGAGGTAAGTGCAGGGCCCGTGTGGAGGCTCTGGGAGGGTGAAAAACAGGCCTCTCAGAAGTCTAGAAACGGGCTTGTTTACGGCCTCCGGAACCCGGGGGAGGCAGTTTTTGCCCTCTCAGAGGCTCCAAGACAGCCTCCAGAGCCTGGGAAGGGTGAAAAAGGGGCCTACTGGAAGTACTGGAAGTCCAGAAATGGGCCTGTTTCCAGCCTTTGGAGTGTCTCTGGAGCCTGGGGGAAGCCGTTTTTGCTCTCCCGGAGGCTTGAGGAAAGCCTCCGGAGACTGAGAAGAGCAAAAACTTCCTCCCTCCCACTGTGGTGCAGGAGACCCAGGAGGCCAAGTAGTCCACGCCCCCATGGCCACACCCACCCAGCAACCAGGCAGAGAACCGGTTGCTAAATTTTTTCACTCCCACCCTTGTGAAAGCCAAACTGGGTGACTTTGGACCAATCACCAGGAGACGGAGAGTTCTAGACCCATTTTAGGCATGAAAGACGATTGGGTGACTTTGGACCAATCACCAGGAGACGGAGAGTTCTAGTCCCATTTTAGGCATGAAAGACGACTGGATGACTTTGGACCAATCATCAGGAGACAGTGAGTTCTAATCCCACCTTAGGCATGAAAGCCAACTGGTGACTTTGGGCCAATCACCAGGAGACGGTGAGTTCTAGTCTCATCTTATGCATGAAAGGCAGTTGGGTGATTTTGGGCTAATCGCCAGGAGACAGTGAATTCCAGTCCTGCTTTAGGCATAAAAGCCAACTGTGTGACTTTAGGCCAATCACCAGGGGACTGTGAGTTCCAGTTCCACCTTAGCCAAAAAAGTTAGCTGGGTAATTTTGGACCAGTCCCTCTCTCTCTCTCAGCCCAACCCACCTCACAGGATTGTTGTTATGAAGAAAACAGGAGGAGGAAAGAGTATTTGGTATTTTCACAGCCCTGAGCTATTTATAAATTAATAAAGGTGGAATAAATAAAATAAAGGCAGGATAAAAATAAATGAAATAAATACTAAAGCAGGGGTCTCCAACCACGGCAACTTGAAGACTTGTGGACTCAAACTCCCAGAATTCCTCAGCCAGCTTTGCTGAGACTCAACAATACCAAGCGGATTGTCACTTTACAACGAAAATAATATATAATATCATATAATATTCAGGTAATTCTCCACTTGCAACAGTTCATTTAGTGACCATTGAAAGTTACAACGGCACTGAAAAAAGTGACTTACGACGGTTTTTCATGCTTATGACCGTTGCAGCATCCCCAGAGTTATGGGATCAAAATTTAAATGCTTTGCAACTGACTCATATTTACGACCGTTGCAATGTCCTAGGGCCAGTAACCCGACAAGCAAAGCCAATGGGGAAGCCAGATTCACTTAATAACCAGGTTATTAACTTAACACCTGCAATGATTCACTTAACGACCGTGGCAAGAAAAGTTGTAAAATGGGCAAAACTCTCTTAAGAAAGCAAGAGAAATTTGGGGCTCAGTTACGGTCGTAAGTTGAGGATTATCAGTATAATAATACAATGTAATAAGATCCAGGCCCTATAAAATCTACCAACAATAGATGACTGATTAAATTTTAAATTTAAATGTTTAAATTTAAATTTAAATGTTTTACATTTTTTATAATTTATAAGGTGTAACTGTGTTTTAGTTTTGGCCAATTGAATGAGTTTTTTAAGGGTTGTTTTTAATATTGTCTGTTTTCCTGTATTTTAACTGACTGTTCACCGCCCTGAGTCCTTCAGGAGAAGAGCGGTCTATAAATTAAATTATTATTATTATTATTATTATTAAACCATGCAAAATCAAGTAACATTAATCAATATAGAATGTAAAAAGCAGATGAAGCTGTCCTACGGGGCCCGTTAGAATCTGGAGCCCACAAATGGAACTTCACTTATACAGGAAGTCCTCCACTTTACAACAGTCTGGTTTAACAACCGTTCAAAGTTACAACAGCACTCAAAAAAAACATGACATATGACATTTTTCGTACTTATGACTATAGCAGCATCCCCCACCCCCCACCCCATGGTCACATGATCCAAATTCAGATGCTTGTCAACCGACTCGCATTTATGAAGGTTGCAGCATCCTGGGGGGGTCACGTGATCCAGTGGTGGGTTTCAAATTTTTTTTACTACCGGTACTGTGGGTGTGGCTTGGTGGGCGTGGCATGGTGTGGTGGGCGTGGCAGGGGAAGGATACTGTAAAATCTCCATTCCTACCCCACTCCAGGGGAAGGATACTGTAAAATCTCCATTCCCTCCCTACTCCAGCGGAAGGATACTGCAAAATCCCCATTTCCTCCTGATCAGCTGGGACTCGGGAGGCAGAGAATAGATGGGGCGGGGCCAATCAGAATTTTTACTACCGGTTCTGTGGGTGTGGCTTGGTGGGTGTGGCATGGCTTAATGGGCGTGGCTTGGTGGGCATGGCAGGGGAAGGATACTGTAAAATCTCCATTCCCACCCAACTCCAGGGGAAAGTTACTGCAAAATCCCCATTCCCTCCCTACTCCAGGGAAAGGTTACTGCAAAATCCCCATTCCCTCCTGATCAGCTGGGACTCGGGAGGCAGAGAATAGATGGGGGCGGGGCCAATCAGAATTTTTACTACCGGTTCTGTGGGTGTGGCTTGGTGGGTGGGTGTGGCATGGCTTGGTGGGCTTGGTGGGTATGGCATGGCTTAATGGGCGTGGCTTGGTGGGCATGGCAGGGGAAGGATACTGTAAAATCTCCATTCCCACCCAACTCCAGGGGAAAGTTACTGCAAAATCCCCATTCCCTCCCTACTCCAGGGGAAGGTTACTGCAAAATCCCCATTCCCTCCTGATCAGCTGGGACTCAGTAGGCAGAGAATAGATGGGGGCAGGGCCGGTCAGAATTTTTACTACCGGTTCTCCGAACTACTCAAAATTTCCGCTACCGGTTCTCCAGAACTGATCAGAACCTGCTGAAACCCACCTCTGACGTGATCCCCCTTTTGCGACCTTCCGACAAGCCCAGTCAAGGGGGAAGCCAGATTCACTTAACAACCGGGTTACTAGCTTTAACGACGGCAGAGATTCACTTAACGACGGTGGCAAGAAAGGTCGTAAAATGGGGGGAAACTCACTTAACCACTGTTTCAATTTGCAGTACGGTTAAGCGGGCTCAGTTGTGGTCGTAAGGCGAAGACTTCGTGCATTCCTTAGCATGCAACAGTTTTAAACCCAGGTTGAAAAAAAAAAAAAAGCTAAATGAAGTTTTTCAGAAGCCAGGACTGATTGCTCTTGAGTTTCCGAGACCGGCGAACCATGGCAGTAACGTCACACGCCTTGCTTAGAACATTTGGTCACCCCGAAAAAAAACACATTTCCTGTTTGGTTTTCCACGGGCGATATCTGGGTTTGAGCCCCTTCCAGTCCCCCCTCTGCTCATCTCCTGTCTTGGACAGGAAAGCAGTGGATTTAACAAGGAACCCCCAGGGATTAATTAGAAACGGATGTCTATTTAGGCATATCAAATGCCACTTTTTTAATAAATGGAAGCCGCAACAGTGAGGTGCTAAGGGCCGTCTTCGGAAGAAATAAATACCGCGTAATCAAGACCTCAAAGCATCTTTGCGGTAACATTTCTGCTCCCCCCCCATTGACGCATTTAGGAGTGGGTGGCAAAAACATGCGTGGAGCTCTCGTGGGACCGTGGGACTTGCCAATTAATGTGGTCCCACTGATAGAGACTCTTGTCGTTTCCGGTTCTGGAGAACATTGTCGCTCTTCTCCTCGCCAGCTGGGAAACTGAGTCACGCTGTCTCGTCTCTTGGGTCTCCGCCCCAAAGGGGTGCAAAATTACTTCTTCACACAACCATCGCAGTAAAGGAAAAAAAAAAAAGGAGAAATGAAGGGCAAAGAACAGGAATCACTTAAGACCAGTCTGAGATATTTTTGCCACTTAACATGGGAACAGAGACACAGGTAGTCCTCGACTTACAACAAACAGTTCACTTAGTGACAGGGGTGAAATGCTCCTGGTTTGGACCGGATCACCCGATCCGGTAGCGATGGTGGCAGGTGGTTCGGAGAACCGGTGGCAAAAATCCCTGGCCCCCCCCGTCCCCTGCATGCCCAGCTGAGCCGCGCGATCATCAGAGGTTTTTTTTTTTTTTACTTTTAAAAGCATTTTTTCTTCTGCTGAAAAAATGCTTTTAAAAGTTAAAAAAAAGATGTTTTATAGATGGCACTTAGATCCCAAAAAATTATCATGTATGTATCCTGATATCCAAGCGAAATGTTGGAGGTGTGACTGTGATGACGCTACATATTTTCATCTTTGGTGGACTTGCAAGAAAATTAAGGCCTTTTGGATAAGAATTTGGTGGATTATTCAAAATGTCCTGAAGAAGAAGATAAAGTTCCTGCCGCAATTTTTCCTTTTGGGAATTATAACAGATTGTACAGGGATTGAGACTAAATTGATTTTGAATTTAATAACAGCAGCAAGACTATTGATTGGACAATACTGGAAGAAAGAAGAGATACCTACAATAGAAGAATGGATATTGAAAGTTATTAATTTGGCTGAGATGGCTAAAATCTCAGCTTTTTTGAAAGACAATACGCAGGAAAGATATTTAATTGAATGGAAAAAATGGATTGATTATTTACAAAATAGAATAGAATAGAATAGAATAGAATTTATTGGCCAAGTGTGATTGGACACACAAGGAATTTGTCTTGGTGCATATGCTCTCAGTGTACATAAAAGAAAAGATACGTTCATCAAAGTACAACATTTACAACACAATTGATGGTCAATATATCAATATAAATCATAAGGATTGCCAGCAACAAGTTATAGTCATACAGTCATAAGTGGAAAGAGATTGGTGATGGGAACTATGAAACAATTAATAGTAGTGCAGATTCAGTAAATAGTCTGACAGTGTTATTTGTTTAGCAGAGTGATATCAGATTAAGAAATATCAGATTGCCTTTGAATAATTAGGAAGTATTATTTTATTTAATGGGGGGGTTGGGAAATGAAAAGATTTGGATGAGGTTAATTGGATTAGAAGGGAAAATTTTACTCTATGTTTGGTTTATGTCTAACAATACCTTGTGATTGACCCAGAAAGCTGGGGGGTGAAGGAGGGGAAAGGGTTTTGTGGGGGAAGGGGGAAGGGGGAAAATGTTTTGCTTGTTAAAACTTTTTCAATAAAAAAGTTTTTAAAAGCATTTTTCTTCTGCTGAAAAATGCTTTTAAAAGGTTCTGGTGATCAGGCAACTCAGCTGGGATTGTCAGAACCTTTTCAAAGCTCTTCGGCCGAAGAGGTTGTAGAAAAAAATGCTTTTAAAAGGTTCTGGCCATCAGGCAACTCAGCTGGGATCGTCAGAACCCTTTAAAAGCTTTTTTCCCTCTGGCCATCCCAGCTGAGTTGCCTGATCATCACAGGCTTTTAAAAGCATTTTTTAACAACCTCGGCCGAAGAGGTCGTTAAAAAAAAATGCTTTTAAAAGGCTCCGGCGATCCCAGCTGAGTTGCCTGTTCGTCAGAGCCTTCGGTAGAAAAAATGTTTTTAAAAGTAAAAAAAAAAAAAAAGTTGGCCACACCCACTCAGTCACATTAAACCCCCCCAAGCCACGCCCACAGAACCATTAGTAACAAATTTTACATTTCACCCCTGCTTAGTGACTGTGAGAAGTTACAACAGCACGGAAAAAAGTGACTTATGACCATTTGACACGCTGAACGACCGTCGCAGCATTCCCACACTCATGTGATCAAAATTCAGACTTTTGGCAATTGGTTCCTATTTATGACCGTTGCCGCGTCCCAGGGTCACGCGATCCCCTTTTGTGACCTTCTGACAAGCAAAGTCAATGGGGAAGCCCGATTCACTTAACAACCATGTTGCTAATTTAACAACGGCAGCGGTTCACCTAACAAATGGGGCAAGAAAAGTCATAAACTGGGGGAAAACTCACTTAACAAATTCCTCACTTAGCAACGTAGATGTTGTGCAGGTCGTCTGTGACTTACAATCGGTCACAATATGACCGTTCATGATTACGGAGACCGCAAAAAGCTACAGGTGGGCCTGAAGTTGCAACCATTCATTTAATTCACTTTTGGTCGCCATGATGTTAAAAAGACGTTGAGACTCTAAGAACCGTGATGGCGAACCTGTGGCACGCATGCCACAGGTGCCACGTGGAGCCATATCGGTGGGCACCTGAGCTCAGCTTGCCAGCTGATTTTCAGGCCTTCTGGGCCCACCGGAAGTAGGGACACAAGCTGCTTCCTGGCTCTGGAGGGCCTGGGGTGTGTGGGGAAGGCCCATTTTTCGCTCTCCCCAGGATCCAGAGTCTTTCTAGGAGCCTGGGGAGGGCGAAAACGGTCTTTCTCTCCCCCCAGAGGCCCTACAGAGGCCAGAAACGGCCTGTTTGCCAACTTCTGGTGGGATAGAAAGGCCTGTTTTTCTCTATCCCCAGGCTCCAGAGCCTTTCTAGGAGCCGGGGGAGGGCGAAAACGGCCTTCCCCACCTCCCCTGAGGCCCTCTGGAGGCCAGAAACGGCCCGTTTGCCGAAAGTTGGCAAACGGGCTGTTTCCGGCCTCCAGAGGGCCTCTGGGGAGGTGGGGAAGTCCGTTTTTATTTTATTTATTTATTTATTTATCACATTTATATACCGCCCTATCTCCCTAGGGACTCAGGGCGGTTTACAGGCAAGTAAAAAAACATATAAATACAAATAAAATAACAATTAAAAAACTTATTCTACATGGCCGAATTTTTAAAAGAACAATATAAATAATAAAACCCATTAAAACCAATATAAATTTTAAAATCTAATCCAGTCCTGCGCAGATGAATAGATGTGTTTTAAGCTCGCGACGGAAGGTTCGGAGGTCCGGAAGTTGACGAAGTCCTGGGGGGAGTTCGTTCCAGAGGGTGGGAGCCCCCACAGAGAAGGCCCTTCCCCTGGGTGTCGCCAGACGGCACTGCCTAGCTGACGGCACCCTGAGGAGTCCCTCTCTGTGAGAGCGCATGGGTCGGTGTAGAAAGCCTCTGGAGCCTGGGAAGGGCAAAAACGGGCCTACCATCATGTGCCAAAAGCGGGGGGAGTGCAGGGTGGGTCGTGCATGCAGAGCGGCAGGTAGCGTGGGTGTGACACCCCCCTCCCGCATTCCCCCTGCTTTTGGCATGCGGTGGCAAAAAGATTAGCCATCACTGCCCTTGATTAGCCATAAAGGGACCTTGAAGGTCTTCTAGTCCAACCCCCTGCTAAAATAGGAGCCCCGATACCGTAACAAATGGTTATCCAACATCTTCTTAAAAACTTCCAGTGTTGGCGCATTCACAACTTCTGGAGGCAAGTTGTTCCACTTATTAATTGTTCTAACTTCAGGAAATTTCTGCTTAGTTCTAGGTTGCTTCTCTCCTTGATTAGTTTCTATCCATCATTTCTCATCCTGCCTTCAGATGCTTCAAAGAATAGGCATCCTGACTGTGAATCATTTAACTTTATGTCTCCTTGATTGATAGATTTAAAAAGGGGTCTACGGGTCACGTGATCAAAATTCGGGCACTTGGCAACCGGTATGTAATTTATGACAGTTGGCGTCTCACAGGGACATGGATCTCCAGAACCGTCCATGCCACTGCGATCTGGTCCAGTTGTCAACACTCAACTTAATTAAAGGTTGATTGAACCCATTGAGGTTGAAGCCCAATTTAACCGGAGGACCAGTAAGTTGGTTAAGAGTCCAACTGACCTTGTAGGCTTGGTAAGAAAGAAGGAAGGCGCCCACTGAGGTGATGGATTTCGGTTTGTGTAGATAACTGCTGTGACTCCAGCCCCTGAACCTGGCCCCACGCCTGAAAGTGACTCCGAGAGTGAGGGGGAAGGGCCGGTAAGGCTTACCTCGGGAGCACCGATTCCTTTGGCTTGGCTCCAGGAGCTAGAACCAGGCCAGTCGGAGGATGTAATGAGGCCGTCATCTCCTGATTGCTCCCTTCCCCAGGCTACGCCTTCAGACCCAGCTGATAATAATAATAATCAAGCTTAGATTGACCCGTGCTTCAGAAGATTAGAGAGGCGGCGTCATCAAAGGGAAGGGTGGGGCAGGAGCTTTGGGACTGCTCTCACTCCACGGGAAGCAAAAGTTTAGCTGAACCGTTTCAAAAAGAGCTGAAAGTTTTGCTACGTGAGTCATTTGTTTGAACTTTGGCAAGCAGCTGCGATTTCTCTGGCAGGACTGATAAGAGCCGTGAATCCACTGGCTGAAGGCCAGCTCATTAATCCGAAGTGGGGAAGGAGACAGAACAATAACTCACCCAGTGAGGGAAGATGAGAACAGTCCACCTAGTCCACCTGCTTCTCCGCAGAAGATCCCAGGTGCTTCTATCTTCTCCGATGTTCTTGAAGGAACGTCTCATGGGCTGACGGACCTGAGATTGAGCTTTAGGTGTCACCATTCTCAGGTTAGACAGTCCTTGAAACGCTCCCCAGCTTGTCTTCGGCCCCAGTTCTTCCCACCTCAGTTGGTGGTGGAAGACATCATAGGGATGGGAAAGCAGGAGTGGCCAGGAGGTCAACAAGCAACGATCGTCGGTGAAGACTGTGAAGGCTGCAGGTAGGAGGAGATGCAAGTCTCCTTATCTAGCAAGTGGGGAGGTCACAAAAGCACGCGCAGAGTTTCAAATCTGATTGGGTGCAGATTCTGCGTTATTCTTCCCGCCCACTCAGTAACGGCCAGATACCCTATTTCGCAACCCTCCCTGAAATACAAGAAAGAGATTGGTGGTTGAAGAGGTGGCTGAGTTTTTAAATTCAATTCAGCTCAACTCTAGCCGATAGAAATAAAAATTAAAAAAAACATAAATTATATAACAAATAAGTAAAATAATAAAAATAAAATAATAATAAAATAAAAATAAATAAATAAATGGAATGGAATAGAATAATAGATTATTATTATAAACTAGACTAGACTAGACTATAGTTTATAATAATAATCTATTATTCTATTCCATTCCATTAATTTATATTTTTTATTTTATTATTTTACTTATTTGTTATCTAATTTACATTTTAAATTTTTTTTATTTATATACATTAAAACATAAGACAAACATACAACATTTATATATATATATATCACTATTTCTTATCAGCTATTCAAAGCGGTCCTTTCTTACTATATATACCTATTTTAATCCTATCTTATTTTACTTTTATGATCTTCCTTTATTTCATCTACATTCTACCCTATTATTCAGTTTTCTTATCTTTCCTATTTTCTAACCATTCATACCATCTACACCAGACCTTATAATATTCTGTATCTTCTTTTCCTTTGATTTCTTTTGTGAGTTTATCCATCTCAGCGCATTCTAGAATTTTCTTAATTAAATCTTCCTCTGTTGGTGGGTTCTCTTTTTTCCAATTTTGCGCTATACATGCCACCGTTAATATGTGTAGTATTAAGTATTGTGTACCATTTGTGTGGTTTTCTGTTGGGATCCCTAATAGGAATTGTTCTGGCTCTCCCTTTATTGATTTCTGTAATATCTCTTCTAACCACTTTTTAATTTTAGCCCAAAATTGTTTTGCCACTGGGCATGTCCACCAAAGATGGTAATATGTTCCATAGTTACTCTTAAACTTCCAACACTTTGTCAGTTACTAGGGAACATCTTTGCTATTCTAGCTGGTGGAAGATGCCATCTATGAAACATCTTCATCTGGTTTTCCTTGTATGCTGTCGATATAGAATAGAATAGAATAGAATAGAATAGAATAGAATAGAATAGAATAGAATAGAATAGAATTTTTTATTGGCCAAGTGTGATTGGACACACAAGGAATTTGTCTTGGTGCATATGCTCTCAGTGTACATAAAAGAAAAGATACCTTCATCAAGGTACAACATTTACAACACAATTGATGGTCAATATATCAATATAAATCATAAGGATTGCCAGCAACAAGTTATAGTCATACAGTCATAAGTGGAAAGAGATTGGTGATGGGAACTATGAAACGATTAATAGTAGTGCAGATTCAGTAAATAGTCTGACAGTGTTGAGGGAATTATTTGTTTAGCAGAGTGATGGCCTTCGGGAAAAAACTGTTCTTGTGTCTAGTTGTTCTGGTGTGCAGTGCTCTATAGCGTCGTTTTGAGGGTAGGAGTTGAAACAGTTTATGTCCAGGATGCGAGTGGTCTGCAAATATTTTCACGGCCCTCTTCTTGATTCGTGCAGTATACAGGTCCTCAATGGAAGGCAGGTTGGTAGCAATTATTTTTTCTGCAGTTCTAATTATCCTCTGAAGTCTGTGTTTTTCTTGTTGGGTTGCAGAACCGAACCAGACAGTTATAGAGGTGCAAATGACAGACTCAATAATTCCTCTGTATACTAATACTAATACTATGCTATACTAATACTAATACCAATACCAATACCAATGTTATGCCAATGTTATGCTATTGTCAATTTCATGTTTGTTCTCCACATCTTTTCCCACTTCTCAAATTCTACTGTATGGTTCTACGTTTATTTTTATTTGTTTATTCAATTTCCATAGCTGCCCAACTCAACCAAATGAACAATGAAAACCATTTAAAAGATGGTTATTAAAGCATCTTATTAAAACAATAAGAACGTCTAGAAAAATCAATAAGTCTAAACAGCAGCTGGGATGGTTAACCAACTAATAGTAAAGTCAAGTAACGGAGCTCTTAACGCATTCTGAACCCAAGACCCTGCTAGGTTTCATTTCACATTTATTTTTATTTTCTATTTATTTTCTATTTATTTTTTAATTTAAATTTATTTCAAATTTTCTTTCTTTCTTTCTTTGATTTCCATAGCTGCCCAGCTGAGCCCAGTGACTCTGGGTGGCTTGCAATTCTAAAACTATAAAACAAAACAATTTAAAAGACATTAAAACATCCACAAAACAACAGTGAAAAAAAGTAAGGTTCTACATTTAGGCCAAAAAAACAAAATGCACCAGTACCGTATATGTGGTACCTTGCTCAATAGTAGTACCTGTGAGAGGGATCTTGGAGTCCTAGTGGATAACCATCTAGATATGAGCCAGCAGTGTGCAGCAGCTGTCAAAAAAGCCAACACAGTTCTGGGCTGCATAAACAGAGGGATAGAATCAAGATCACGTGAAGTGCTAGTACCACTTTATAATGCCTTGGTAAGGCCACACTTGGAATATTGCATCCAGTTTTGGTCGCCACGATGTAAAAAAGATGTTGAGACTCTAGAAAGAGTGCAGAGAAGAGCAACAAAGATGATTAGGGGACTGGAGGATAAAACATATGAAGAACGGTTGCAGGAACTGGGTATGTCTAGTTTAACAAAAAGAAGGACCAGGGGAGACATGATAGCAGTGTTCCAATATCTCAGGGGCTGCCACAGAGAAGTGGGAGTTGGGCTGTTCTCCAGAGCACCTGAGGGTAGAACAAGAAGCAATGGGTGGAAACTGATCAAGGAAAGAAGCAACTTAGAACTAAGGAGAAATTTCCTGACAGTTAGAACAATTAATAAGTGGAACGACTTGCCTTCAGAAGTTGTGAATGCTCCAACACTGGAAATTTTTAAGAAAATGTTGGATAACCATCTGACTGAGATGGTGTAGGGTTTCCTGCCTGGGCAGGGGGTTGGACTAGAAGGCCTCCAAGGTCCCTTCCAACTCTGATGTTATGTTATGTTATGTTAAAAATCAATAGGTATAAACAGTAGCCGTGATGATTAATCAACTAATAGTAAAACCAAGTAACCTATCCCAAGCCCCAGACCTGGGAATATTTAATTTTCTTTTACATTTCTTTTGAATTTATTTTCTTTTAAATTTCTTTTGAATTGAATTTATTTTAAAACTTACTCTATTTTGTTTTAAACATTTGTATAGCCCCAGATCTTCTCACCAATTCTGGGCAACTCCCAATCAAAACTTAAAACAGCCTATATCATCATATTAAAACTTTAAAAGCAAGCCCATTAAAAATTTAAAAGCAATACACAAGGTTTGTTCTTGTTGTAACAGGAACTAGCAATGAAATAAAGAGAGACATCCTTAAAAGAGAAACATATTCAGTTTTGGTTGCCAGGATGTAAAAAAGATGTTGAGACTCTAGAAAGAGTGCAGAGAAGAGCAACCAGGATGATGCGGGGACTGGAGGCTAAAACATATGAAGAACGGTTGCAGGAACTGGGATGTCTAGTTTAATGAAATGAACGACTAGGGGAGACATGATAGCAGTCTTCCAATATCTGAGGGGCTGCCCCAAAGAAGAGGGAGTCAAGCTATTCTCCAAAGCACCTGAAGGCAGGACAAGAAGCAAAGGATGGAAACTGATCAAGGAAAGAAGCAATTTAAAACTAAGGAGAAATTTCCTGACAGTTAGAACAATTAATCAGTGGAACGACTTGCCTGCAGAAGCTGCAAATGCTCCAACACTGGAAATTTTTAAGAAAATGTTGGATAACCATTTGTCTGAAATGGTGTAGGATTTCCTGCCTGAGCAGGGGGTTGGACTAGAAGACCTCCAAGGTCCCTTCCAACTCTGTTATTATGAAATATTATGAAATACATTTAACTAAAATTCAGAAAAGTCTTTTCCTCTACTGCTGTTAAGGCAACACCAAATTGAAAAAACCATCCATGTGTTTCCAGAAAAATCAGACGCCTTAACCTTTTATTTATTCCCAAAAAATTCAATTCCATTAATTTTAAAATTAAGATTCCATGATCCTGTTTTAAACTGTCTGGATTTCTATTTTTAAAACATTTGATATTTTGGGAGGAAAAATTAGTTTTCTTTCTTATTAAATGCATTTATTAATCGATTGATCCAAGATTTATTTACAGCTTGAATTCCAAACAGAATAAAAGACCAGGGGTACAATTACCATAAAGGAATCTTTTAAACATTGCAAGAAAATCTTGCAGAATAAAAGACCAGCGGTACAATTACCGTAAAGGAATCTTTTAAACATTGCAAGAAAATCTTCATGCTTTTACATAGTGGTAAACGGTGCACCAGGAGCAGAAGACGAACGAGGATGTAAAAAAAATGATATTTTTGATTTTTTAAAAAAATGTCCATTTATGAAACGCATCGTATGTAACACATGCGGCTCCTCGCTTGGTTGCAGGCGGGAAAACAGTGATCTTGCAAGATCCTTTCTAGACCACAAAGCTGAACTTTTCCTGCTTAGAGGAGGAACTTGGCCTGAGGTAAAACCAATCTCTGCGCTTATGGCACAGTGACCCAAATATGTCAGAACTCATCTGCTCTAGCTGTACTTATTCACACAGGAGGCTGCATCCCTTGACGGTGTAATTACCGTAACCTACACCTTATCCAGCATTACTGATCTGCATTAGTTGAGAGCCTTGGTTGTCTGAAATATGGTGGGCACCTGGCGGGGTCATTTGTGTCTTTTGTGAGGACTGGGGAGAAAGGGGAGGGAGGGAGGGAGGGAAGGAAGGAAGGAAGGAAGGAAGGAAGGAAGGAAGGAAGGAAGGAAGGAAGGAAGGAAGGAAGGAAGGAAGGAAGGGAGGGAAGGAAGGAAGGAAGGAAGGAAGGAAGGAAGGAAGGAAGGAAGGAAGGAAGGAAGGGGAGGGAGGGAGGAAGGGAGGGAGGGAAGGAGAGAGGGAGGAAGGAAGGGTGGGAAGGAAGGGAGGATCTTGATGAAGGAAGGTTTGGATGAAAGGAAAACAAAGCAAAGCAAAGCAAAGGAAAGGAAAGGAAAGGAAAGGGAAAAGGGAAAGGAGGGAGGCAAGGAGGAAGATCTTGATAAGGAAGGGAAGGGAGGGAGGGAGGGAGGGAGGAGAGAGAGAGAGAGGAAGGAAGGAAAGGAAAGGAAAGGAAAGGAAAGGAAAGGAAAGGAAAGGAAAGGAAAGGAAAGAAAGAAAGAAAGAAAGAAGAAAGAAAGAAAGAAAGAAAGAAAGAAAGAAAGAAAGAAAGAAAGAAAGGAGACAGAGCTAAGTTTTATACCAGCATCATTCATTCAACCACTCCGCCCCTTTCTGTCGTCCTTGTTTTCCCCATTTCAAATATTGCCTTTTGTCTCCCCTCTTCTTTGTGAGGGTCTCAGTTCCATCTTCCCCTTCCTCTTGAGCATCCTAAGGCATCAGTTGGGATATTTGTGCTCAATGGCTGATCCTACTAGGAATTGTTAGCCTTCTTTCCTCCATGTCTTTCCTTCTCTCCTTCTTTCCCCCTTCCTTTTCTCCCTTTCTTTCTGTTTTCTCTTTTGGCTCCTTCCTTCTTTCCCCATTTTCCTTCCCTCCTCTATTTTCCTACCTTTCTTCCCTCCCTCCCTCCCTCTTTTCTTCCTTTCTTCCTTCCTCCTTCCTTTGTTTCTTCCTATCCTTCCTTCCTTCGTTTCTTTCCTTCCTTCCTTCCCCATTTTCCTTCCTTCCCCATTTTCCTTCCTTCCCTTATTTTCCTTCCTTCCTTCCCCATTTTTCTTCCTTCCCTCCCTCCCTCCCTCTTTCCTTCCTTCCTTCCTTCCTTCCTTTCCTCCCTCCCTCCCTCCTCCCTCCGTCCCTCATTCATTCATTCATTCATTCATTCATTCATTCATTCATTCATTCATTCATTCATTCTTGGTGTTTCCACAATTCTTCCACAATTCTTCAGCCGTTCAGTTGGCTGGGCAATTCTAGGAACTGAAGCCTACATATTTTAACATTGTCATAGTTGAGAGATATTGCCCTCCATCATTCTGCTCCTCTCATTTTGCTATCAAAAGAAAAAAAAATCTACATTTCAGGTTCTTGCAAGATGTCACCTGCCCATGAAATGCTCCAAAATTCCATACATTCCTAACTTATTTTATCTGCAACTGGAGAGTAACACATGCATTGAAAGTAAAAAAACCAAATTAAATAAAACCTCTAAAATAAGAAATCAGTAAAAGAACGGATAAAGTGCTCCAGATAGACAAGACTACGGCTTACCAAGCCGCTGAACGTCATTTCTCCTTTTCCAGACTTTCCAAATTCTTAGCCGCTATAATATGTTTTTTTCTTTCTCCAAATCTAGTTCGATTTTACAAACTTGACACAGCTTTTCTCAGTATTTTTTCTCTTGCAAAGAATCACTCCTCAGTCTGAAACCTGCTGATTTTTTGGGGTGAACTTGTCTTTCAAAATTCTGGGACTTGAAGTCCACAGATCAGGTTTTACGCTGGCATGTTATTGCAACTTGCAAGCGTATTATTTTAGCTAGGAAGCCCATAATAAAAATGTCTTTTTAAAACGCTATCCTTAGCTACAGTTCTATGCCCTATAGCCACTTCAACATCCTAGGTTTTTTTTAAAAAAAAACAAACAAACCTGTATTTTTCTTTCTTTCTTAATTATCTTTGAAATGAATCTGCACGGTTAACGTTTTTTCTTTTAAGTCCCTACAGCATCAGTGATGAGAAGATTGTAATGAAAATTAGCTTGTATGCCTTTGATGCTCTGCAAACAATTAAGCGGCTATTGATAATTCATTAGCTACTTGATACCTAATTGATACTTAATGACCACATTTCTTGATTGATACTTAATCAAGCAACAATGGGGGAAAAGGAAATCAGCAATGGGAATAAGCGTCGTTTCCAGACCAACCTTACCTATAAAAATAATAAAACTGAACATCTGTAGCTCTGCAGCTGGCAATCAGATCTATTAAGATGTAGGACGCCATTTTGAGTTTTTTTGACCTCCCACTGCAGGCCGACAACTGAACCTTAAAGGCAGACCAAGTTTGCAAACTCCAGATAAGTTCATCAAGATCTAAGAATGACAAATCTAAAACCATCTGGACTTTAGACTTCAATAGTTTTAAAGAGGTTTTCTGAGGAATTCTGTGCAGTTCATCAACTCCAAGTTGATTCATTTTTTAAAAATTTATTTTTTAAAAAACTGGGTCTTCAGCATAGCTGTCTTTTTCCTTTTCTGATACAAAAATAAAGGCTATGTTTTAAGTCATAACCACTTGTGGGCTTCAACTCCTAGAATTCTGGGAGGTGAAGTCCATATGTCTTAAAATTGCCAATGTTGGACAACCTGTTCTAAGCAGAAAGAGTTGTGCAAAGAATGAATTCATTAATGGTTTTTCATTAATAAATTATATTACTTTAATTACTCAGCCGGTTTGTTTTCCCCAGGGTCGATCAGCAAAATATTCTAGGCTGTCACAATACACAAAGTCCCACAAGACATTCTCAACCGTGACAGCAATGTGATTTTGCATGTGGATTGGCGGCCATTCTAACTAACCTGGCTTCACAGTCATACAAACACAATTAGAGAGCGATGGTCAACCAATCAGGTGATGTGGGATATACAGATATACTTCTCTTATATAGCATGGTTCCATTATCCTTCTTCAAAGAATCATAAAGCTGGAAGGGACCTTAAAGGTCTTCTGGTCCAACTTCTGCCCCAAGGCAGGAGTCTTTTACACCATCTTGGACAAATAGTTGTCCAATCTTTTCTTGAAGACCTCCTTGTGTGTCCAATCACACTTGGCCAATAAAAAATTCTATTCTATTCTATTCTATTCTATTCTATTCTATTCTATTCTATTCTATTCTATTCTATTCTATTCTATTCTATTCACCATAAAAACAGTATCAACAACAACAAAAAAGCAGCCTTCGCAAAGAAACCCACAAACTCAGGGACCAGGTTTGCAAAAGGGGTTGAATTTATCCTCGTCTTAACTTACCTGGAGGCGAACACAAGGGAAACTTGGTGGTTGGGGAACAGGCTTGCAAAAAAATAAAACGGAAAAAACCCTCCCATTTCATTTCTTTCGTCGTAGTGTTTGCTGCCTCTTCTCTTCTGTCAGGTAATCTGCTTTTATGGTGTTTTGTGTCGCGCCAGATACCCACCACCGGTTTCCTGTTTGTTCGTAGAAACGCCTGGGGTGAAATTTCCATGACACCCAAAGACTCAGCGTGAACGACCTCTGGGATGAATTCAGAAAAGCCAAACATAGGACAAAGCAAAAGAAGGCTGAAAAAGACCGAATTCCCACCTACCCACCCCAATTTTCTGTTTCCTATATAATTCCGATGATTCACACATTATGGGCTTTCAATTGTGATTCACCCCACAAACCGATCGCTCTCTGTTCGGCTAGTCCATCAGTTCTCCCCATAAGTGGTAGCTGAGTTGAGTGAAAAACCCATTTTTTAAAAAATTTCTATCCGGGTGAAGGGTTGCTAGCTTTTTTTCCCCTTCTTCTTCTCATCCCTCCTTTTCTGATTATTCTGCTTTTATTCATTATTTATTTGTATCCCGCTTTTATTATTTTTACAAAAAGCTCAAGGCGGAGAACATACCTAATATTCCTTCCTCCTCCTATTTTCCCCAGTGAATATTACCCCAGTAATATTCCTTCCTCACAACCCAGTGAGATTGGGCTAAAAAACAGGGACTGGCCCAAAGTCACCCAGCTGGCTTTCATGCCTAAGGCAGGACTGGAACTCACTGTCTCCTGGTGATTGGCCCAGAGTCAACCAGTTGGTTTTCATGCCTAAAGCGGGACTAGAACTCACCGTCTCCTGGTGAGTGGCCTAAACTCACCCAGTTGGCTTTCATGCCTAAAGCGGGACTAGAACTCACTGTCTCCTGGTGAGTGGCCCAAAGTCACCCAGTTGGTTTTCATGTCTAAGGCGGGACTAGAACTCACCGTCTCCTGGTGATTGGCCCAGAGTCAACCATTTGGTTTTCATGCCTAAAGCGGGACTAGAACTCACCGTCTCCTGGTGAGTGGCCTAAACTCACCCAGTTGGCTTTCATGCCTAAAGCGGGACTAGAACTCATCATCTCCCAATGATTGGTCCAAAGTCACTTTGCTGGCTTTCATTCCTAAGGCAAGATTTGAACTCACTATCTCCCAGGTTTTAACTTGGTGCCTTAACCACTAGGCACAACTGGCTGTCAGATTATTTTCATTATTACTTTTCAGGTTTATCATGGATTATACTTTCTTTCCCCTAATATTCTTTTTATATGCAGGAATGGCCTATAAGATGGAGACTGATCAGATATATACTACGCTATGCTATGCTATGCTATGCTATGCTATGCTATGCTATGCTATGCTAATACTAATACTAATACTAATACTATGCTATACTAATACTAATACCAATACCAATACCAATACCAATACCAATGCTATGCTATGCTATGCTATGCTATACTAATACTAATACTAATACTAATACTAATACTAATACTAATAATACTAATACTAATACTATATTAGTGTAGTGTAGTGTAGTATTGTATGTTATGTTATGTTATGTTATGTTATGTTATGTTATGTTATGTTATGTTATGTTATGTTATATTATATTATAATTATTTTTACTGCAGTGGAAAGCCACTCAGAGTCACTTTGGCTGAGGTGATGGACAGCATAAAAATTAATAATAAATAATTTTTAAAAAAATCCCGACAACCTTAAGTGCACGTGACTTTGCCTTAAAAACAAAACAAAACAAAACAAAAAAACACAAAATGAATGATGGTGACCTCTTTGGTCCATTCACACCACACACTAAGTTGTAAAACAAACTTAGGTGAAGAAAGTATACTTTCTTATATTTCATATTATATTTATATTTTATATTATATTTCGTATCCATTTCCTGTATTCATAATCATGGTTATGCTTATAACTGTTATCTTATACATGCTTGACAAACAAATAAATAATAAAGAGAGAAAGAAACAATTAAATAATTAATGAAATTAATTATTTAATTAATTAAATAATTCCATTAATAATAATTAAGAGGGCTGTGAAAATATTTACAGACCCCTCTCATCCTGGACATAAACTGTTTCAACTCCTACCCTCAAAATGACGCTATAGAGCACTGCACACCAGAACAACTAGACACAAGAACAGTTTTTTCCTGAAGGCCATCACTCTGCTAAACAAATCATTCGATCAACACTGTCAAACTATTTACTAAATCTGCACTACTATTAATCTTCTCATCGTTCCCATCACCCATCTCTTTCCACTTATGACTGTATGACTGTAACTTTGTTGCTGGCAATCCTTATGATTTATATTGATATATTGACCATCAATTGTGTTGTAAATGTTGTACCTTGATGAACGTATCTTTTCTTTTATGTACACTGAGAGCCTATGCACCAAGACAAATTCCTTGTGTGTCCAATCACACTTGGCCAATAAAAAATTCTATTCTATTCTATTCTAAATAATAAATAAATAAATAAACAAATAGATAAATAAATAAATAAATATTTGCTGTGGGCATATGAGGGAAGAGATGAGGGCATAGCCTCACCTTTTCATTATAATTTTATCCGGATTGGCACTTCTATTTTAACTGTTTTCGAGAATATGGAATGACATGGTACAGGGTCTCCTGCTTGAGCAGCGGGGTAGGACTAGATGACCTCCAAGTCCCCTTCCAGCTCTGTCATTCTCTTGTTCTCTTATTATTCTGTTGCTCTCTTACAGGTAGAGACTACAGGTACAACTAATGAGCGCAACGGAGCCCCAAATTTCTGTTGTTAAGCGAGACACTGATTAAGTGAATTTTGCCCCATTTTACGGCCTTTTCAGCCACCGTTGTGAAGCGAATCACAGCAGCTGTTCAATTAGTAACACGGTCGTTAAGTGAATCTGACTCCCCCACCATCTTTACTTTGCAGAAGGTCGCAAAAGTTGATCAGCTGACCCTGCGACCCGTCATAACGATGAATGCGTCGCCATGCGTCCAAATTTTGACCGCACGACCATGCTGCAATGGTCAAAAGTGTTAAAAAAATGATTTTTCGGTGCTGTTGTAACTTCAAGCGGTCGCTAAACAAATGGTTGTAAGTCGAGGAGTACCTGTTTTCTATTACTCTAGTACAGGGGTCTCCAACCTTGGTCCCTTTAAGACTTGTGGACTTCAACTCCCAGAGCCCCTCAGCCAGCAAAGCTGGCTGAGGAACTCTGGGAGTTGAAGTCCGCAAGTCTTAAAGGGACCAAGGTTGGAGAACCCTGCTCTAGTATTCTGGTAGATGTCTTTGATCCAGAAACGTCTTCTGTTGTTTTCTACAATTTCTCTACATCTTCCAAGCTTAGTCAACATTTCTCAGTGGTTTACTATTCAGATACTAACCCAGTCTCTCCCGGTTAGAAACTCCCAAGATCAGCCCAAACATAGGACCAGAAAGGAGAATTTTCCATTGCTAAGTTGTGCAGTGATTCAGCGAACCCACAAAAAAATTCAATGAATCTTTCCTTTCAGTGGCTGTAAGTAAAATTTTAACAGCTGCCTGTAAGATCTGGAAGGTGTGTAAATAAGACCGACAGGTTGGTGGTTGTGTGGTGAATCTACTTGGAATCTTCTGCTTGGTCTCAACAGGGTTTGGGGATTCCCCACCAACCACTTCTTTGTTTGAAATTGTGTCAATTGTATTTTTAGGGATGATTCTTTTTTTGCAATTCCTACCTCTGATGGGATAAGAACTGGACAGTCGATTTTTTTAAAAAAACTGGCCAAAAAAACTCCTTTAGAATGATACTCTCGATATCCAGATATTGTATGTATATGTTTTTTGTTTTGTTTTGTTTTGTTTTACTCTTAAAGACTTTAAACAGTGAAAGAGACACCACACATCCTTGACTTATTCTCCGCTCGGTGTTGAAGTATTTATTTCTATTTATTCTTAAATATACTGGATTTCCATCACATACAGCTCGGATCATACTCAGCCAGCAGCGTTCAACTCTGTAATTCTATAATTCTGAATTATAGAATTATAGAATTCTATGGAATTCTATGGAATTCTGTAATTCCATAATTCTATCCTATTCATTTTATCGAATCTCTCCTCTTTCTTTCTTTTCCTTCCTTCCTTCCTTCCTTCCTTCCTTCCTTCCTTCCTTCCTTCCTTCCTTCTTTCCTTCCTTCCTTCCTTCCTTCCTTCTTTCCTTCCTTCCTTCCTTCCTTCCTTCCTCATTGCCTGCTTAGAAAAGGTTTCATTACACTTAGCTCTGTGTGTGTAGAATAGAATAGAATGGAATGGAATGGAATGGAATAGAATAGAATTGAATTGAATTGAATAGTATTTTTATTGGCCAAGTGTGATTGGACACGCAAGGAATTTGTCTTGGTGCATATGCTCTCAGTGTACATAAAAGAAAAGATACGTTCGTCAAGAATCATAAGGTACAACACTTAATGATAGTCATAGGGTACAAATAAGCAGTCAGGAAACAATCAATTTCAATATAAATCGTAAGGATACAAGCAACAAAGTTACAGTCATACCATCCTAAGTGGAAGGAGATGGGTGATAGGAACGATGAGAAGATTAATAGTAGTGCAGATTTAGTAACTAGTTTGACAGTGTTGAGGGAATTAAACTGTTCTTGTGTCTAGTTGTTCTGGTGTGCAGTACTCTATAGCATCAGGGTTGGAGTTGAAACAGTTTATATCCAGGATGCGAGGGGTTTGTAAATATTTTCACAGCCCTCTTTTTGACTCATGCAGTATACAGGTCCTTCATGGGAGGCAGGTTGGTAGCAATTATTTTTTCTGCAGTTCTAATTATCCTCTGAAGTCTGTGTCTGTCTTGTTGGGTTGCAGAACCGAACCAGACAGTTATAGAGGTGCAAATGACAGACTCAATAATTCCTCTGTAGAACTGAATCAGCAGCTCCTTGGGCAGTTTGAGCTTTCTGAGTTGGAATATGGAATATGTCTATTACGGTCATAAACGGCTGCAGTGGCTCAGTGGCTAAGACACTGAGCTTGTCGATCGAAAGGTCGGCAGTTCAGAGGTTCGAATCCCTAGTGCCGCGTAATGGGGTGAGCTCCCGTGACTTGTCCCAGCTTCTGCCAACCTAGCAGTTCGAAAGCACTTAAAAAAATGCAAGTAGGAAAATAGGGACCACCTTTGGTAGGAAGGGAACAGCGTTCCGTGCGCCTTTGGTGTAGAGTCATGCCGGCCACATGACCACGGAGACGTCTTCGGACAGCGCTGGCTCTTCAGCTTTGAAACAGAAATGAGCACCGCCCCCTAGAGTCGGGAACGACTAGCACGTATGTGCGAGGGGAACCTTTACCTTTACCTTATTACAGTCATAAGTCACAATGGTCCTAAAGTAAGTCAGTCACACTATTTTATGACCTTTTTTTGGGGGGGTTTTTTAACCAAATGCTGCATCATTAAGTGAACCTACGATTTGCTACCGGCCAGTTTTGCGCAAAACCAGAAGTAAATGCCACTTTTCGGTTCAACTCAGTGGTGAAATTCAGCCGGTTCTACAGGCAAACCAGTAGCACAATCTGCGGGAGGCTTCGCCCACCCACCCGGATGTCATCAAGTCCCATTTTTTTATCCTCTGCGCATGTGCAGAAGGCTCTGCGCATGCGTGGTGGAGGTGCGCGCGCTCACATTTGCGAACCGGTAGCGAAGCTAAGTGGTTAAACTGTTGTAAAATGGGGTCACATGAACACAAGATGCCACACGGGGCCATAAATGCGGCCTGGCTGTCAAGCACCCCACGTTCACTACACCACCACCCCTCCCCACTGTGGGATCTTTGAACCTGTACGTCATAACTTGGAACGGTTGCTATGTGATCGGTCGTAAGTCAAGGACTAGCCGAATCAGGCTTTAGTAAAAGGCAGCCAGGAGGTTTCTATGAGGTTTCCTCTCTTCATCAGGTGCACTGTCTCTATTTTATTTTTATTTATTTATTTGTCGAGTATGTATTAGATACTATATATGTATAAGCATGAATTGAATACATAAAATGAATACAATTAAAGGGTACATTAGGACAGGGACGGTAGGCACGCTGGTACTCTTATGCACGCCCCTTACAGACCTCTTAGGAATAGGGTGCGGTCAACAGTAGACTGTTGTGTCCCACTCCGACTCCGACGAACGAGTCAAGGGAGTCCGTAACAAACTTGGCAACGAAGCCTCTGCAGCTTGCCAAGTTCCTTCGAGGTTTCTCAGGGTAGGCAGGAGTCCAAGTTGTGACTTCAGCGATAGAGTCCGATATCAGCAAACTAGCTAAGACTTTGCTTGACTCAAGGTTGGAATGCCAAAAGCAGGTCCTTTATATAGGCTGTGGGGTGTGGCTCCATGACTCAGCATTTATCCAGGCCTGCCCCACCCTTCCTTCTGCTGGCGTCGCCTCTCAGATCTCCGGAAGCGAGGGTCCGCCCACACTGAATTGTTTTCAGCTGGATCTGCTGTCAGCGTCTGGGAAAGGGACGGGTCAGAGGGAGTAGGCCCGGTTAATTCTACCACCTGGCTGGCTTCCTGCTCTGAAGGCTGAGCCAAAGGAACACAAGCTGCATGAGTGAGGTTTATCGGCCTTTTCCTTTCACTCCTGGAATCCTCTCCGGGCATGGGGCCAGGGCCGGGGACTGGAGTCATGACAGGCCGTTCATCTTCATTATCAGACTCGGAGTCTGATAAAAGGCCCGGTTGGAGACAGGAGGGGCCCGGTTAAGGAGAGGAGGGAGGACAAGTCACAACAAAGACAGTCTAAGGTTATAATTTTGGGCGTTTTGGGATGAAACCACAGAGTCAGGTAGGGCATTCCAGGCATTGAATGTTGTTGCTGAAGTTGTATTTTCTGCAATCGAGTTTGGAGCGGTTCACTTTAAGTTTGTATCTATTGTCTGCTCCTGTATTGTTGTGGTTGAAGCTGAAGTAGTCCTTGACAGGTAGGACATTGTAGCAGATGATTTTATGAGCTATGCTCAGGTCAGATCGAAGGCGGCGTAGTTTTAAATTTTCTAAGCCCAAAATGTCATGTCTGGTGGCATAAGGTATTTTGTTGTGAGCGGAGGAGTGGAGGACTCTTCTCGTGAAATATTTCTGGATGCGTTCAATTGTATTAATGTCCGATATGCAGTGGGGGTTCCAGACAGACGAGCTTCTATTCGAGAATTGGTCTAGCAAATGCTTTGTATGCTCTGGTTAGTTGTTTGATATTACGGGAGAAGAAGCTATGCAAGATTAGGTTTATAACCCTTAATGCCTTTTTGGCGATGTTGTTACAGTGGGCTTTGGCACTAGACAAGTGCCAAAGCCCATTGTCTCTAGACACTGTCTCTAGACAGAGTCTTGATTCTAGAAAGGGATAATCGTGCCTTAAAAAGAAATGTATCTCAGCACTGAAAGGGGAACCCAGCCGATACAAGAAAAAAAAAACACACCCCAGCGAGAGTTTTGAAAAAGAAAGGGAGGTTTTTAAATAGACCAAGTGGAGAATTTGAGTCACTGCCACAGGGTTCACGTTAAAACAGATATTGGGGCAGACACTGAAAAGGAGTTTCTTTAAAATATTGAATATTTAAAACGTTAACGTTTTTTCATTAAAATTTTAAATTTAATTTTAAAATGTAATTGAATTTTAAAATGTAATTGAATTTTAAAATGTAATTCTAAATTCGCATTTGTAATGATAATTTTAAAAGTTCTGCTGTGCCTGTTTTCCAAAAAAGAGGCTTAGGGACTTTCCCGCTCTAAGATGATGGCTAAAAGCCCGACTGGAGGAATGTCCGTGGAGATTCTCCGCCATCCAGATCGTGGCTGTCCCAAAAGTGCTTTTTCAAAGGGCAAGTGGACTTCCTTGGTTTTCCCCTGAAGACGTTTCGCTTCTCATCTGAGAAGCTTCTTCAGTTCTGACTGAACGGTGAAGGGTGGAAGGATTTATATCCCTTGCAGTCCTCTGGTCGTTAGTACTCTCTCTGAGACTCCCTGAGGCCACTTGGAGGTTTATCTGTGCCCTCAAGTTCACCTGAATAGTGCAAATGGGTGTGGAGCCTTCTTGGGACTGCTGAAATCCCCAAGTGGCCTCAACGACTCTCAGAGAGCGATCAGATGACAGCAAGCAATAGAATAGAATGGAATGGAATGGAATGGAATGGAATGGAATTACAGAGTTGGAAGGTACCTTGAAGGTCTTCTAGTCCAACCCCCTGCTTAGGCAGGAAACCCTACGCCACTTCAGACAAATAGTTGTCCAACATCTTCTTAAAAACTTCCAGGGTTGGAGCATTTACAACTTCTGTAGGCAAGTTGTTCCATTGATTAATTGTTCTCACTGTCAGGAAATTTCTCTTTAGTTCTAAGTTGCTTCGCTCCTTGATCAGTTTCCATCCATTGCTTCTTGTTCTACCCTCAGGTGCTTTGGAGAATATCTTGACTCCCTCTTCTTTGTGGCAACCCCTGAGATATTGGAAGACTGCTATCATGTCTCCCCTAGTCCTTCTTTTCATCAAACTAGACCTACCCAGTTCCTGCAACCGTTCTTCGTATGTTTTAGCCTCCAGTCCGCTAATTATCTTGGTTGCTCTTCTCTGCACTCTTTCTAGAGTCTTAACATCTTTTTTACATCATGGCGACCAAAACTGGATGCCGTATTCCAAGTGTGGCCTTACCAAGGCATTATAAAGTGGTATTAACCCTTCACGTGATCTTGATTCTATCCTTCTGTTAATGCAGCCCAGAACTGTGTTGGCTTTTTTAGCAGTTGCTGCACACTGCTGGTTCATATTTAAGTGGTTGTCCACTAGGACTCCAAGATCCCTCTCACAGGTACTACTATTGAGCAAGGTACCACATATACGGTATCTGTGCATTTCTTTTTTGCCTAAATATAAATCCTTCCATTCTCCACTCTCTCTCTCCCCCCGCTCTCTCTCGCTCTCTATTTTCTCTCTCTCTCTCTTTCTCTCTGCTATCCAGCTATCTAGCATCTATCAATTATCTATCTATATCTATCACATATCATCTAATCTCCCTATATCTACCTATGTATGTCTATCTATATTTACTATCTATAATCTGTCTGTCTGTCCATCTATATCTACTATCTATCATCTGTTTAGAGCAGAATATGTCACAGGAAAGAAAATGGGGAGGAAATATATACAAACTTTCTGGTGCCTCCCAAATAGGGCAAGTGGGGGGTCATGGGTGGGGCTCATGAGGGTGGGATAGCAGCTTTCATTTACTCACTGAGCTGTGAAACTCAGGGGTCAACATTGAGTCACACCGAAAGCCAAAAAAAGAAAATGGTACTTTGTGGTTCAGCTTCTTGTGTCAGGCAGCCCATCCTGTTAAGCCAAAATGTTGCTTTGTGGTTTCACCACTCTACAAGGTTCAATCTTGACAATTTAAAGATGTGTGGACTTCAATTCCCAGAATCCCCCAGCTATCATAGTGGACTTCAATTCCCAGAATCCCCCAGCTAGCATAGTGGACTTCAATTCCCAGAATCCCCCAGCTGTCATAGTGGACTTCAATTCCCAGAATCTCCCAGCTATCATAGTGGACTTCAATTCCCAGAATCCCCCAGTTGTCGTAGTGGACTTCAATTCCCAGAATCCCCCAGCTATCATAGTGGACTTCAATTCCCAGAATCCCCCAACTACCATAGTGGACTTCAATTCCCAGAATCCCCCCGTTACCATAGTGGACTTCAATTCCCAGAATCTCCCAGCTACCATAGTGGACTTCAATTCCCAGAATCTCCCAGCTATCGTAGTGGACTTCAATTCCCAGAATCTCCCAGCTATCGTAGTGGACTTCAATTCCCAGAATCCCCCAGCTAGCATAGTGGACTTCAATTCCCAGAATCCCCCAGCTACCATAGTGGACTTCAATTCCCAGAATCCCCCAGCTAGCGTAGTGGACTTCAGTTCTCAGAATCCCCCAGCTATCATAGTGGACTTCAATTCCCAGAATCTCCCAGCTATCATAGTGGACTTCAATTCCCAGAATCTCCCAGCTACCATAGTGGACTTCAATTCCCAGAATCTCTTAGCTGTCGTAGTGGACTTCAATTCCCAGAATCTCCCAGCTATCGTAGTGGACTTCAATTCCCAGAATCCCCCAGCTAGCGTAGTGGACTTCAATTCCCAGAATCCCCCAGCTAGCGTAGTGGACTTCAATTCCCTGAATCTCCCAGCTATCATAGTGGACTTCAAGTCCCAGAATGCCCCAGCTATCATAGTGGACTTCAATTCCCAGAATCTCCCAGCTATCGTAGTGGACTTCAAGTCGCAGAATCCCCCAGCTATCATAGTGGACTTCAAGTCCCAGAATCCCCCAGCTATAATAGTGGACTTCAAGTCTCAGAATCTCCCAGGTACCATAGTAGGCTTCAATTCCCAGAATTCCCCAGCTAGCGTAGTGGGGATTATTTGCAACCAATTACACTGAAGTAATCAGGTAGTCCTTGATTTACGACCGGTCCATTCAAATTTCTCTTGGCTCAGGAATTCTGGGAGGAAAGGGACAATCGGGAGCTGAAAATCACACATGGCGGCTGGAGGATTCAGCTCTTCAGACTTTCGCAGCCGGACTTCAAACCCAAAAGAATTCCCCCAAACCAGTTTTGCGCGGACTTCAACTTCCAGCCTCCCCCCCTCTGTTCTGCTGTGCTTAACATTGTCTGAACAACCCTCTTTGCTTAAGTGAAACGCCTTTCCGTCCAAGCCACCCTCCGCCTACGCCAAATCTCTTTCGGGGTGTTTTTTTTCTTCTTTTTTTCCATTCTGGAGGCTTTGCTTTTCAGAGGCTTTTCAGCTGATCGTGGTTTTTTGTTTTTTTTGGGTCTCTCTTTCAATGCTCAAAGTGAGAGAGGTGAGATTGGTATCTTGGCTTTGCTTGACTTCTTTCAGTGACTGGGTTTTTCTGGTCACTGGTAAGTAAGAGGAAAGGTAAGGCGAGAGTCGAACAGGGCGTCGTTCGCTGCTATGGCCAGCAGCCGCCCACACATTTTTTCCATTGCAACTGTCGGCACCGAGCTGCGTTAAAAAGTCAAAAGAAAGCAAGGCACATCGACTGGGGGAAGCCAGGCTTAATACAGGGACTGCGAGAGGGATCTTGGAGTCTTAGTGGACAACCAGCTAAATAGGAGCCAGCCGTGTGCAGCGGCAGCCAAAAAAGCCAATGCAATCCTAAATTGCATTAACAGAGGGATACAATCAAGATCAAATGAGGTATTAATACCACTCTATAAAGCCTCAGTAAGACCACACCTAGAGTACTGCATCCAGTTTTGGTCAACACACTATCAAAAAGATGTTGAGACTCTAGAAAGAGTGCAGAGAAGAGCAACTAGGATGATGAGGGGACTGGAGGCTAAAACATAGGATGAACGGTTGCAGGAACTGGGCCTGGCTGGTCTAGTGAAGAGAAGGACCAGGGGAGACAGGATAGCCGTCTTCCAATATTTGAAGGGCTGCCACAGAGAGGTGGGGGGCCAAGCTATTTTTTTTAAAAATTTGCATTTATATCCCGCCCTTCTCCGAAGACTCAGGGCGGCTTACACCATGTTAAGCAATAGTCTTCATCCATTTGTATATTATATACAAAGTCAACTTATTGCCCCCAACAATCTGGGTCCTCATTTTACCTACCTTATAAAGGATGGAAGGCTGAGTCAACCTTGGGCCTGGTGGGACTTGAACCTGCAGTAATTGCAAGCAGTGCTGTTAATAACAGACTGCGTTAGTCTGTTGAGCCACCAGAAACCACCTGAAGGCCAGACAAGGAGTAATGTAAATAATGTAGAGTGGTTTACATTTTAATTTTTCATTTTTAATGCCTGAAAGATTTTCTCATCACTGAGAATGATTAATCATTAATTATTTTCCAAGGCACCTGAAGGCCAGGCAAGGAATAATGGATGGAAACTGATCAAGGAGAGATTCAACCTAGAAATAAGGAGGAATTTTCTGACAGTGAACAATCAACCAATGGAAGTTGGAAGCCTTCGGAAGTTGTGGGAGCTTCATCCCTGGAGGCTTTCAAGAAGAGACTGGACTGCCATTTGTCAGAAATGGTGTAGGGTCTCCTGCTTGGGTGGGGGGCTGGACTAGATGACCTACAGGGTCCTTTCCAACTCGGTTAATCTGTATTTGTATCTGAGCCCTTCAATTTACATCAGGCATGGCTGTACAGGTAGTCCTCGATTTAGGACCACAACTGAGCCCAAAATTTTAGTCACTAAGCGAGACAAACATTAAGTGAACGTTGCCCCATTTTTGACAACCTTTCTTGCTGAAGTCGTTAAGTGAATCACTGCAAGTACTTAAATTAGTAGCACGGTTGTTAAGTGAATCCGGCTTTCCCCTGGATTTTGCTTATCAGAAGGTCGCAAAAGAGGATCACGTGACACCCCCCCTGGGGACACGGCGACCGTCAAAAATATGAGTCGGTTGCCGAGCGTCTGAATTTGGGGACCACCTGACCATGGGTTGCCGAACGTCTGGATTTTGATCCCTTGATCACGGGGATACTGCAATGGTAGAAAGCATTAAAAAAAAAAACCACAATAGTGATAAGTCACATTTTTCATTGCCATTAAAACGGTCACTAAATGAACGGCTGTTAAGTCGAGGTCTCCAGATGTGTTTGTTCATTTGTTTGCTGGCAGCCGGTGGTGGGATTCAAATAATTTAACAACGGTTCTCTGCCGTAATAACTGGCTGGGTGGGCGTGGCCAGAGTGGGCGTGGCCAGAGGGTGTGACAGGCAGCACTTGGCCTCCTGCCCCCTCCTGGGGAGCAAAAATGGGCCGCAGAGGGAGTGCGCTACCCCCCAGCGTCCCATTTTGGGCCTAGTAGGCCTTATCTGTAGGCTTATCTTAGGTGTAGGGTTTCCTGCCTGGGCAGGGGGTTGGACTAGAAGACCTCCAAGGTCCCTTCCAACTCTGTTGTTGTTGTTGTTATTATTATTATTATTATCTAAGGGACGCGGTGGCTCAGGGGCTAGGACGTTGAGCTTGTCGATCGAAAGGTTGGCAGTTCAGCGGTTCGAATCCCTAGTGCTGCTGTGTAACGGGGTGAGCTCCCGTTACTTGTCCCGGCTTCTGCCAACCTAGCAGTTTCGAAAGCACGTAAAAATGCAAGTAGAAAAAATAGGGACCACCTTTGGTGGGAAGGGAACAGCGTTCCGTGCGCCTTTGGCGTTGAGTCATGCTGGCCACATGACCATGGAGACGTCTTCGGACAGCGCTGGCTCTTCGGCTTTGAAACGGAGATGAGCACCGCCCCCTAGAGTCGTGAACGACTAGCGCATATGTGCAAGGGGAACCTTTACCTTTACCTTACCACCGTCATAAGTCACGATGGTCCTAAAGTGAGTCAGTCACACTATTTTATGACCTTTTGGAGGTGGGTGGGGTTAACCAAATGCTGCATCATTAAGCGAACCTACGATTTGCTACCGGCCAGTTTTGCGCAAAACCAGAACTAAATGCCACTTTTTGGTTCAACTCAGTGGTGAAATTCAGCCGGTTCTATCCGGCTCAAGCAAACTGGTATTACCGGCGGCCTGAGGCTCCGCCCACCCGCCCGGATGTCATCATGTTGTAGTGCGAGGGGAACTTTTACCTTTAGGCCTTATCTGGGAGCCAAAACGGGGCATGTGCCACTTGGTGACTTCAGGAAGGGGCGGGGAGGGGAGGGGACAGCCAGCAATGTAACAACCGGTTCGTCCGGAATGGTGCGAACCAGCTTGAATCCCACCACTGCCGGCAGCAAACAAATCTTGACTCAATCTGGTTTTGCAATTCTGAGTAAGGAATGACAGACACCGGAGTAAAATCCTCACAGTTTTGCCAAGGAAGTGGTGTTTTTTGTTTTCGTTTTTTTTTAATAAAATAAGTTATATTAATTTTTTTAAAAATTAAAATAAACTGCTTCCGACACTCGTGCATACTTTACAAAAAACAAAAACCGCAGCCAGGAGCCACTCTCTTACCCTGCCAAACCCACCCACCCCCTCTTAAAAAATACTCTTTCAGCTTCCGATGCAAAACAAAGCAGGAGAAAATATTAACAGCTGCGTTGCCAAATATTCTTTTTTTTTTTTTGTACGCGTTTGGAGATCGACGGAGGAGTGCACGAAGGCGTGGATGAAGGTGTGGGTGCAGAATCTAACACTCCTTCAGAGAAGTTTCTAGAAAAGAGACGCTGTCAGGAATCCAAGGTGTCTTCCTCATCGCTCCAATTCGGCGGGGCATCTGTGCCGAAGTAACGGTCTCCAAAATTTCCTAGAAAACAGCGGGAGAGACAGTGAGATTCACATTTATTTACAGGCTGGTCCTCGACATACAAAAGTTGGTTTAGTGACCGTTCAAAGAAACAATGGCCCTGAACAAAGTTATGACTTAGGATCGTTTTCACTCTCTACGACCCTGTTGGTCACGTGATTAAAACTGGCGACTGACTCATAGTTATGATAGTTGCGCTGTCCCAGGGTCATGTGATGGATGCGCTGTCCCAGGGTCGCCTTTTGTGATCTTCTGACAAGCAAAGTCATCTATCTATCTATCTATCTATCTATCTATCTATCTATCTATCTATCTATCTATCTATCTATCTATCTATCTATCTATCTATCTATCTTTTGAGAGCAGGCATCAGGATTTCATTTTAATGTGTGCCATTGTTCTGTCTCCTTCCCCACTTCAGACCCACAAGCTAGCCTTCAGCCAGTGGATTCACGGCTCTTATCAGTCCTGGCAGAGAAATCGCAGCTGCCTGCCAAAATTCAAACAAATGACTCACGTAGCAAGACTTTCAGCTCTTTTTGAAACGGTTCAGCTAAACTTTTGCTTCCCGTGGAGTGAGAGCAGTCCCAAAGCTCCTTATATATCCTGTGGAGCCCCACCCTTCCTTTTGATGACCCCGCCTCTCTAATCTTCTGAAGCGCGGGTCAAGCCAAGCTTGATTATTATTATTATCAGCTGGGTCTGAAGGCGTAGCCTGGGGAAGGGAGGAATCAGGGGATGACGGCCTCATTACGTCCTCTGACTGGTCTGGTTCTGGCTCCTGGAGCCGAATCAAAGGAATCGGTGCTCCCGAGGTAAGCCTTACCGGCCTTTCCCCCTCACTTTCGGAGTCACTTTCGGGCATGGGGCCAGGTTCAGGGGCTGGAGTCACAACAGCCATTGTGTAGCAACAGCAATAGCCCTTAGACTTATATAGCGCTTCACAGTGCTTTCCAGCCCTCTCTAAGCGGTTTACAGAGTCAGCCTCTTGCCCCAACAATCTGGATCCCCATTTTAAACACCTCGGAAGGATGGAAGGCTGAGTCAACCTGGAGCCTGGTGAGATTTGAACTGCCAAATTGTAGGCAGCCGGCAGTCAGCAGAGGTAGCCTGCAGTACTGCACTCTAACCATTGTGCCACCGTGGCTCATGTGCATACAGAGAAGTGACAGTAAAGGTTATCTTACCTTATCTTTATATCTTTATACCTTTATCTTATCTACCTTATTTCATCAATCTTGTATTTTACGTGGTGCAGTGGCCTAGAGGTGGAGCTCTCGCCTCACAATCAGGAGGCTGTGAGTTCGATCCTAGGTAGAGGCAGATATTTCTCTCTCTGGGCACATCATCTGAAAAAAATTCCACACTGGCAACAGGAAAGGCATCCGGCCAGCAAACTCTCAGCTCCATTCAGTTGCCCAGACTCCACCCCTCAAGGAATCATGGATTCCTTATCTTCTTGTTTTACTTTATCATCTTATCGTACCTCACCTCACCTCACCTCACCTCACCTCACCTCACCTCACCTCACCTCACCTCACCTCACCTCACCCTATCCTATCCTATCCTATCCTATCCTATCCTATCCTATCCTATCCTATCCTATCCTATCCTATCCTATCCTATCCTATCCTATCTTTATTCCTTATTCCTATCCTATCCTATTCTTATTCCTATCCTATTCTATTCTTATTCTATTCTTATTTTATTCCTTATTTCTATCCTATCCTATCCTATCCTATCCGATCCGATCCTATCCTATCCTATCCGAGCCTATCCTACCCTACCCTACTGTACCCTACCCTATAATGTGCATTAAGTGTGAATAATAGTCATAAGTCATTTTTCTCAGCGCTATTGTCACTTCAAACAGTCACTAAATGAACTGTTGTAACTCGAGAACTACTTGTATTTTCCCCTCCATTTTTCCCTAAATCCGCCCATTGCGTTCGTGTCTTATGTCCATCCTTATTTTACATCCCTGATGAAACCACTCACCAATTCCAGGGATGATGCGAAAAAGGTCGTTCACTTTCTTGTCCACCGCAGTTGTGATGATCCTGACTTGCGGGAAGGCGTAGGCGACGGAGTGGACGCCCATCTCGGCCATCAACAAGGAGAGAAGAAAAATCTTTTCCTCCAGAACGTCGTGATCCTAAAGAAAACAAAGGGACTTTAGTGTTGTGACCCAGGCCCCAGTAGATAGTAGGAAACTCAGTCCGTGAAAAAAAACCCAAAAAAACTTTATTCGAACAGCTGAGAATTACTTCATTCCCAGCATCGTTCAACTCAATTAAAGCAAATTCCTCCCAACACAAATTCCTCAGTCCTATCGCAAACCTTGGTCCAATTAGGCAAACTGCCAAAGGCCTTTCTTGGCAAACGTTCAGAAGTCACAGAAATAAATGCAAGACGTAGACGAAGCAGAAGATGAAGCAGAAGACGAATCTACCAATGTTGTTTTCCGACAAAGCCCAAATGCCGTTGCCAATCATCTCTTGGCCTTACTCCCAAGTCGTCCTCTTTGCTTGAGCTGCTCTTGCCTTCTGGCAGCTCGTCTTATGCGTGCATTAGGAACAAGCTCCCCCTGTTCCTCTGCCTCACTACTATCAGTCTCTGGAGGCTCTGGAGTTTGCACCTCACTCCCTAATGACTCTGGCCTCACCTCAGCCTCATCGCTGTCCAACTCCGTTGCCAGCTCCGCAGGCTGCTGGCGGACCACAACGTTTAGCCTCTCTTTCACTCCTAGCTTTACTTTCCGTTTTTGCAGGTAGCAATAGCACTTAAGACTTATGAGTGGTGCGGTGACCTAGAGGTGGAGCTCTCGCCTCACAATCAGGAGGCTGTGAGTTCGATCCTAGGTTAGACGCAGGTATTTCTCTCTCTGTGGGTACAACGAGAATATATCTGCAGAACAAAACTCCGCACTGGCAACAGGAAAGGCATCCGGCCAGGAAACACTCAGCTCCATTCAGTTGCCCAGACTCCACCCACAAGGTATTATGGTGGGATTCATATACTGTAGCAACCGGTTCACCCAGCACCAGAAATTTTATTTTATTTTATTTATTTATTTTGTCACACAGTATATATAAGCATAAGCATGAAATAATTATACGATATGTAAGCACGTGTGTCTGCGCATAGGTGCAATGTCACAAGACACGTCAATCTGCACATGCACGCAACATCAAACAACACGGCAATTCACTCGTGCGCGCCATCCGCACACGTGTGTGGCGTCAAAACCATAGCGATGTAGCCATGATGGCGAACCTATGGCATGTGTGCCACAGGTGGCACGGGGAGCCTTCTCTGTGGGCACGCAAGCCGTCGCCCAGCTCAGCTCCACCCTACCAGCCAGCTAATTTTTGGGTCTCTGCCACGCATGTGCAGGAAACGTGTGCGCAGGTGAGGAGAGCGTGGGGGGGCGCACTGCTCCCCCCTGCGGCTCGTTTTGGGCCTAACAGGCCTCCCTGAAGCCTTCTGTGGCACGCCCCTCGCGGACCATTTTTGGTCTCAGGAGGCTGCAGGGAGGCCAGCTAGGCCCAAAACAGGGTTGGAGGGGTTGCACACCCATGTGCGGGAGGGAGTGGCGTGGGGAGTACTGTTGCATTATGGGTGCAGGCACGCGGGCGCACTGTTGCACACACACACACGTGCACTTTCGGCACGCGATGACAAAACGGTTAGCCATCACTGCGATATAGGATGGGATTGTGCCCCGGACGCACTGTTCCCCCCTGCGGCTCGTTTTGGCCCGAACAGGCCCCCCTGAAGCCCCCTGTGCCACCCCCCTCGCGGACCATTTTTGGTCTCAGGAGGCTGCAGGGAGGCCAGCTAGGCCCAAAACAGGGTTGGAGGGGTTGCACACCCATGCGCGGGAGGGAGTGGCGTGGGGAGTACTATTGCATTATGGGTGCAGGCACGCGGGTGCACTGTTGCACACACACACACACGTGCACTTCGCACGCGATGACAAAGCAGTTAGCCATCACTGCGATATAGGATGGGATTGTGCCCCGGACGCACTGTTCCCCCTGCGGCTCGTTTGGGCCTAACAGCCCTCCCTGAACCCCCCTGTGCCCCGCCCCTCGCGGACCATTTTTGGTCCCAGGAGGCTGCAGGGAGGCCAGCTAGGCCCAAAACAGGGTTGGAGGGGTTGCACACCCATGCGCGGGAGGGAGTGGCGTGGGGAGTACTGTTGCATTATGGGTGCAGGCACGCGGGCGCACTGTTGCACACACACACACGTGCACTTTCGGCACGCGATGACAAAACGGTTAGCCATCACTGCGATATAGGATGGGATTGTGCCCCGGACGCACTGTTCCCCCCTGCGGCTCGTTTTGGGCCTAACAGGCCTCCCTGAAGCCTCCTGTGGCACGCCCCTCGCGGACCATTTTTGGTCTCAGGAGGCTGCAGGGAGGCCAGCTAGGCCCAAAACAGGGTTGGAGGGGTTGCACACCCATGCGCGGGAGGGAGTGGCGTGGGGAGTACTATTGCATTATGGGTGCAGGCACGCGGGTGCACTGTTGCACACACACACGTGCACTTTCGGCACGCGATGACAAAACGGTTAGCCATCACTGCGATATAGGATGGGATTGTGCCCCGGACGCTACTACCGGTTCTCCTGAACCGGTCCAAGCCGGCTGAATGCCACGCCTGACTTAAGACTTATATACTGCTTCACAGTGCTTTTAAAGCCTTCTCTAAGCAGTGTACAGAGTCAGCCATCTTGCCCCCCGATAATCTGGCTCCTCATTTTACCGACCTCGGAAGGATAGAAGGCTGAGTCAACCTTGAGCCGGTCAGGATCGAACTGCCAAACTGCTGGCAACCGGCAGTCAGCAGAAGTAGTTTGCAGTGCTGTATTCTAACCACTGAGTAACCAGGCCTCATAAGGTAGTCCATAACTTACCACCACAATGGAGGCCCAAAATTTCTGTTGCTGACTGCGTTTAAGTCAGTTCGCCCTTAGTGACAACCTTGAATGGTTGTAAGTCGAGGACTACCTGTATACAATTTAGTGGTACTCAAACTATTTGCAGTGACGTTCCTCCTTTCTCATACTGTTTTACTGAAAATCCTTTAAAAGGCCAGAATTATTATTATGGCCATTCTGCAGATTAGAGAACTGAGATCCAGCACCTGAAGTTCAGTGACGGGACAACAGGGGGCAGTCTGACCATTGTACCTTGTACCTTGACTTACAACCGTTCCTTTAGTGACTGTTCAGAGTTACAATGACACTGAAAAAAGTGATTTATGACCGTTTTTCACACTTAGCAGCATCCCTATGATCATGTGATCAATATTCAGATGCTTCGCAATTGATTCATATTTATGACGGTTGCAGCACCCCAGGGTCATGGTGATCCCTTTTGCAACCTTCTGACGAGCAAAGTCAATGGGGGAAGCTTGATTCACTTAACAACTGTGTTACTAACTTATCAACTGCCAATTGCCAATGAAAAGAAGGACTAGGGGAGACCTGATAGCAGTCTTCTAATATCTCAGGGACTGCCCCAAAGAAGAAGGAGTCAAGCTATTCTGAGGGCAGGACAAGAAGCAATGGGTGGAAACTAATCAAGGAGAGAAGCAACTTAGGAAAAATTTCCTGACAGTTAGAACAATTAATAGTGGAACTACTTGCCTCTAGAAGTTGTAAATGCTCCAACTGTTGTGTCTCGTCCGATCTCACCACAGTCGGGGTCTTCTTATCTGCTTCCGAACACGGAGGAATGTCCTAGTATGCCTCCCGGCCCCAGCCCTGGCTCCATGCCCAGACAGGCTGAAGAGGAGGAAATACCTCCAGCCCCCAGCTCTGGCTCCATGCCCAGGCAAACGGAGCAACTAGACCCCTCCCCCTCCTCCACAGCATGTGAGCCTGAGGGAAGTCTATTACCAACAGCTGCAGACTGGAGTGACCCTCGCGTCAGAAGACTTGATAGGCGGAGGCAACAGAAGGAAGGGAGGGGCAGGCCTGGATAAGTGCTGAGTCATGGAGCCACACCCCATGGCCTATATAAAGGATCTGCTTTCTGGCATTCTCTGAGTCAGGCAAAGTCTAAACATATCTTGCTGAAGTCACTTTCTGGTCTCCTGCCTGCCCTGAGGACTTTGCTAGGACTTTGGCAGAGCTGCAGAGGCACGCCTGATTCGGATTTCCCTGACCCGGCCGTCAGCGGAGGAGTGGGACACGACACCAACCAACATTGGAAGGCCTGCTGCTACCGAATACCTCTCACCGACCCGTGCGCTCTCACCGAGAGGGACTCCTCAGGGTGCCGTCAGCTAGGCAGTGTCGTCTGGCGACGCCCAGGGGAAGGGCCTTCTCTGTGGGGGCTCCCACCCTCTGGAACGAACTCCCCCCAGGACTCCGTCAACTTCCGGACCTCCGAACCTTCCGTCGCGAGCTCAAGACACATTTATTCATCTGTGCAGGACTGGACTAGATTTTAAATTTATAGGGGTTTTAAATTGGTTTTAATGTTTATATTTATATTTTTAATAATTTGGCATTAGAATAAGTTTTTTAATGGTTATCTTAATTTGTACATAAATGTTTTATTTGCCTGTGAACCGCCCTGAGTCCTTCGGGAGATAGGGCGGTATACAAATATGAATAAATAAATAAATAAATAAATAAATAATTAAGAAGAGATTGGACAACCATTTGTCTGAAGTGGTGTAGGTTTTCCTGCCTAAGCAGGGGGTTGAACTCCAAGGTTATTCTATTCCATTCCATTCCATTCCATTCCATATTTTCTACTGTACTCTACTGTACTCCACTCTACTCCACTCCACTCCACTCCACTCGTGAAATGTTCCTGGTTTGGACCGGTTTAGCCAATCCGGTAGGGATGGCAGCGGGTGGTTCAGAGAACCGATAGCAAAAATCCCTGCCCCTCCTTCTCCCCCACCCATGCCCAGCTAAGCCACGTGATCGTCAGAGCCTTTTTTTTTTACTTTTAAAAGCATTTTTTTTACAACCTCTTCGGCTGAACGGGTTGTAAAAATGCTTTTAAAAGTAAAAAAAAAAAGATTGCATGCCACAGCTGATCCCCCCTGCATCCCCCCCATGTGCGCTGTTCTACTTACCCCATCCCTCCTTTTGGCGCGCACTGTGCGTGCGGGCACTTCGCATTTGGTTCGCAGCCAGCGAACCGGTAGTAAACCGGTTCAGATTTCACCACTGCTCCACTCCATATTTTCCATTCTACGCTATCCTATCCTATCATGTATTCTCCACTCTACTCTCTACTCGATCGACTCTGCAGTGATTCACTTAACGATTGTGGCAAGAAAGGTGGAAAAATGGGGCAAAAATTCACTTAACGAATGTGTTGTGTCTGCGCCCCCCCCGAGCCGGGCCCCCTGCCAGAAAGTGACTTGGAAAGTGAGGGGGAAGGGCCATCAGGACTTACCTCGGGAACACCGGCTTCCCTGGCTCAGCTCCAGGAGCCAGAGGCAGGCCAGGTGGAAGAGATAACGAGGCCTCCATCCCCTGACTTTCTCCCCCAGGCCACGCCTTCAGACCCAGCTGATAGCAATCAGGCCTGGCTGGACCCTAGGTTTCGTAGGCAGGAGAGGTGGGAACAACAGAAGCAGGGGTGGGGTAGGCCTAGGAAGTGCTGAGTCATGGAGCCACACCCCACAGGATATAAAGGCAGCAAGGGCTGCTGTGCCTCTTCGTAGCAGGCAAATTAACTGCTGAACTAAGAGCTGAAGTACTGTTTGACTTATCGGCATTGAGGGAGATAACGGAGCCACTTGGCAGACGCTTGCTAGTTTGCTGCCAGGGCTGATAGTGCCGGCTAATTAAGCCATCGCTCAGACGGAGGCGAGGGAGGACAGAACAGAATGTCTCACTTAACAACAACAGAATTTTTTTCTCCCACTGGTGGTGGCAAGTCGAGGTTTACCTGTGCCTTTGAATCCAAGTCATAAGTAGCCCCCAGGTAAGTCCATCGTAACTTTGAACGGCCGCTAACCAACCCGTTGTAAGTGGAGGACCACGCAGATTCTCACTCTCCTTACCAGCAACACCCTCACGGCCATCATCGCCGCTGCCCCCGTGGAGACGGTGCAGTCCATCAAAATCACGTGGTCTTCACTGATGTCCTTTGGGAGCCTCAGGTAGTGTAGCTGGAAGGGAAGAGAAAGACGTCAGGGTGCAAGCAAGGTGTTGTGACTCGTCCTCCCTCCTCTCCTCAGCCGGGCCCCTCCCGTCTCCAACCGGGCCTTTTATCAGACTCGGAGTCTGATAATGAAGATGAACGGGCTGTCATGACTCCAGCCCCCGGCCCTGGCCCCATGCTGGGAGAGGATTCCAGGAGTGAAAGGACAAGCCCGATAAACCTCACTCATACAGCGTGTGTTCCTTTGGCTCAGCCTTCAGAGCAGGAAGCCAGCCAGGTGGTGGAATTAACCGGGCCTACTCCCTCTGACCCCTCCCTTTCCCAGACGCTGACAGCAGATCCAGCTGAAAACAATTCAGTGTGGGCGGACCCTCGCTTCCGGAGATCTGAGAGGCGACGCCAGCAGAAGGAAGGGTGGGGCAGGCCTGGATAAATGCTGAGTCATGGAGCCACACCCCACAGCCTATATAAAGGACCTGCTTTTGGCATTCCAACCTTGAGTCAAGCAAAGTCTTATCTAGTTTGCTGATATCGGACTCTATCACTGAAGTCACAACTTGGACTCCTGCCTGCCCTGATAAACCTCGAAGGAACTTGGCAAGCTGCAGAGGCTTCGTTGCCAAGTTTGTTACGGACTTCCTTGACTCGTTCGTCGGAGTGGGAGTGGGACACGACACAAGGAGAGGCTGACAGATTTACGTATGTATTTATTTATGTACAGGTAGTCCTCGACTTATGGCAGTCCGTTCAGTGACCGTCCGAAGTTACGACGGCCCTGAAAAAAGCGACTTAATGACCAAGCAGAAAATACTGTGTACAATTTTGAAATTTTTAAAAAACAGGATATTAGGCTATCAGACAGAGAAACATTAAACAGACCAAGCATGGCTGGCTGGGGAATTCTGGGAGTTGAAGTCCACAGATTTTAAAGTTGCTGAGGTTGAGAAAAGATGAGAGGATAAATCTAACCAATAAATCGTGAACAGTATTTTCAAAGGGTCATGAAACATCCTTGGGCTTCCTCGTCTTTTCCAATTTTTAGCGCTTTATAATACCTCAGGCTCCCCTGTGTATCGGTTTGTCTGAATGAGGATAGTGCCAATCCGGACATCTTTGCAAACAGCCCTCAGGGCTGGCTCCATGGTCTCTCCGGCCCTCAAAATGGAGACCCCCGTGATCTGGAAGAGAAAGAAGGTGCCGTTGAAACAGCGCTTCAGAGAACCAGACGCTCTTTGCGGTAAAAGCTCAGAGGATGATATTTCTCTTTTTTGCTTGTCGCCTCCAGGCAGGCAACCATCTCCTCTAGTCTATGGAACCCCAGAGTGTCACTTTTATAAAGAAAAGAGAACAACACCTGTAGTTCATTGCTTGCTTGCTTCCTTTCCTCCCTCTCTTTCTCCCTTTCCATCCCTCCCTCCCCTTTCCTTCTCTCCTTCCTTCCTTCCTCCTTTCCTTCCTCTCCCTCCCTTCTCCCCTTCCCTCCCTCCCACCATTCTCTCCTTTCCTTTCCTTCCTTCCTCCTTTCCTCACTCTCTTCTCACCTTCCATCCCTCCCTCCCCTTTCCTTCTCTCCTTCCTGCCTTCCTCCTTCCTCTCCCTCCCTTCTCCCCTTCCCTCCAACCATTCTCTCCTTCCTTCCCTTCCTCTCCCTCCCTTCTCCCTTTCTATCCCTCCTCCCTTTCCTTTTCTTCCTTCCTTCCTCCTCCCTTTCCTTCTCTTCTCTCCTTCCTTCCTCCTTTACTTCCTCTCCCTCCCTTCTCCCCTTCCCTCCCTCCCACCATTCTCTCCTTTCCTTTCCTTTCCTTCCTTCCTCCTTTCCTCACTCTCTTCTCACCTTCCATCCCTCTCTCCTTTCCTTCTCCTTCCTTCCTTCCTCTCCCTCCCTTCTCCCCTTCCCTCCCTCCCACCATTCTTCTTCTCTCCTTCCCTCCCTCCCACCATTCTTCCTTTCCTTTCCTTTCCTTTCCTTTCCTTTCCTTCCCTTCCCTTCCCTTCCCTTCCCTTCCCTTTCCCTTCCCCATCTCACAATACAGTAACTTTGGGCAACGGCAAAAAACCAAATTTAAGATATATCAAACTAAATTAGCTGTTTTCAAATCTTTTTCTCTCTCTCTCTCCCCCTCCCTCCCTCTCCCCCACCTCTCTCTTTCTGTGATACCACTGCTCTAAGAATTGCTCAAGGCTCTCGGATTAAAAATGAGATTGAACCTAAATTTTGTGCCAACAATCCACAAAAAAGAAAAAACCATGTTAACAAACGGTCACACAATTTCCCTTTCAAGGATCTCTTGCTGCTGCTTGGGCTTACTTGTTTCCCACTATACGTACAGCCTTCGTAGTCCTCGCCTTGAGGCGTTTGCACTGTGCAGCTCTGGAACCAAAAGGAGAATGGCATAAATTAATAATAAATACAGGTGGTCCTTGTCTTAGCAACAGTTCCAAGTTACGACGGATGCCAAATAAGGTCCTTGTGTCAGCGTTCCAGAAAAAAAAACCCCACTCCAAGTAAAAACTCGGAAGCAAGCATCTTTCAAAGTTCTATTTACTGCTCATCGTATGGTTTAGCCTCCAGTTTCATAATCATTATTTTTATACCTCTTTTCACTCTTTCTAGAATCTCAGCATCATTTTTGTATCATGGCAACCAGAACTGGATTCCAAGTGTAGCCTTACCAAGGCATTATAAAGTGGTATTAACACTTTTTTTAAATTTGCATTTATATCCCGCCCTTCTCCGAAGACTCAGGGCGGTTTACACTATGTCAAGCAATAGTCTTCATCCATTTGTATATTATAAACAAAGTCAACTTTTATTGCCCCCAACAATCTGGGTCCTCATTTTACCTACCTTATAAAGGATGGAAGGCTGAGTCAACCTTGGGCCTGGTGGGGCTTGAACCTGCAGTAATTGCAAGCAGCTGCTGTTAATAACAGACTGTCTTACCAGTCTGAGCCACAGAGGCCCACTTCATGTGATCTTGATTCTATCCCTCTGTTGATGCAGCCTAGGATTGTGTTGGCTTTTTTGGCAGCTGCTCCACACATCTGGGTCATATTTAAACGATTGTCCACTAGGGCTCCAAGATCCCTCTCACAGTTACTATTATTGATCCAGGTACCACCTATTCTAAGGTAAAGGTTCCCCTCGCACATACGTGCTAGTCGTTCCCGACTCTAGGGGGCGGTGCTCATCTCCGTTTCAAAGCCGAAGAGCCAGCACTGTCCGAAGACGTCTCCGTGGTCATGTGGCCGGCATGACTCAACGCCAAAGGCGCACGGAACGCTGTTCCCTTCCCACCAAAGGTGGTCCCTATTTTTTCTACTTGCATTTTTACATGCTTTCAAAACTGCTAGGTTGGCAGAAACTGGAACAAGTAACGGCAGCTCACCCCGTTATACGGCAGCACTAGGGATTCGAACCGCCGAGCTGCCGACCTTTCGATCGACAAGCTCAACATCCTAGCTCCTGAGCCGCCGCGTCCCTTTGACCACCTATTCTACACCTGCGCATTTGGGTTTTTTTTTGGCTAAGAGTAAAGCCTTAATTTTCTCACCACTGAATTGAATTTTGTTGGATAAGGCCCAGTGTTCTAAGATATTCAGGCCTCCATCATTAAACCAAAACTTATAAAGCATTTCTTCGGTCTCTCTCGTGGGTTACTTACCTGGAAGGGCAGAAAGGACAACGCGTGCTCAATCAGAAGGCGCATTAGCCGTTTGGAGTAGAAAATAAACTCATCCCGGCTTGTCTCCTTGTTTCTGGAAAGAAGAAAAGGGACAGGACAAATATGTGTCAGCTCGTAAAAGGATCCCGGGCCTGCTCTCGAGTTGCCAAAGGCAAAGCAGATGGGAAACCGAAAAAGCAACAGGGCAGCCAAAGACAGGAGGCACATTCCAGACATATCTTTCTCAAGACTGTCTCCCAGGGTTACCCACAGCGGCCAGAGGGGAGTGATCTGTAGAAGCCATGAAATTGCTCCGTTGGCGAATGTGATTGATGACACACCCTAGGGGAAGGGGGGAAACAGGGTCATAATCAGAGCTTAAATTATGTAGGGTCAGAGCTGGCTTCCCTTGGGAACGTGCCGACATGGAGCTCCTAATAAATAACTGGATTTCTTTTGAAGCTTGGCTCGAGGTTCATGATTTAATTTGGGCATCTGTCGGAACCCTGACAATTGGAGGGGGTAACAGTATGTGAGAATGGAGACAGAGAGAAGACATGCTAGCCTATGAAACGGTCAGATAAAAGGACATCTAGCCCACAGCTGCATAATGGATATAAGAAGAAACTCCAGATTGCACTGTTATAGAGACAAAATTGATTTTGAACTTAATAACTGCTGCAAGACTATTGATTGCACAATATTGGAAGAAAGAAGACTTACCTACAATTGGAGAATGGATTAGTAAAGTATCAAATTTAGCAGAAATGGCAAAAATTTCTGCCTACTTGAAAGACTATACACAAGAAAAATATATTTTGGAATGGAGGAAGTGGATTGATTATATTCAAAATAAGTATCAGATTAAAAAATATCAATTAGTTTTTGAGTGAAGTTAGGAATTGCTATGTATTAGTTTAAGAAAGAAGGGAATTGATAGTGTGATGGTGTGAAATGGAATATGTTTTATGTTATATTTTAGATTATGTTTGTTAATTACAATACCCTGTATTCTGTTCTGGGAAGTCTCGGGGGGGGAGGAGGGGGGAAATGGGGGGAAGGGGAAGATTATAAATTGATTGATTGCCATTGTACAGGAATAATGGTAGAATTAAACAAGTTGGAATGGTGTAAAGTCGGGACTGCTTGGTAACCACTCCCGAAGGGAAAGGGTAAGGAAAGAGGAGTAAAGAAGGAAGAAAGTAGGTAGGTAGGTAGATAGGTAGGAAAGAAGGGAGGGAGAAGAAAGGATAGGAGGAGGAGGAGAAGGAGAAGATAGAGGGTTAGAAAGGATGGTAGTGAGAAGTGGGAAAGAGGAGGGGAAGTAGGAAAGTGAGGAGAAGGATGGTGGGGAAAGTTGAAGAAGGATGAGAAGGGAAGAAAGGATTAAGGGAGGGAGTGGCAGTCGAGCAGCCCTGATTGAGTATAATTTGAGTATAGGATTGATTGTTAGATAAGTGATTGTATTGTACACTGGTCAAATTGTGGGAATTATTATGGAAAATAAAAATTTTGCCCTTAAAAAAAAAAGAAAAAAAAAAGAAGAAACTCAGAAGAGATAAAGTCAGAGTTCCTGGCTTTGCAGACCGGGGAGGGGGGAAGAGGGGATGGTTCCTGATGAGTGGCGTATGTGCACACACACACATGCCTTCCCGCTACTCGTGCAAGTGGGGATGTGCGTGCATGCGCTTGCCTGCCATATCCATGTCCCGGGTTCCAAATGGCTCAAGGCCCGGTATAGTGGGCTACAGCCTGGGGTGTGTGGATCCCTGCTCCAAGTTAGAGGGCTGCAAAGCAGGGGTGAAATGCTCCCAGTTCGGACCGGATCGCCCGATCCGATAGCGATGGCAGCGGGTGATTTGGAGAACCGGTAGCAAAAATCCCTCCCCCCCCCAATGCCCAGCTGAGCCGTGCGATCATCAGAGGTTTTTTTTTTCTTTCACTTTTAAAAGCATTTTTTCTTCGGACAAAGAGGTTGTAAAAAATGCTTTTAAAAAGGCTCCTCTGAGGAAGAAGTTGTAGAAAAAATGCTTTTAAAAGTAAAAAAAATAAATAAAAAAAGTTGGCCACACCCACCCAGTCACATTACACGCCCCCCACCAAGCCACGCCCACAGAACCGGTAGTAACAAATTTTTACATTTCACCCCTGCTGCAAAGTTGATGGTCAGGGAATTGAGTCAGAGTTTGTTGCAACAGAACACAATCAGACACACAATTAAATAATTCTGCAGGATTCCTCTACAGATTCCTCTTTATATACAAAACCATTGTAGGTTTTCCCACGTTGCAGAGAGGGAAAAAAAATAGGAATTACAAAACACAGCACAAAATGGAAGCACAAAATGGAGAAGGGAAAATGGAGGAGGGAAAAGGGTCCTTGAGTGGCGCAGACTGCTAAACAGTCTGTTATTAACAACAGCTGCCTGCAATTATTGCAGGTTCAAGTCCCACCAGGCCCAAGGTTGACTCAGCCTTCCATCCTTTATAAGGTAGGTAAAATGAGGACCCAGATTGTTGGGGGCAATAAGTTGACTCTGTATATAATATACAAATAGAATGAAGACTATTGCTTAACATAGTGTAAGCCGCCCTGAGTCTTCGGAGAAGGGCGGGGTATAAATGCAAATTAAAAAAAAAAAAAAAGCTAGTGCCCTCAAAGCTTATATGCAGAACAGCTTAAGCCACGCCCAGGCTCCAAACTGTCTCTTGTGGCCCCATACAACAAATACTATGTTTCAGTTACCAAACAGTCCCCATTGGCTGTCCTGTTACCATGTCTATTCCAGGCTATGAATGTACTCTGACAAATTGTACTTTGAAACTTGCCAGATTCGGTTAATGCAGCTTGATAATAAATTAGAATGAGATTACAGGGAGTCCTTGACTTACAGCAGTTCGTTTAGCGACCACTTGAAGTGACAACGGCGCTGAAAAAGGTGATTTACTACGGTTTTTCACAATTACGCTTGTTAAGTGAATCTGCTTTCACTTCATTGACTTTGCTTGTCAGAAGGTTGCAAAAGGGGATCGCATGACCCCCAGGACACGACAATATGTCATATGTATGAGTCTGTTGCCAAGCGTCTGAATTTTCATCACGTGACCACGGGGGGGTGTTGCAATGGTGTGAAAACAGTCCTAAGTCACTTTTCCCCGGTGCCTTTGTAACTTCGAACAGTCCCTAAATGAACTGCTATAAGTCAAGGCCTACCTGTATTTCCCACACACCTGAGTTTATAGCGGATTAGAGCAACTCAATTCGTAATTTTAAATCCCGTGGACCACTAATATGATCTGCCTAATGACCGGGTGGGTGGGCGTGGCTAGGTGGTCATGTGATTGGGTGGGCAGGGCCAACTCAATGTCACTCACATCGAGGGGCATCTTGCCAGCCTCTACTCGCTACTCCTTGCCTGCCTGCCCGGGCTCCTTAGGGCCCCACAACAGGAAGCAGTTGCTGGAGCTAAGCAGCCACCAGGAGAGAGAGTTGGCAAAACAGCTCAGTTTGAATTGGATCTGACCGAGAAGGAGGCTCAGCAGAAGCATCTCACTGAGGACTAGGAGCATAGGCTTTCCAAGCAGAGGGAAGACCTGCGGGAGTGAAAGACCAGGTACCGGCGCCTGGAGGCTCAGCGGGCTGAGATGGTCGGCTGGTTCCAGGCCATGATGCAGTCCCACTGGAACGAGGCCCTCCGGCTCTTCACCACCAGCGGCACTTCCCTCCAGCCTTTGCCCAAAGCCCCACACCAGGAGGCTGAAGCAGACCCCAAGTTGGAATTTCTGCCCCCCTCCGACCCGCACAAAAAGACCCCAAAGGGGGAGACTCTCTGCAGCAACACAAACGTTCATTGCATGTATCCAGCCCAGGGGCCGTAGTTTGAGGACCCCTGATTTAGTGCAATATAAAAAATGCAAATAATTTTTCTGCGGACCACCAGAATTTTCTCACGGACCACCAGTGATCCATGGACCACCAGTTGGGGACCTGTCGTGTCCCACTCCTCCGCTGACAGCCGGGTCAGGGAAATCCGAATCAGGCTTGCCTCTGCAGCTCTGCCCAAAGTCCTAGCAAAGTCCTCAGAGCAGGCAGGAGACCAGAAAGTGACTTCAGCAAGATAAGTTCGACTTTGCCTGACTCAGAGACTGCCAGAAAGCAGATCCTTTATATAGGCCATGGGGTGTGGCTCCATGACTCAGCACTCATTAAGGCCTGCCCCTCCCTTCCTTCTGTTGCCTCCGCCTATCCAGTCTTCTGATGCGAGGGTCAGCAGCTGTTGGAAATAAACTTTCCTCAGGCTCACATGCTGTGGAGGAGGGGGAGGGGTCTAGCTGCCCCGTTTGCCTGGGCATGGAGCCAGGGCTGGGGCTGGGGGGTGCTCCCTCCTCTGCAGCCTGCTTGGGCATGGAGCCAGGGCTGGGGTCGGGAGATGCCCCCTCCTCAGCCTGTCTGGGCATGGAGCCAGGGCTGGGGCCGGGAGGACATTCTTCAGCGTTCGGAAGCAGATAAGCAGACCCCGGCTGCGGTGAGAGCGGGCAAGACACAACAGGACCGCTGGAGTAGAGGGAGGGAGTCCCTTGGACTGCAAGGCGGTCCAAGCGGTCAGTCCTAGAGGCGATCAACCCTGACTGCTCTTTAGAAGGATGGATCCTGAAGATGAAACTCAAATCCTTTGGCCACCTAATGAGAAGGAAGGACTCACTGGAGAAGAGCCGAATGCTGGGAAAGATGGAGGGCAAAAGAAGAAGAGGGATGACAGAGAACGAGGTGGCTGGATGGAGTCACTGAAGCAGTCGGCGTGAGCTTAAATGGACTCCAGAGGATGATAGAGGACAGGGAGGCCTGGAGGAACGTTGTCCATGGGGTCGCGATGTGTCGGACACGACTTCGCAACTAACAACAACAAGAGGGAGGGAGAATAAGGAGAGGATGGGCATTTGCACCAACTCGGAGGCCGAACACTCACCGGATGATGGTGTGCATCCCCCTGACCTGCGGTGTGTTCTTCAGGACACTGAGGGTCTTGGGGAGGGGGTGGCACTGGTGAGCAGAAGCCAGCGCTGCCCTGCAAAGGAAGGAGAAGTACGGGTCAGCTTGAAGACAGATCTCCCCGAGGTCTCCTTTTCCCCATCCGAACTAACCACACAGATTTCTGGCCACGTTTCCCGGACCATCCAAAGAAAAGTCTCCGTTCCTTCTTGGAGCCAAGTACAGGTTTAAGTCTCGCATGGTACTCAGGTTAAGTAGGAAGCATTCAACATGGCTCCATGTCATATATTTTGAAAAATGAGTATTTCTAGTTCAGGGTTGAATTGTGGGTTGTTGCTGCTCTCTGAGCTCGGTGGCTTTTCTTGGAGATGTTTCATGACCCAACTAGGTAACATAGTCAGTGTTAGAAGGGGGAGGGGGTAGAGTGAAGAGGAGGAGAAAGAGAAGGGGGAAAGGAGATGGAGAAAGACTGTGGGATCCTTGCTGCTCTTTGAGCTTGGTGGTTTTCTTGAAGACATTTCATGACCCAACTAGGTAGGGTGGAGAAGAGGAGGAGGAGAAGAGGAGGAGGAGGATGAGAAGGAGAAGAGGAAGAGGAAGAGGAGAAGAAGAGGAGGAGGAGGAGGAGGAGAGGGAGAAGAGGAAGAGGAGGAGGGGAAGAGGAGGAGGAGGAGGAGAAGAAGAGGGGGAGGAGGAGGAGGAGGAGAAGAGGAGGAGGAGAAGAAGGAGAGGAGGAGGAGGAGGAAGAAGGAGGAGGAGGAATAGAAGAAGGCGAGGAGGAAGAGAAGTGGAGGAAGAGGAGGAGAAGAGGAGGAGGAGAAGAGAAGAAGGAGAGGAGGAGGAGAAGAGGAAGAGAAGAAGAGGAGAGAGAAGGAGGAGGAAGAGGAGGAAGGAGGAGGAGAAGAAGAGGGGAGGAGGAGGAGGAGGAGGAGGAGAGGAGGAGGAGAAGAAGAGGAGGAGGAGAAGGAGAAGAGGAAGAGGAGAAGAAGAGGAGGAGGAGAAGGAGAAGAGGAAGAGGAGAAGAAGAGGGGGAGGAGGAAGAGGAGGAGAAGAAGAGGAGGAGAAGAAGAAGAGGAGAAAGAGGAGAAGAAGAGGAGGAGGAGAAGAAGAGGAGGAGGAGAAGGAGGAGAAGGAGAAGAGGAAGAGGAGGAAGAGAAGGAGGAGGAGAAGGAGGTCATTTCTTCACCTTGTCCCCACAGAATTGCCATCTTCTGGAGATCTGAATCTTGCTTTCCCCCCCCCAAAATTTGGAATCCTTGGGGCTCTCTGAGGCTGGTAGTTATCTTGCAACTTTTCATGACCCAACTAGGTAACATCATCAGTGCTAGAAGGGAGTGGGGTTTTGTAGAGAGGAGGAGGAAGATGACAACTGTGGGGTTCTTAGGGATCTCGGTTGTTGGTGGTTTTCTTGAAGACCACTGCACGAATGATGTTACGTTATGTAGTTGGGTCATGAAACGTCTGCAAGAAAACCACCAAGCTCAGAGAGCACCAAGGACCCCAAATTTTTTGGGGGGAAAGCAAGATTCAGCTCTCCAGAAGATGGCAATTCTGAGGACACAAGGTGGGAAAAATCATTTTTACGAGAACAACGGTGAAATCCAGACCATGCAAGAATTCAGACTGCCAATAATTATAGAGGGAAGGGAGACAACAAGGACCAACGGAAGAGGGGACTGGCCAGAAGTTTTGAAAAACTTACAAGAATTTATTCAAGGAGTAAAAGTCTTATTCTGATCCTCCTCAAATCTGTGGGCTGCCCACCCTACTCTGCCTCAAAGGTGGTTACCGGGAACCGAACCAGGAAAATGAAATGGGTCAGCCGCCCGGCCAATTCTGTGTGGTTGGTTGGGCTGGCTCCAAGGACAACCCGTGCATCGCTCAATCCCGGAGTTTTGCAAGAAAAGAGGATGCTGAAGATTTTTAACAACACCCACACAGAACAAAAGCAGATGCCAGACTTGGTTTCAAAGCAACAGGCAGGGAGACGGACAGACAGACAGAGATTAATCCCAACCACGTGGATTAATCGGGAGTCCCAAATAAATTTGCAAAATTCTCGGAAAGCGTTAGCGTGTAACGAGGGGGAATCAAGATCTGCATTTCGGTCCATTTGGCATCACCGGTTTTTAAAAATTCCCTCCTGGCTAGCTGGGGGGGGGAATTCTGGGAGTTGAAGTCCCCACGTCTTAAAAGTTGCCACGTTTGAGGAAAACCACTGTTCTGTAGATAATATTTGCTGGTTGGGGAATTCTGGGAGTTGAAGTCCCCACGTCTTAAAAGTTGCCACGTTTGAGGAAAACCACTGTTCTGTAGATAATATTTGCTGGTTGGGGAATTCTGGGAGTTGAAGTCCACAAGTCTTAAAGTTGCCAAGGTTGGAGACCCCTGCCCTATAACATCAAGTTTCCACCTCACCAAAAGCCTCTCGTGCTTTGTTTTCAAGGGAAAGAACAGGGCCAAACTACATGTTACACCCTCTCTCTGTGAAGATATCACTCCCTTAAAAACAAGGTTGCTGGACAGCCTCCATGGTCTTCTACTGAATTCTACCATCTTAAATCTTCTCAAAGACAGCCACGAACATCACATCTATGTTTGAGGCCACCTAAGATGGAGACTATCTGGAATGGAAGTGCTGACTTGGGTTTCTTCTCTTTTCCAGCCCTATTAATGGACTTTCTAAATCATGTTTCAGCGTTCCAGAAAACCCCTCCTGCAGAAAAGACTCCAAAGCAAACATCTTTCAAAGTTCAAACATAGCCGAAAGCTTCCACACGCTGCCATCATGTTGATTCCATGTCCATGGAATTAACCCATCATGTTAATGGGTCGCCAGAAGCTACAGTAGTGGCCAAAATGGTAGAAGCCTTTTGGGAAAAGTATATTTTCTAAAACTAGCTAATAACACTTTTTTTTTTTTTGGAGTAGTATCATAAAATTATATATCAACGGAAAGATAATTTAATCAAGAATGTAACGTTTGAAGATGTATAAATATAATTAATGTAGGGTCGGGTCTGTCCAGCTACCATTTTAGAATGGTGGGGAGGGAGAAAGGAGGAGAGAGTAGGAGGTAGGAAAGAGGAGAAGAGGGATAGAAGAGGGAGAAGAGGAAGGAAGAGGGGGAGAAGAGGGAGAAGGAAGGTGTAGGGTGGAGGGAGGAGAGGATGTAGATAAGAGAAGGGGAGGAAGGTCTGGAAAGTAGAAGAAGGTAGAAGAGGGAAGAGATTTAAAAGGAGGGGGAGGTGACTGGGCAAGCCTGACTAATTGTATATGACTGTACATTGGATGAGTTGTTGGATATGAATGTAAAAATAAAACTTTTTTATTAAAAAAAAAAAGACTGTAACGCAATACCTTTCATGAAGGATTTGCTATTAGTATAGCAGTTACAATATAAAGAAGAAAAGTGAAACACGTAGAAAAAAAACGAGATATACAAAAATGATCACCATAGAAAAAAAAGGAGAAATACAAAAATGATCACCACGTCAAGTGAATACTTTGTTGGGTAACCTTAAGCATGAATGACGGCCTTACAACGTCTTCCCATGGAGTGAACCAAGTCTTTGAGTTCTGCAGCTGTTATCATGTGAAACCAAGATTGAATGATGGCTTCTATTAAGTGGGTTTTATTGCTGGGTCGCTTCTTTAGTCGGCTCCATAGATTTTCAATTAGGTGAAGGGCTGGGCTATTCCCAGGCCATTCCAGCAGTGGAAGAGGATTATCTTGAAACTCAAAAAAAAAAAAGTGGTGTTACTAGCCATCATACCGCAAAAATACACTTTTCCCAAAAGGTTTCCACAATTTTGGCCACTACTGTAAGATGGAGGCTATCTGGAATGGAAGCACTGACCTGCTCACCTTCTTCTCCTTCCCAGCCCTGTCAACGGACCTTCTGAGGTCCATGGAATAGCCTCATCATGTTGATGGGTCTCCAGAAGCTACCTAAACAAGTTGAGGTTAGGTCCACTACTCGGAACCCTACTCCAAATGTACTCCTAATGATACCATCGTTGGCAGGTCTACTTCGTTGAGGGGAGAGGACCACAGACCAGGGATGGGGCTTCAAAAATTTTAGCAAGGGGTTCTCTGCCCGGTTGCTGTGTGGGCGTGGCCATGCTAGGTGTGGCCTAGTCAGCCTCCTGCACAGTGGCAGGGTGGGTGGGGTGTTTTTGCCCTCCCTGGGCTCCAAGGGCTTTTCTTGAGCCTCTGGGAGGGCTAAAATGGCCTCCCCAGGCTCTGGAGGCACCCTGGAGGCCGAAAACGGGTCCATTTCTGGCCTTCCTGAATTTCCGGTACGCCCATTTTTTGCCCTCCCCGAGCCTTTATGTGCACCCTGCATTTACCTGCATCTAAAACGAGTCACTCCTGGGAGGGAAGGGTTGGGCGGGGCCAGCCAGGAGTGGGATTTGGGGGTTCTCCAGACTGCACAGAATCCTAGCTAGAGGTTCTCCCGAACCTCCAGCAGCCCACCCCGCCACAGACGTAGAACCAGGGGTGAAATGCTCCCGGTTCGGACTGGATTGCCCGATCCGGTAGTGATGGCGGTGGGAGGTTCGGAGAACCGGTAGCAAAAATCCCTTTTTTTTAAAAAAAATAATTTAATTTTCTTCGGCCAAAAAAATGCTTTTAAAAGTAAAAAAAAAAAGCCTCTGATGATCGCACAGCTCAGCTCGGCATTGGGGGGGGAGCAGGGATTTTTGCTACTGGTTCTCCGAACCATCCGCCGCCATCACTACCGGATAAGCTGGGATCGTCAGAGGCTTTTAAATCCTCTTCGGCCGAAGAGGTGGTAGAAAAAAATGCTTTTAAAAGGCTCCTCGGATGATCCCAGCTGAGTTGCCTCATCGTCAGAGGCTTTTTTTGGGGGGGTCTTTTTTTTAAAAAAAATGCTTTTAAAAGAAAAGAAAAGCCTCTGACGATCAGGCGAACTCAGCTGGGATCGTCAGAGGAGCCTTTCAAAAGCATTTTTTTCTACCACCTCTTCGGCCGAAGAGGTCGTAGAAAAAAATGCTTTTAAAAGTAAAAAAAAAAAGTTGGCCACGCCCACCCAGTCACATTACACCCCGCCACCACCAAGCCACGCCCACAGAACCGGTAGTAGCAAATTTGACATTTCACCCCTGCGCAGACCCTCCTGTGTTTGCTAGGGAAGCCAACCCTAAAAACCACACCAGCGGGGGGGGGGGGTTAGAGGAAGGACAAGCTGACCCCACGCCCCGGGGTCCTCCTTCCCATGCATCCTTTTGAGCACCAGCAGAAGAAGCTCACACAATTTAGTACTCAAATCAAACCAGGATGCCAACTGGTTCCTCACATATCCCAGCGCAGCTTCCTCTGTTCGTCAGGATGGATTGAGGCATTTGGGATGAAACCAGGTAGGAAAACCGACCGAGCAATCCCCATCCCAAAGAATTCAGGTTTAGGGAGGGGGGTGGGAAGGTGGGAGGAGAGAGAGAGAGAGAGAGAGAGAAAAATCAAAGGAAAAAGAAGTCAAATGAGAACACTCCAATGAACGGCTAAAATTGGCATCCGAGGTAGGTAGAAACAGAGGTAGAGGCGTGAAGGTTCTACCAAGGCCACCACCTTCGCCATCGACGTCCTGTTGAGATGTTCAGGGTTCAAGTTTCCGGCGTGAAAGCTAGACGGGATAAGGAAGGAAGGGTTCCACCACCAAACATCTATGGAGATTCTCCGTCATCCAGGTCACGGTTTGTCCTGAAGGTGTTTCCCCCCCCCCCAAAAAAAAACAACCGGACTTAACTTCGTTTTTTTCCCTTAAAACCAGGGGTGAAATCTAAAAATTTCCCCTACCGGTTCTGTGGGCGTGGCTTAATTGGTGGGCGTGGCTTGGTGGTCAGGTGACTGAATGGGCATGGCCAATAATAATAAATAATAATAAAAAGTACACAAAACTTGGGAGCACACCAGTCTACCTCCTTTAAAAATAGGGGCACCGGTCTACCAATTGCCTTTTTTTGGGAGACACTGGTCTATTTCCTTTAAAAATAGGGGCACCGGTCTACCAATTGCCTTTTTTTGGGAGGCACCGGTCTACCTCCTTTAAAAATAGGGGCACCGGTCTACCAATTGCCCTTTTTTGGGAGGCACCGGTCTACCTCCTTTAAAAATAGAGGCACCGGTCTACCAATTGCCTTTTTTTGGGAGGCACCAGTCTACCTCCTTTAAAAATAGGGGCACCGGTCTACCAATTGCCTTTTTTTGGGAGGCATCGGTCTACCTCCTTTAAAAATAGGGGCACCGGTCTACCAATTGCCTTTTTTTGGGAGGCACTGGTCTACCTCTTTTAAAAATAGGGGCACCGGTCTACCAATTGCCTTTTTTTGGGAGGCACTGGTCTACCTCTTTTAAAAATAGGGGCACCGGTCTACCAATTGCCTTTTTTTGGGAGGCACCGGTCTATCTCCTTTAAAAATAGGGGCACCGGTCTACTAGCCGCCTACAGCGCTGATCAGCTGTAGTGCAGCCCTTTGAAGCGCTGCGGCAGTCATTTAAGGCCGTTTGCAACTATATCACCACCAAGAGCTTCAGGGACAGAGAAGAGGAACAGCGAGCTGTGGGCGGTGGGGGTGGGCAGGGATTTTTGCTACAGGTTCTCCGAACTACATGCCCCCATCGCTATCGGATCGCGCAATCCAGTCCGAACCGGGAGCATGTCACCCCTGCTTAAGACGTTTCGGTTCTCATCCAAGAAGCTTCTTCCGTTCTAGAGAACGGAACGGAAGAACAGAACGGAAGAAGCTGCTGGAATGAGAAACGAAACGTCTTCAAGGAAAAACAAAGAAAGCCCAGTTGCCTTTGGAAGAAAAGCACTTTGGGGGTTCCACCACCGAGCTTCCCATCCAAAAATATCTGTGATTGAGAGGGCCGCGGTGTGGCTCAGGCTGTAAGAAGCCTGTTATTAAAACACAGCTGCCTGCAATTACTGCAGGTTCTAGTCCCACCAGGCCCAAGGTTGACTCAGCCTTCCATCCTTTATAAGGTAGGTAAAATGAGGACCCAGATTGTTGGGGGGGCAATAAGTTGACTTTGTAAATATACAAATAGAATGAGACTATTGCCTTACACAATGTAAGCCGCCCTGAGTCTTCGGAGAAGGGCGGGATATAAATGTAAAAAAAAAAAAAGAGAAGATGCTTCTGATAAGAATTTTGTATCCTAAGGAACTTTAGGAAGACAGCCAAACCTTCAGAAGCATCGGCTACACAGCCAAAAAAATCAAATATAGGTAGTCCTCAACGTAAGACCACAACTGAATCCAAAATTTCCACGGCTAAATGAGGCAGTTTGGTGAGCTGTGCCTCATTTTACGCCTTTTTGCCACAGTTAAGCAAATTGCTGCAGTCGTTAAGCGAATCATGTGGTCGTTAAACGAACCTCGCTTCTCCCCCATCGACTTTGCTTGTCAGAAACCGGCTGGGAAGGTCATGAAAAGGGAATGCAATGACCCCACGACAGTACAACGGTCATAAATACATGCCGGTTGCCAAGCACCTGGATTTCGACCATGTGACCACAACCACGCTGCAATGGCCATTAAGTGTAAAACGTGGTCAAAATTCCCTTTTTTCAGTGCCATTGTAACTTCAAAGAATCCCTATTATTAATTAACGTATGGCATGTCCTACATGGACTAGGAATGCAGATTAGTGGAACCCAATAAAATATAAATGTTAAAAAAAAAAATCTATGTTCAAATATCAATGTCTAGGGGTATCAAATTTGATTTCATTGAGGGGCACATCAGGTTTGTGTTTGACCTCGGGGTGGGCGGGCGTGGCCACGGTGGGTGTGGCCAGCATGACATCATTTGTGTCGGGGGGGGGCACCCGTGGTGGCCCGAGTGCTCTGCCAGCAAAAACGGGCTCCTAAGCTCCGTTTTCAGCTGGGACGGCCTCCTGCAACCCTCTGCCAGCGAAAATGGAGCTCGGGAGGGCCACGCGCGGCCCTCATGAGCTCTGTTTTACTGGCAGAGGCACCACGAGCTGGTCCTTCACTAGTTCCAGAGCGGCCCGCAGAACCGGATCCGGCCCCTGGGCCTTGAGTTAGACACCCCTGGTCTGGGCCATCTAAGCACTGAAGCACAGCATCTGTTCTGACCCAGGCCCAAGTAGATAGTAGGAAACTCAGTCAGTGATAAAACAAACTTACTTTATTCAAACAGCTGAGAATTACTTCATTCCCAGCGTAGTTCAACTAAATTAAAGCAAATTCCTCCCAACACAAATTCCTCAGTCCTATCGCAAACCTTGGTCCAATTAGGCAAACTGCCAAAGGCCTTTCTTGGCAAGAAGTCACAGAAATAAATGCAAGACGTAGACAAAGCAGAAGACGAAGCTACCAATGTTGTTTTCCGGCAAAGCCCAAACACCGTTGCTGGTCTGTTTTAAGCCTTATGGGAGGGGCCGATCATCTCTTGGCCTTATTTCCGAGTCGTCTTCTTTGCTTGAGCTGCTCTTGCCTTCTGGCAGCTCTTCTCATTCGTGCATTAGGAACAGGCTCCTCCTGTTCCTCTGCCTCACTACTATCAGCCTCTGGAGGCTCTGGAGTCCACACCTCACTCCCTGATGCCCTGGCCTCACCTCAGCCTCATCGCTATCCGACTCAGTTGCCAGCTCCGCAGGCTGCTGGCGGACCACAACAGGCATCTGTTCCGACCCAGCCTTAGCAGAATCAAGAAACAGACTCCAAATTATTTGCATTCACCCACAAAAAGTCCAGGCAAAAGTCCTTCAAGGAGTTAACTGCAGTAACAGATCTTATCAGTTCCTTGAGATAATTGCCAGGCCGGAGCTTGACAGCCACAAATTAAATTCTGGCAAGCAGCCTCTGAGGCACGAAACACAATGAGCCAAATCTTCAGAAATACAAACTGTTGTCTCCCACTTTCCTTCTATTTATTCCCCAGCCAGGGAGGGGCCATTCAGCGTCCACGTGGGCTTTGCTTCCCGAGTCGATTCCTTGTCCTCCATTGTTCTCCTCTCCTAACTGTTCTGCGCATACATGCATCTGGAACAGGCCCCAGCTGGTCTTCCTCCTCACTCCTCTCAGCCTCCAAAGACAGCTGCCTCTCCGGTGGCTGGGAAATGTCGGGCAGACCTGGCTCTATCTTATTTATTTTATTTTATTTATTTATTATTTAGATTTTTATACCGCCCTTCTCCCGAAGGACTCAGGGCGGTGTACAGCCAAATTAAAACAATACAATATACAATTTAAAAAAAACAAATTAAAATAACATATTCTATAATGGCCGAAAAATTTAAAAACCGTCAAATTTGACCCAATAAAACAGAATACCCAATTTAAAATTATTGAAATTCAAAAAATTCAAAATTTAAAAATTAAGAATTAAGAATTAAGCCAGTCCCGCTTGGATGAACAAGTACGTTTTCAATTCACGGCGAAAGGTCCGAAGGTCAGGTAATTGACGCAAACCAGGGGGAAGTTCGTTCCAGAGGGTAGGTGCTCCAACAGAGAAGGCCCTTCCCCTGGGGGCCGCCAGCCGACATTGCTTGGCGGCACGGTACCCTGAGAAGACCCTCTCTGTGTGAGCGTACGGGTCGGTGGGAGGCATAGGGTAACAGCAGGCGGTCCTGTAAGTACCCGGGCCCTAAGCCATGGAGCGCTTTAAAGGTGGTAACTGTTAAGTTCGGGAAGTAACGAGGCTGGAGACCAGGGTAGTGACAACAGCTCTTTAATATATGGTGAACCCAGCAACCAGGCTGGGGAAAAACCTCTCCTTATATACAGTTCTACCGGCGGCTTTAACCAATCAGCAACGTGCTTGTTTCCCGCCAAAACCATTTAAAGATACATTACACTCCTTCCCCCCAGAAAACACTTTACCCCTATTTACATGATATTTACATATTATTTTTCAACGTAATCACGCAAATAGACCGGGCATCTCCTGACTCTTTCGGACCTGCGCAGTACATTCCCTGGGAGTGGGTCGAGCTGACCGGAGGGGCTGTTTGCTCCTCTCAGCTCTTTCTCTAGGCCATCCGGCCCTGGATTATTAGCAGAGTCGTCCCTGCTGTTTTCTACTGGAACCTGTGGGCGTCGCTGGACCTCCGGAATTTCAGCTAAGTCCTGCGAGTTCTCCGGGTTTGAGTCAGCTGTGGAATCAAACATTGTGTAGTCAGGGCCCGTTTCTATTGATTCAGATTGTTCAGCTATGCGTTTTCGTATTTGGTCTATGTGGCGCCTCCATACTCGGCCGTCCCTTAATTCTACTAAGTATGATTTGGGACCTGTTCTGTTTAGGATTTGTCCTGCTATCCAGGTTGGGCCTTCACCATAGTTGTGTGCCCACACTCGGTCGCCTATGTCCATTTCTCTTGTTTTTCCTATTTCCTCTTGTAACCCTCCGGCGTATAGTTTGGATGTAGACGGTCTAGGGGCACCTGAGCTTTCGCCCATTAACAATTCGGCTGGGCTTCTGCGGTTGTGACACAGGGGTTCTGTGTTGGACTGCCAGGAAAATATCTATTTTGTTTGCCAGTCGCCTGGCTTAAGTCTGGACAATGCCTCTTAGCGCCCGGACGGAACGCCTGCAAGGCCATTCGTCGCAGGGTGGAAAGGCGCCGAGAGGGCATGTCGGATGCCCTCCTCTGCCAAGTATTCTTCAAATTGGGTTGCCGTGAATTGTGGGCCGTTATCGGACACTAGCGTGTCGGGCAACCCATGGGTTACAAATAGGTGCCTTAGGACTGAGATCACGGCCTCGGCTGTCATGGATCTCATGAGGATGATTTCCAGCCATTTGGAATAGGCGTCTACTACGACCAGGAAGGTTTGGCCGTGGAAGGGGCCGGCAAAATCAATGTGTATTCTAGACCAGGGGCCCTGGGGTTTCTCCCATTCGAACCGGGGCCGTTGGGGTAGCGGTCTGACTCCTGGCAGGCCTGGCATTTCCCTACCCTTTCAGCAATTTCTGAGTCCATTAAGGGCCACCACACATAGCTTCTCGCTAGACCCTTCATCCTAACGATCCCTGGGTGACCCTCGTGGAGGAGGTCCAACACCCTTTTCCTCAATTTTTCTGGGATCACCACTCTATCCCCCCATAGCAGGCACCCCCCTTGAGCCGACAGTTCCCCACGTTTTTTTACAAATTCCTTAAAACACTCGCCCGGCACAGCGGGCCACCCTCTTTGTACCCAACCGAGTACAGTTCTCAAAGTAATGTCCCGGTATGATGCCCGAGCCACCTCCTTAGATGTGACTGGGCCAGAGTCCAGAGAGTCAATTAACAGTATGGGTGTCCCCGGAGTGGGGTCCTCGATCGCCCTGGTAGTGGGCATCTGCTTAATGCGTCCGCATGCCCCACCTCTTTCCGGCCGATGCTGCAGTTTGTAGGAATAGGCGGCTAAGAAGATAGTCCATCGGGTCAATCGTGGCGACAGTGCCACAGGCGTTATGGTCGCCAGCCAGTATCCCTAACAGTGGTCTATGATCTGTCACAATTTCAAAGTCTCTACCAAAACGTATTCGTGAAACTTTTACCCCTGACACAATAGCTAGCGCTTCCTTATCCAACTGGCTATAGTTCCTCTGTCGAGGACATCGCTCTGGAGTAGAAGGCTATTGGGGCTTCTGTGCCATTTGGAAACCTGTGGCTGAGCACAGCCCCCACCCCGTAAGGGGAAGCATCGCAGACTAATACCAATGGCAATGAGCTATGATACTGAACCAGTAAGCTATCGCTCGAGAGTAGGTTTTTTACTGCTTCGAAAGCCCTGGCTTCCGACTTTCCCAAGACCAAACAGTATTCTTTCCCAGTAACTTATGTAGCGGCTCGGCAACGGTTGCCTTATTTTTAAAAAGACCGTAAAAATTCACTAGACCCAGGAATGCCTGTAGCTCTGTTTTGTTTTTGGGCGCAGGAGCCTTTCTTATTGCCTGAGCTTGCTTTCAGTGGGGTGAATTCCCTCCTTGTCTATTCTGTAGCCCAAGAAATCTACGGATTCTACCCCTATCTGGCATTTGTTCACTTTAACCTTTAGACCGGCTGACCGGAAAATGCCCAGAACTTTTCTCAAACGCTCCCCCAATTCTTCTAAATTTTCGGCTGATACCAATACATCATCGAAATAGGACTACCCCGGGAGCCCTTGCAGAAGTCGCTCCATTAAATTTTGGAATAGACCAGGTGCCACACTCACCCCAAACTGTAACGGGTACACTTGAAAGCACCTCTGTGAGTCACAATCGTCTGGGCTTGGCTGTGTTGGCGTCACGGGCAGTTGTTGATAGGCTTGAGCCAAATCTAACTTGGCAAAGACGTGTCCTTGCCCCAGCGAGTGCAGCAAATGTTGCACCACGGGACCGGTAAGCGCTTTCTGCAAGGCTTTGTTTAACGTCGCCTTGTAGTCAGCGCAGATTCTAACTGACCCATCTGGTTTTACTGGGGTGACGATTGGCGTCTCCACTTTGCGTGATCGACTGGCACCAGAATCCCCTGACTGATGAGCTTGTCTATCTCCTTGTCAATCTTAGGTTTAAGGGCAAAAGGGACTCTCCTTGCCTTTAACCTAATGGGGGCTACCTGGGGGTCTAAATTGAAGGAAATAGGGGTCCCCTTGTACTTGCCCAGGCAGTCCTTGAAGACATCTTCGAACTCGTTCATGAGTGTGTCTTTTAGGTTAAAGTCACTTCTGTAGATGCCAGTCACTCCCATGCCCAATGCACGGAACCAGTCTAGTCCCAACAGACTTGGCAGGGTCCCTTCGACTATCGTGATGGGCAGGGTCTTCTTGTGTGGTCCGTACTCGACGCGGACGGAGGTGGTCCCTCGAACAGGGATGCGATTCCCTTGGTAGTCGTGCACTCGTAGCCGTTGTGTTTGCAGTTTGCGTTTGGCGATTCTCGGCAAAGCTTTTGCAAAAGTGTCCCAGGACATGATTGTGATCGCTGACCCGGTGTCCACTTCTAGTCGGCACGGCACTCCTTCGATTTTCGGTTTAGTGAAAATTTTCTTCTCGACGCGGGTTGCTGCACGGCCTATGATCACGGTCGTTCGATTTGAGTTCGCGCCCTTTTTGTTTTGACCAATCGCGGGTCGCCTTGCCGATCCCGCGCTCTGATTGGTTGGTTTGAATTTTCGGCGGGAAGGTTGGGGTGCTCGACAGACTTGAGCCAGGTGCCCCTTCTTCTCGCACCGCCGACATGTAGCGTCCTTGAACTTGCATCGTTGACGCTGGTGTTGCCCTCCGCAACTTCCGCATTCATCCCGGTCTTCTTTTCCCCTTCTCTCGGTGAGGCAAACTCCTTCCTCATCCTCGCCGTCTGACTCGGGCTGGATTTCTTCACTATGGACCGGGGTTGATTTCGCTTCGCCGTTGGCGTGAGTGGCTTTGCAGGGTTTCCGCGCTTGGGTGGACATCTCATGAGCTCTGGCTTCATCCAGAGCGTTTGCCAGCGTTAGATTGCTTTTTGATAGCAGCCGCCCGCAAACGCATGTCTCTGACCCCACGGATGAGTTGCTCTAACAGCTCCTCATCCAAGTCTCGGTACCCACAGTCCTTGGAGGCTTTTCAGGGCGGCCATGTAATCGCTGATGGATTCGCCTCTTGCTGTCTGCGCTCCAAATTCAAAACGCCATACGTATTTGGACGGTGTTGGCGAAATGGTTCTTCAATAGATTTTGCAGAGTTTGCCACGATACCGATTGTACGGCGTTGGCTCTGCCAGGGCTTCCGCAATGTCGATGACCTCGGACCGCAGTGGCTCAGGAAATATGCCCTTTTGCGGTTGTCTGGAACTCCTTGCAGTTCGTTTGCTTCTAGGAAGCTTTCGAAACGGGTCATGTACGTTCCCCATTTCTCCCTGGCTGGGTCAAACGGTGCGGGCGGAGTGTAGCTGGCCATCTCCGCGTTTCTGCCCTGAGTTTGCTGGGTTCGGTTCTCCGTGCGTTCAGCTCGTTCCTGGTGCTCTTAGCCTCGAGATCCCACCTTCGTCGCCAGTGTTAAGTTCGGGAAGTAACGAGGCTGGAGACCAGGGTAGTGACAACAGCTCTTTAATATATGGTGAACCCAGCAACCAGGCTGGGGAAAAACCTCTCCTTATATACAGTTCTACCAGCGGCTTTAACCAATCAGCAACGTGCTTGTTTCCCGCCAAAACCATTTAAAGATACATTACAGTAACCAACACCTTGAAGTGCACCCAAAAGACCACAGGTAGCCAGTGCAAACTGCGCAGGAGCGGTGTTACCCGGAAGCAACGTGTGGCTCCCTCAATCACCCGCGCAGCTGCATTCTGGACTAACTGGAGCCTCCGAGTGCACTTCAGGGGTAGCCCCATGTAGAGAGCATTGCAATAATCCAGGCGAGAAGTGACAAGAGCGTGAGTGACCGTGCATAAGGCATCCCAGTCAAGGAAGGGGCGCAACTGGCGAACCAGGCGAACCTGGTAAAAAGCTCTCCTGGAGACGGCCACCAACTGGTTTTCAAACGACAGCCGTCCATCCAGGAGAACGCCCAAGTTGCGCACCCTTTCTGTTGGGGCCAATGACTCGCCCCCAACAGCCAGCCACGGTTACAGCTGACTGTACCGGGGTGCTGGCATCCACAGCCACTCCGTCTTGGATGGATTGAGCCTGAGTCTGTTTCTCCCCATCCAGACCTGTGTCTCTGTGTCCGACGTAGAGCCTTCCCCAGACTCCAGAACAGGCCCAAGTTCCTCCCCAACCTCCTCATCATCCGAGTCTCCCACCAGCTCTGCTGGCAGCTGGTGGGCCCACCACAGCATTGTTTATATAAATAGTCACTAAACACGATTGTAACTCAAGGAATACCTGCAATCACTGTTTTGGAAGGTTACAGGTAGATCTCGACTTACAACAGTTCATTCAGCGACCATTCATAGTTACAACGGCACTGGAAAAAAAAGGAAGTCACGACTGTTTTTCAGACTTACGACCGTTGCGGCATCCCACCCATGGTCGCTCGATCAAAATTCAGGCGCTTGGCAACTGACTCATACGAATGACAGTCGCAGTGTCCCAGGGTCACGTGATCTCCTTTTGCGACCTCCTTTCGACAGGCAAAGTCAACGGGGAAGCCAGATTCGCTGAACAGCCGCGTGACTAACAAATGCAAGGATTCACAGGAACCACCATCGCGAGAAAAGTCGTAAATTTTTTTTTTATTATTTTTTTTTTACATTTATACCCCGCCCTTCTCCGAAGACTCAGGGCAGCTTACAGTGTATAAGGCAATAGTCTCATTCTATTTGTATATTTTTACAAAGTCAACTTATTGCCCCCCCAACAATCTGGGTCCTCATTTTACCTACCTTATAAAGGATGGAAGGCTGAGTCAACCTTGGGCCGGGCTTGAACCTGCAGTAATTGCAGGCTTTGTGTTCTTAATAACAGGCCTTACCAGCCTGAGCTATCCAGCCCCTGACAATCTCACTTAACGAACATTTCACTCAGCAACATAAATCTTGGGCTCCGTTGTGGTCGTAACTCGCGGGCTACCTGTACCGTGGAACACTTTTTATGATACATGAGAGGTAGGAGGTGGTGGAAAATTCTGGTCATTTGGTGTGGTGTTTTTTTTTTTTTTTGTTTGTTTTTAATTTGAATTTATATCCCACCCTTCTCCGAAGACTCAGGGCGGCTTACACTATGTCAAGCAATAGTCTTCATCCATCTGTATATTATATACAAAGTCAACTTAATTGCCCCCAACAATCTGGGTCCTCATTTTACCTACCTTATAAAGGATGGAAGGCTGAGTCAACCTTGGGCCTGGTGGGGCTTGAACCTGCAGTAATTGCAAGCAGCTGTGTTAATAACAGACTGTCTTAGTCTGTTGAGCCACCAGAGGCCCTATGGTTCCTGTGGTTTTTTTTTTGTTTTTTTTCTGCTTTGGTGTTTCAGTTTCCCGTTTGAAAAGTGGCGGTTCGGTCCTCCCTCCTCCGCTTCCCTTCACGAGAACGAAGTTTGAATCGGAAAGTGCAAGCAAAGAGACTTCTGATCGCAAGAAGAGAGAAACGGAAGAAAAAAAAAAAAACCCGAAGCCAAGGAGATAAAACGACGTCGACCGACTGAGGCATTTCAAGCAAAGACGGAGGCTGCCTGGAAGATGGCTCGTCTTTTGAACCAGGGCGGTTATTATCTTTGCTCGTTGGTTATGAAATGTATTTACTATGAAATGTATTTATGATGAAATTTATTTATTACGTTTATTATATTTATTTATCATGAAATCTATTTTATTGGTTATATTTATTTATTCATATATTATATTTATTTACTTATATATATATGTTTGTTTGTTTGTTTTTAATTATGAAATTTATTTATGACATCTATTTGCCGCCCAGCTCACATCCAAGGATTCTGGGTGGCTTACAACATAAAAATAAAAGCGTTTTTTAAAAAAACCCCATTAAAATCAACAATCCTAGAAACACAGTGGCAGTTAAGAAGCAAAAAGAAAATTGCCTTCCAAAACTGACAGGCAGCTGATAAAATCATCAGCAACTAAAATATTTCGAACCGTTCAAGGCCCTACAGTAAGAGACAGGGGATCCCAAGAAAATCTATTTCTACAATATGTTTTCCTTCCTCCTCTCTTTCTCCCTCCTTCCCTCTTTTTCTTCGCTCCTTCCCCTTTCTCCCTCCCTCCCTCTTTCTTTCCTTTCCCTTCTTTTTCCCTCTCTCCTTTCTTTTCCTTCCTTCCCTCCCTCTGCCCACCCTCCCTTCCTTCTTTCTCTTTCCTTTTTCTCTTTCCTTCCTTTTCTTTCCCTCTCCCTCACCTCCAACATTTTTCCCCTCTTTCTTTTTCTTCCTTCCCTCCTCCTGCCCACCCACCCTCTCTTCCTTCCTTCTCTCCCTTTCCTTTTTCTCTTTCCTTTCTTTTCTTTTCCTACCTTTTCTTCTTTCCTTCCCTCTTTCCTTTCTTCTTCTCTTCTTCCGCCCTCCCTCCCTCCTCATTATAATACTGACTAGAATGGGCTACACAGGAATCAGAGGTGCATCTCTGGAGATTAAATCGTTTTTTTTTGTCAAAATCTCAGCCGCCAGCTAGGATTGCAATTAAATGATCAAAGTCCTCACAGGATGAAAAAAGATCAAAGGCAGGTCTCTTTCATGTGTAGATCACCTCCTTGATGATTTTATGACATTAACTCTTCAGGGCAGCAATGCAAAACACATCGCCAATGCCTGTTTTACAGGCTGGTCCTCAATTTCTCAGCTTAGCCTACAGCTGCAAGATTTCCTGGTGGCCTCCTATCCAGGTTCTAACTAAGGTCAGCCCTGCTTGGTTTTGGGAGAGGTGGGGGCAGCCAAGATGAGCCGAGTACAATTCCTGTGTTTAACTACAGGCAGCCTTCGACTTACAACCGTTCACTGAATGGCCATTTGAAGTTACGATGTCCCTGAAAAAAAGGGAATTCTGACCGTTTTTTCACACTTACGACCGTTGCAGCATCTCCGTGGTCCCATGATCAAAATTCAGATGCTGACTCAGACTTATGACCATTGCTGTGTCCCAAGGTCAGGCGATAACTTTTTGCGATCTCCTGGCAAGCAAAGTCAACGGGGGAGCCCGATTCACTTAACAACCGGTTATAAACTTAAGAACGGCAGTGATTCACTTAACAACTGGGGCAAGAAAGGTCGCAAAATCGGGCACAACTCGGTTAACAACTGTCTTGCTTAGCAACAGATATTTTGAACTCAACTGCGGCTCTAAGTCGAGGACTACTTGTACTCTCTTCTCCCAGGATATTTTTTTTTTCCGATCTGCCTGTCTTAAAACTTTGCATTTCCTAGTGGTCTCCCATCCTGTTAATTATCAGGTCCCGGCTCCAATTTCCTTTTTGAAATCAGCCAGGCTGGCTATGAGTTGTCGCCCAGCCAGACCACAGAATGTCAATGCGAAGTCTACCTCCCCCCAGACCCAAGTACGCAAGGGGGTTTGTAGACCCAGAGACAAAGATTTGTATCCTCAAAAATGTATGAGAAATATCTCATAAATAAAATTTACTCCACAGTTGTTTTTATTTGGTATAATTAGAGACTGTACAGTTATAGAGACTAAGTTGATTCTAAATTTAATAACAGCAGCGAGACTTTTGGTTGCACAATACTGGAAGAGAGAAGATTTACCTACGGTTGAAGAATGGACACTTAAAGTATCAAACTTAGCAGAAATGGCAAAGATCTCTGCGTATTTGAAAGAACACTCACAAGAAAAATATGTATTGGAGTGAAGAAGGTGGATTGATTATGTTCAAAACAAGTATTGGACTAAATAGTCTATAATGTTCATAATGTTATGAATGGTATATATTACCGTATATGTTTAAATGGGAAAGGGGAATTAAGGGGGTGTTGGGAGAGCGTGTATATGAGGTAGATTTTTGTGGTATTTTAGCTTATGATTGTAAAATGTTATACCCTGCATTTTGTTCTGGGAAGTCTCGGGGAGAAGGAGGAGGGAGGGGGGGAAGGTGTGGGGGGGGGAAATGATGGTTTAAAAATTTGTTATATGTAAAACTTTTTCAATAAAAAAAATGTATGAGAAATATATATATATTTTTATACAGGTTGCTAGATTTTGGCAGCCAGAAGGAAACTGAGCTGGCCTCCGTCTTGTGCTTCAAATGCCTCGAGGGGGATGCAGAAGGGAGGAGACATGGCAAAGGAGAAAACAGGCACCCATCCTTACCTGACGCTGAGTTCACGCTGCGGGAATAACACAACAAAGAAATCAGTGAAATCAGTTATTAAAACACCAGCAGGGAAACAGGAAGCCAGGAAGGAAGTTAATTTTTTTTTAAAAAAAAATCAAAATAAAACAAGAATAAGTCTTCCATATTCACTGCCCTGCAAAATTCATGGTTTTTAAAGTCCTTTTTGCTTAAAGGAGTCACGGGCTCAGTTTTGCAATCATTTGGTTCAGTGTTGGATTCGATCGGTTGCCATTTGTTTGTTTGTTTGTAATCTGCCTTCGAATCCCTAGTGCTGCCGTGGAACGGGGTGAGCTCCCGTTACTTGTCCCAGCTCCTGCCAACCTAGCAGTTTCGAAAGCACGTAAAAAATGCAAGTAGAAAAAATAGGGACCCCCTTTGGTGGGAAGGTAACAGCGTTCCGTGTGCCTTTGGCGTTGAGTCATGCCGGCCACATGACCACGGAGACGTCTTCGGACAGCGCTGGCTCTTCGGCTTTGAAATGGAGATGAGCACCGCCCCCTAGAGTTGGCAATGACTAGCATGTATGTGCGAGGGGAACCTTTACCTTTTTAATCTGCCTTTACTATTATTATTATTATTTTTAACAAGTAACTCAAGATGGTGCAGATATCCAACATACCATCCTCCTCCTATTTTCTTCGTAACAAAAACTCAGTGAGGCAGGTTGGGCTGAGAGAGTGGGACTGGCCCGAAGTCACTCAAGACAGATTTTGTGTCTAAGGAGAGACTAGAACTCACTGTATCCTGGTGATTGACTCAAAGTCACCCAGTCGGCTTTCATCCCTAAGGCGGGACTAGAACTCACAGTCTCCTGTGATTGGCCCCAAGGCATTCCAGTCGGCCTTTATGCCTAAGGCAGGACTAGAACTCACAGTCTCCTGGTGATTGGCCCAAAGCAACCCTGACAGCTCGTATATCTAAGGTGGTACTAGAACTCGCCATCTCCTGATGGTTGGTACAGAGTCACCCAGTTGTTTGCACACCTAAAATGGGACTAAAATTCACCATCTCCAGGTGATTGGCCGAAAGTCACCCAGCTGGTTTTCATGCCTAAGGAGGGTCTAGAACTCACTTGCTCCTGATGATTGGCGCAAAGTTTCACCCTGGCAGCTCACATCACTAAGGTAAACTAGAACTCACCGTCTCCTGGTGACTGGCGCAAAGTCACTCAGCCAGTTTTCATGCCTAAGGCGGGCCTAGAACTCACCATCTCCTGGTGATCAGCCCAAAGTCACTCAGCTGGCTTTCATGTCTGATGCGGGACTAGAACTCACCGGCTCCTGGTGTTCGGCCCAACGTCACCCAGGTGGCTTTCATGCCTAAAGTGGGACTAGAACTCACGGTCTCCCGCTTTCTAGCCTAGAGGCTTAACACTAGACCAATTAGCTCTCAGGAGCTTTTTGAAGGCCCAATGGAAGCTGCGTGGACTAGATCTCAAGTGAGGGTCAAAGATACCCCACAGATGGGGCTGAGCAGCCTGGCTGAGATACCTGCTGAGCAAACCTGGGCAATCAACGCAACCCACTTCTCATCCACCCCATGCCCGACTGATCCATGCTGTTAGTCTGAAAGTGACTCCTGGAGATTAATGCAACTCATGAAGCTTTAGGAACTCCTCAACTTACGACCACAATTGAGCCTTGAATGTATATCTTTAAGTGAGAAATTTGTTACATGAGTTTTGGCTCATTTTATGACTTTTCTCGCTGCAGTTGTTAAGTGAACGGCTGCAGTTATAAGTCAGTAACATGGTGTCAGGGTGCCGATGGATGCCCCTCGAGCCAAGCTTCAAAAGAAAGCCAGTTATTTATTAGGAGCTTCATGTCGGCAGGTTCCAAGTGAAGCCAACTGTGACCCCACTTAATTTACACCCCAATCATGACCCTGTTCCCCCCTCCCCCCAGGGTGTGTCATCAATCACATTCGCCAACGGAGCAATTTCACAGGTTGTACAGATCGCTCCCCTCCGGCCGCTGTGGGTAACCCTGGGAGACAGCCTTGAGAGAGAGAGGTCTGGAATGTGCTTCCATTTTTAGCTGCCGTGCTGCTTCGTCGGTTTCCCATGCCCTTGCCTATGGCAACTCAAGAGCGGGTCAGGGATGCTTTGCGAGTGGACACATGGGTTGTTAAGTGAATCTGGTTTCCCCACTGACTTTGCTCGTCAGAAGGTCGCAAGAAGGGGATCATGTGACCTCGGGGCATTGCAACCGTCATAAATACGAACCAGTTGCCAAGCGTTTGAATTTTGATCACGTCACCACGTGGATGCTGCAAAGGTCATAAGTATGAAAAATGGTTACAAGTTACTTTTTTCAGTGATGCTGTAACTTCGAACAGACATTAAATGAACTGTTGTAAGTCGAGGACCTCCTCTACACTAGTCCCCCACTTACAGCCGCTTGTTTAGTGTCTGTTTGAACTTACAGCCGTACTGAAAAAAGTGACTTATTTCCATTTTTCACATTTATGACCGCTGCAGCATTCCTGCGGTCACGTGATCAAAATTCAAACACCTGGCACCTGGTTCCTATTTATGACGGTTACAGGGGCCCCGGGGTCACGTTTACAGGGAAATCCAAATTCACTTAACAACCGTGTGACTGACTTGACAGCTGCAGGGATTCATTTAACAACTGTGTCAAGAAAGGTCGTAAAATGGGACAAAACTCACTTAAGGAATTTCTCACTTAGCAACATAAATTCTGGGTTCAGGACTGCCCGGGTTTTTTTGTTTTTTTTTCCTGTTTTGGTGCTTTCCCCAAATTTACATTTTAAGAAGAATTCTAATATATCTCAGAAGGTGCAAATTATTTTTTCTGAAATGGTATATAGGGTTTCCTGCCTAAGCAGGGGGTTGGACTAGAAGACCTCCAAGGTCCCGTTCTATTCTATTCTATTCTATTCTATTCTATTCTATTCTATTCTATTCTATTCTATTCTATTCTATTCTATTCCTGGTTATCCTCCTCTTCTTCCTCCGTCTCACCAGGCCTGGTTTCTCCTCTTGTGGTTTTGGGTCCAACAGATTAATTTTAGGACTTTTGCAGGAACTGCTCTGGCTGCCAACCTGCTTCCGGGGCCAAGTCAAGATGCTGTTTGGCACCTTCAAAGCCCTACATGGCTTGGGGCCAGGTTATTTGAAGGACTGTCTTCTCCCAGTCAATATCTCATAACTGAATCACCAGGTGTGGGAAGGCAGGGCAGGTTATGGGTCCCATCGATTAGGGATTATCACCTGGTGGGACCACAAAACAGGGCCTTCTCGGTGGTGGCCCCTTCTTTATGGAGCATCATTCCCACAGAGGCAGGATTAGCCCCAGTGGTGAAATTCAAATTTTTTTTACTACCGGTTCTGTGGGCGTGGCTTTGTGGGCGTGGCTTTGCGGACGTGGCTTGGTGGTAGCGGCGGGGGAAGGATACTGCAAAATCTCCCTTCCCACCCTACTCCTGGGGAAGGATATTGCAAAATCTCCCTTCCTACCCTACTCCTGGGGAAGGATATTGCAAAATCTCCCTTCCCACCCTACTCCTGGGGAAGGATATTGCAAAATCTCCATTCCCACCCCACTCAGGCCAGCCAGAGGTGGTATTTGCCGGTTCTCCGAACTACTCAAAATTTCCGCTATCGTTACTCCAGAACCTGTCTGAATTTCACCCTATTGGCCCCCATCCTGCTACTTTTACGAAAGGCCCCAAAGACATCGTTTAAAGGGACTTACGACCGTTTTTTTCACACTTACGACTGTTGCAGCATCCCCAAAATTCAGGTGCTTGGCAACTGACTCATATTTATGACAGTCACAGTTCCTGGGTTCAGGTGCGATCCCACTTTTGCGACCTTCTGACGACAGGGGAAGTCGGATTCACTCAACAACCGGGTTACTAACTTAACAGACGCAGGGATTCACTTAACAACTGTGACAAGAAAGGTTATAAAACGGGCCTTGGGGACCCTGAAGGGAGATCAAGGGGTTGGTTTGATTGTAATGTTGTGGGGAGTGGAGATGGGATTTTTTTTTTCATGCCTATGGAGATTCTCAGTCATCCAGGTCATGGTTGCCCCAAATGTCCTTTTTTCAACAGGCAACTGGACATTCAGTTGCCTCTTGAAAAAAGCCCATCTTCAGATGTTTCGCTTCTCCTCCAAGAAGCTTCTTCAGCTCTGACTGGATGGTGGGGAAGGGAAGGATTTCTACTCCTTGCAGACAGCTGGTCATTTGCATCCTTTTTAGAGAGACATTGAGGCCGCTTGGAGCTTTATCTGTGACCTCAGGGTCACCCGAGTGGTGCAAATGGGTGTGGAGCCTTCTTAGAACTGCTGAAAGGATTGTGTTGTAGACTGGAGATAGGTGATATCATATCCCTCCCCCTCTGTTGAGGGAGGGCCGTTCAATTTTGACATAGATAACCTCTTTGACCCCTCTTTCAAACCAGCCGTCCTCTCGGTCCAAAATGTGGACTTTGCTGTCTTCAAAAAAGTGGCCTGTATCTTTTAAAGGCAGATGGACTGCTGAATCTAGTCCTGATGGGTTTGTTCTCCTATGTTGTGCCATGAGATTATGAAGTGGCTGTTTTGTTTCCCCTATGTACAGATCTGCAAATGGCTCACTGCATTGTACCGCATATACCACGTTGCCCAGTTTGTGGTTTTTTAAATGTTGCAAAGCACCCAGACTCACTCACGTGTGAGCTTGGGCGGCCGTATTAATTTGTCTCATAAATAAATTTTGTCTGATAGAATTCTTCCAATTTGCCCTAGAGCTCTTAAATTGTGTGGCCCCAAACAGAGGGTCTCCGCTAACAGTATAGGGCAATTTTACTCCCCCCAAAAAACATGGGATACAGGTAATCCTCAATTTATGACCACAACCGAGCCCAACATTTGTGTTGCTAAGCGAGACCGAAAAAGAATAACAAAGTTGGAAGAGATCCTGAACTATGCAGCAAGGTGGTCAACACAATAGCAATAGCACTTAAGACTTATATACCACCCAATGTCATTCCAGCTACATCTCTTAATCCAAGCAATGGCAATAGCAATAGCACTTAGACCTTATATACCGCTTCAATGTGCTTTCCAGCCCTCTCTAAGCGGTTTACAGAGTCAGCCTCTTGCCCCCAATAACCTGAGACCTCATTTTACCAACCTCGGAAGGGATGGAAGGCTGAGTCAACCTGGAGGCGGTTAGGATCGAACTGCCCGCAGTCGGCAGAATTAGCCTGCATACAATAGCACTGCGCCACCAGGGCTTTAGAGCAAAGAAGAAAACCTGATACCACCCAATGCAGGGTCTTCCCTGAACATCCATCAGGTCTCACCTCTTCCAACTGACTGTGCACATGTTGGACGATCAAGTCAATAGCAACGGTATTTCCACTACCTGAAAGAAAAATAAGAGAGAGAGAGAAAGAGTCAAATGTCACAGAGAAGAGGGAGTCAAACTATTCTCCAAAGCACCTGAGGGTAGAACAAGAAGCAAATGGTGGAAACTAATCAAGGAGAGAAGCAATTTAGAACTAAGGAGAAATTTCCTGACAGTTAGAACAATTAATCAGTGGAACAACTTGCCTCCAGAAGTTGTGAATGCTCCAACACTGGAAGTTTTTAAGAAAATGTTGGATAACCATTTGTCTGAAATGGTGTAGGGTTTCCTGCCTTGGCAGGGGGTTGGACTAGAAGACCTCCAAGGTCCCTTCCAACTCTGATTATTATTATTATTATTATTATTATTATTATTATTATTATTATTATTATTATTATTATTATTATTATTATTATTATTATTATTATTATTATTATTATATATTATATATTATATATTATATATAATATTATATATATATATAGGTCTTTGGTTGTTCGGGTTTTCTCCCGTGTAAAATTGGAAGTGTCTTGGCGACGTTTCGACCACAAAGCCAAACAACAGCTATACAGCTCACCAGCTCAAATCCCCCTGCAGCACAGACTAGACTGAGCACAACCAAGCCCCCACCAACACAGGACACACCCCCAGCCAATCAGAGCACAGAAAAAACCCCATCCAATCAGAGCACAGCCAAGCTCCCACCCAATCAGTTCAAACCCCCACTAGCAGTTAAAAGGAAGAAACAGCTGCGATCACACATTGCTCCCAGAAGCACGAAGCTGAAGCCTGAAGATGACGAATGAGACTTCGTCGAAACGTCGCCAAGACACTTCCAATTTTACACGGGAGAAAACCCGAACAACCAAAGACCTATATACAAACACCCGTGAAAACCTCAGAAAACAAATATTATATATATATATATATATATCCCTCAACACTGTCAGACTATTTACTGAATCTGCACTACTATTAATCTTCTCATCGTTCCCATCACCCATCTCTTTCCACTTATGACTGTATGACTGTAACTTTGTTGCTGGCAATCCTTATGATTTATATTGATATATTGACCATCAATTGTGTTGCAAATGTTGTACCTTGATGAACGTATCTTTTCTTTTATGTACACTGAGAGCATATGCACCAAGACAAATTCCTTGTGTGTCCAATCACACTTGGCCAATAAAATTCTATTCTATTCTATTCTAATGACCCAGGATATCCCCTAGAGGGCGCAAGCAGCCTACAGAACCTATGCAAGAAGCCTGGTTCAAAATTACGTTGCACTTTTTTTCAAACCAGCTTCCTACTTAACAAGCTCGCAACTATAGGTAGTTCTCGACATACAGCAGTTCGTTTAGTGACCGTTCGAAGTTACAACGGCACTGAAAAAAGGGACCAACCTCTTCACACTTATCAACCGTTTTTCACACTTAACGACGTGATCAAAATCCAGATGCTTGGAAACGAACTCGTATTTCTGACGCTCGCATCCTCCCAGGGTCACGTGTTCCCCTTTTGCGACCTCCTGACAAGCAAAGTCAATGGGGAAGCTGGATTCACTTAACAACCGTGTTACTAACTTAACAACAGCAGTGATTCAACCTAACAACGGTGACAAGAAAGGTTAGGAAACTTGCTTAGCAGTAGAAATTTGGGACTTGATTGTGGTTGTAAGTCGAGGAGGACCTGCAGTGCTATTCCTCGACTTACATCCATAATGGAGCCCGTCCATTACAGTCGTAATTCACGGCGGCCGTAAAACGAGGCACCCTGATGAAGAACCCAACTTTACAATCATTTTTGCAGCGGTTGTTAAGCAAAGGATTGCGATCGTAAGCAACCGCCACGGTCATGAAACGAACCCATTTTTCACTGTGGGCCGATTTTGGAAGTAAATGTCAGTTTTTGGCAAAAACATTGTAAAGTATTTTGTAAATATAGGAATGCAAACCTCAGGAAGTAAAAATTCTCTTCTACTGGAAGCAAGAAAAATAAAAATGGATGGGAAGCCCTCCCAAGCATTGTTTAATATAAATTCGATTCGATGTGGAAATATATATATATATATTAAAATTACATTCCTGAAATTATGGCAAGGCTAATTTGCAAATTCCAGGGCAGGCTGGAGTGGTCCGTTGGCAGCTGCCAGCACAACGCGGACAATAAAACCTCCAGATTCAGTGGCACTCTACCTTAATGTCCCAGAGACCAAATCCTTTCAAGTATTTTTTTTTTTTTTTTTTTTGCTGGGTGGCTGGAACCGGATTCCCAAACACTTTCAGCAAGCGAAAAGCCAGGGCAATTTGAGCAAGAGATCTGGCGAAGGGATCCCCAGGTCAGGAATCCAGCCAGGCCAGCGGCCAATAGAAAGAGGACGCCCACCTCGTGGGACCACAATGTCGGCCACTCGCATGGTGGGCTGGATATACTGGTCAAAGGCCGGCTTGACAAACTTGTTGTACTGCTTGATGACCCCGTCAATCTCTCGGCCTCGCTCACTGATGTCCCTGCGCAAACGCCGAACCAGACGGATATCTGAATCAGTGTCCACAAATATTTTCATATCCAGAAGCTGCGGAGGAAAAAAAACAAAACAAGGGAAGCCAAGTAGCATTTGGGGGTGGAGCTGTGTCTTTCAACCTTGGCAGCTTTAACATGGAACTTCAACTCCCAGAATTCACAGCTGACCAGGGGATTCTGGGAGTTGAAGTCCGTGCATGTTAAAGCTTTAGGAAATGCCAGGAGATTTGGGGTGGGAGGGTTGGACTAGAAGTGGGCTCTGCTCCCCTCACCTCAGAACTTCTGGTATGGTCACTTTGGGCCAGTTCCCCGCCTCCGCCCATGGACCAACCTCACAAGGCTGTTGTTATTTGGGAAATGAGGAAGAGGGCGTGCTAGATGAGCTATCTAGAGTTGCTGAAAGGGAGAAGGAAGGAGAAAGGGGAAGGAAAAGAAAAGGGGAGAAAGAAAGAAAGAAAGAAAGAAAGAAAGAAAGAAAGAAAGAAAGGAAGGAAGGAAGGAAGGAAGGAAGGAAGGAAGGACAAAAAAAAGAAAGAGAAAGATAAAGAAAGAGAAGGAAGGAAGGAAGGAAAAAAGGAAGGAAGGGAAAGTGGAAGAAGAAAGAAAGAAAAAAGGAAGGAAGGAAGGAAGGAAGGAAGAACAAAAAAGAAAAAGAAAAAGAAAGAGAGAGAGAGAGAAAGAAAGAAAGAGAAAGAAGGAAAGAAGGAAGGAAGGAACACACAAACGAACAAAAAAAGGAAGGAAAGGGAAGTGGAGAAAGAACCTCGGCCGCAGAGGTTGTACAAAAATGCTTTTAAAAGCCTGTGATGATCAGGCAACTCAGCTGGGATGGCCAGAGGAAAAAAAGCTTTTAAAGGGTTCTGACAATCTCGGCTGAGTTGCCTGATCGCCAGAACCTTTTAAAAAGCATTTTTTTTCGGCCGAAGAGGTTGTAAAAAAAAATGCTTTTAAAAGGTTCTGACGATCCCAGCTGAGCCACGCGATCAGAGCCTTTTTTTTAGTTTTAAAAGCATTTTTTCTGCCAAAGAAAAAATGCTTTTAAAAGTAAAAAAAAAACACTTGATTTTGCTACGGTTCTCGAACCACCCACGCCATCTCTACCAGATTGGACAATCCGTCCGAACTCTGGTCGGGGCCACCAATAATAACCCCCAATCCTAACCCCAGGGAAAAAGGCTAAAACCCAGACTTACCTTCAGGAGGTCCTTATCGGCAAATGCCATAATCCTTCAAATATAATCACGTTGGCTCCATAAAGCATTTTCTGAAAGCAAGAATTGTGCACAGAGTTTGATTAAAACATGTGATTTGTTTGTTTGTTTGATTGATTTTTAAAAAATCCGCCTTTATTACTTTATAGATAAACCTAGCTTGGATGTAGGAAAGACTGGTTTAATGTGGTTTATTGAGAGATCATTAGCAGTGTTCTGTCCCCCAACCACAATCAAGAAGACACGTGAGCTGACTATATTTGCCAGCAATTTATTCCTACGACAGATATCAGTTCTGGCAACAAACCTGAGATTGCCTGCCAAGTTCTCTTATCTCCTCAGAAGCCAGCGTAACTGCAGTTCGTTGCTGGAGCAACCAAGAGTTCAGAAATAAACAGAAATCCAGAAGCCAAATTCTTAGTCTCGAAATATTGCAGCCAAAGTTTCCAAGAGTCAGTTTTGATCAAAGAAGCTATAGAGCAGCTCCTCCTGCTTTTATACCCTGTGGGGTGTGGCTCCGTGACTCAGCACTCTCTAGGCCTGTCCCACCCCTTCTTTTGTTGTTCCCGCCTCTCCTTTCTGCAATACCTGGGATTTAACCAGGACTGATTGTCAGCAGCTGGGTCTTGAGACGTTGCCTGGGAGGGGGAAGGTGCAGGAGAAAGAGGCCTCATCATCTCCTCCACCTGGCCTGCCTCTGGGACCTGGAGCGGAGCCAGAGAGGAAGGTCCTGCAGAGGGAAGCCCTGTCGGCTCTTCCCCCTCACTCTTTTGAGTCACTCTCTGCCAGGAGGCCTGGCTCGGGAGCCGAAGATGCGACGAAAGGTTGAAAGTTGTTTTATTGAGCTGGCTCACTAGCTGTGATGGAATGTAGTCTGGATTCCCGGGAGGGAGGGGCTGCATTCCAGAGGAGCAAGAGAGAATTCAGGCCAGATAACTTGTGTGTGAGAGAGAGGGTGAAAGCAGCTCCTCCCTGTTAGTTCCCACCAGAGTGTATGTTTTATGGAGGAGCCACCACAGAGAAGCCCTTCGTGATCCTGTGAAATGGTCTCTTTAGGAGGCCCATCTAGCGAGACCAAGAAGAAGGGATTTCTCCATGGTGGCTCCCTCCCATCAAGACATGGTTTTGACAAGGGGCCTGGGGATCCCAGAGTGGGATAGAGCCCACCAAGTGGCTCATTTGATGGTTATCACCAAGAAGATGGGAGGTTGTTGCTTTTCTATTGTCCTTGTATTCGGCTTTTATCCTTGTAAGCCGCCCAGTGTCACCAAGAGTGAGGTAGGCGGCCATATATATTTTCTTAAATAAACAAGAGAGCCAGTTTTGTCAAGTGGATAAGGTCCCCAGGCTAGAAAGTAGGGGACTGTGAGTTCTAGTCCCGTCTTAAGCATGAAATCCAGCTGGGTGACTTTGGCCAATCACCAGAAGAACGGGAGTTCTAGTCCCACCTCAGGCATGAAATCCAGCTGGATTTACTTTCGCCAATCACCAAGAGAAGAGAAGTTTGAGTCCTACCTTAAGCATGGAAACCGGCTGGGTGACTTTGTGTCGCCAGGTGACTGTGAGTTCTAGTCCCGCTCTGGGTGACTTTGGCTAATTATCATTTGACTGTGAGTTGAGTCCCGCCTCAAGCATGGAAACGGCTGGGTGACTTTGGCCAATCACCAGGGACTGTGAGTTCTAGTCCCGCTTTGGGCATGAGATCCAGCTGGGTGACTTATGCCAAACACCAGAAGAATGGGAGTTCTAGTCCCACTTTAGGCACAAAAGCCAGCTGGGCGACTTTGGCCAATCATTGGGAGACTAGGAGTTCTAGTTCTGCCCTAGGCACGAAAGCCAGCTGGGTGACTCTGGGCCAAATGTCTCCCTTTCAGCCCAATTCACCTCACAGAGTTGTTGTTGCTTTATAAATAAATAAATACATAACATAAAATAAACAAGTAAAAAATAAAAATAAAATAAAATAAAATAAAATAAAATAAAAATATAAATATAAAATAAAATAATAAAATAAATAAATAAAATAAAATAATAAATAAATAAAATTAATAATACAGTGTAAGCCGCCCTGAGTCTTCGGAGAAGGCGGATATATAATCAAATAAAAATAAATAAATAAATATATATATATATTAAAATTACATTCCTGAAATTATGGCAAGGCTAATTTGCAAATTCCAGGGCAGGCTGGAGTGGTCCGTTGGCAGCTGCCAGCACAACGCGGACAATAGAACCTCCAGATTCAGTGGCACTCTACCTTAATGTCCCAGAGACCAAATCCTTTCAAGTATTTTTTTTTTTATTTTGCTGGGTGGCTGGAACCGGATTCCCAAACACTTTCAGCAAGCGAAAAGCCAGGGCAATTTGAGCAAGAGATCTGGCGAAGGGATCCCCAGGTCAGGAATCCAGCCGGGCCAGCGGCCAATAGAAAGAGGACGCCCACCTCGTGGGACCACAATGTCGGCCACTCGCATGGTGGGCTGGATATACTGGTCAAAGGCTGGCTTGACAAACTTGTTGTACTGCTTGATGACCCCGTCAATCTCTCGGCCTCGCTCACTGATGTCCCTGCGCAAACGCCGAACCAGACGGATATCTGAATCAGTGTCCACAAATATTTTCATATCCAGAAGCTGCGGAGGAAAAAAAACAAAACAAGGGAAGCCAAGTAGCATTTGGGGGTGGAGCTGTGTCTTTCAACCTTGGCAGCTTTAACATGGAACTTCAACTCCCAGAATTCACAGCTGACCAGGGGATTCTGGGAGTTGAAGTCCGTGCATGTTAAAGCTTTAGGAAATGCCAGGAGATTTGGGGTGGGAGGGTTGGACTAGAAGTGGACTCTGCTCCCCTCGCCTCAGAACTTCTGGTATGGTCACTTTGGGCCAGTTCCCCACCTCCCCCCATGGACCAACCTCACAAGGTTGTTGTTATTTGGGAAATGAGGAAGAGGGCGTGCTAGATGAGCTATCTAGAGTTGCTGAAAGGGAGAAGGAAGGAGAAAGAGGAAGGAAAAGAAAAGGGGAGAAAGAAAGAAAGAAAGAAAGAAAGAAAGAAAGAAAGAAAGAAAGAAAGAAAGGAAGGAAGGAAGGAAGGAAGGAAGGAAGGAAGGAAGGACAAAAAAAGAAAGAGAAAGATAAAGAAAGAGAAGGAAGGAAGAAAGGAAGGAAGGAAGGAAAGTGGAAGAAGAAAGAAAGAAAGAAAGGAAGGAAGGAAGGAAGGAAGGAAGGAAGGAAAGACAAAAAAGAAAAAGAAAGAGAGAGAGAGAGAGAAAGAAAGAGAAAGAAGGAAAGAAGGAAGGAAGGAACACACAAACGAACAAAAAAAGGAAGGAAAGGGAAGTGGAGAAAGAACCTCGGCCGCAGAGGTTGTACAAAAATGCTTTTAAAAGCCTGTGATGATCAGGCAACTCAGCTGGGATGGCCAGAGGAAAAAAAGCTTTTAAAGGGTTCTGACAATCTCGGCTGAGTTGCCTGATCGCCAGAACCTTTTAAAAAGCATTTTTTTTCGGCCAAAGTGGTTGTAAAAAAAAATGCTTTTAAAAGGTTCTGACGATCCCAGCTGAGCCACGCGATCATCAGGCTTTTTTTTTTTTTACCTTTAAAAGCATTTTTTCAGCCAAAGAAAAAATGCTTTTAAAAGTAAAAAAAAAAAACACTTCTGATTTTGCTACCGGTTCTCCGAACCACCCATCGCCATCTCTACCAGATTGGACAATCCGGTCCGAACTGGGAGCATTTTACCCCTGGTCGGGGGCCACCAATAATAACCCCCCCAATCCTAACCCCCAGGGAAAAAGGCTAAAAACCCAGACTTACCTTCAGGAGGTCCTTATCGGCAAATGCCATAATCCCTTCAAATATAATCACGTTGGCTCCATAAAGCATTTTCTGAAAGCAAGAATTGTGCACAGAGTTTGATTAAAACATGTGATTTGTTTGTTTGTTTGATTGATTGATTTTTTTAAAAAAAATCCCGCCTTTATTACTTTATAGATAAACCTAGCTTGGATGTAGGAAAAGACTGGTTTAATGTGGTTTATTGAGAGATCATTAGCCGAAAGTGTTCTGTCCCCCACCAACCACAACCAAGAAGACACGCGAGCTGACTATATTTGCCAGCAATTTATTCCTACGACAGATATCAGTTCTGGCAACAAACCTGAGATTGCCTGCCAAGTTCTCTTATCTCCTCAGAAGCCAGCGTAACTGCAGTTCGTTGTTGGAGCAACCAAGAGTTCAGAAATAAACAGAAATCCAGAAGCCAAATTCTTAGTCTCGAAATATTGCAGCCAAAGTTTCCAAGAGTCAGTTTTTGACCGTCACAAGAAGCTATAGAGCAGCTCCTCCTGCTTTTATACCCTGTGGGGTGTGGCTCCGTGACTCAGCACTCTCTAGGCCTGCCCCACCCCTTCTTTTGTTGTTCCCGCCTCTCCTTTCTGCAATACCTGGGATTTAACCAGGACTGATTGTCAGCAGCTGGGTCTTGAGACGTTGCCTGGGAGGGGGAAGGTGCAGGAGAAAGAGGCCTCATCATCTCCTCCACCTGGCCTACCTCTGGGACCTGGAGCGGAGCCAGAGAGGAAGGTCCTGCAGAGGGAAGCCCTGTCGGCTCTTCCCCCTCACTCTTTGGAGTCACTCTCTGCCAGGAGGCCTGGCTCGGGAGCCGAAGATGCGACGAAAGGTTGAAAGTTGTTTTATTGAGCTGGCTCACTAGCTGTGATGGAATGTAGTCTGGATTCCCGGGAGGGAGGGGCTGCATTCCAGAGGAGCAAGAGAGAATTCAGGCCAGATAATTTGTGTGTGAGAGAGAGGGTGAAAGCAGCTCCTCCCTGTTAGTTGCCAACAGAGTGCATGTTTTATGGAGGAGCCACCACAGAGAAGGCCCTTCGTGATCCTGCGAAATGGTCCCCTCTCTTTAAGAGGCCCATCTAGCGAGACCAAGAAGAAGGGATTTCTCCATGGTGGCTCCCTCCCATCAAGACATGGTTTTGACAAGGGGCCTGGGGATCCCAGAGTGGAACGGAGCCCACCAAGTGGTTCATTTGATGATTATCACCAAGAAGATGGGAGGTCGTTGCTTTTCTATTGTCCTTGTATTCGGCTTTTATCCTTGTAAGCCGCCCAGTGTCACCAAGAGTGAGGTAGGCGGCCATATAAATTTTCTTAAATAAACAAGAGAGCCAGTTTTGTCAAGTGGATAAGGTCCCCAGGCTAGAAAGTAGGAGACTGTGAGTTCTAGTCCCGTCTTAAGCATGAAATCCAGCTGGGTGACTTTGGCCAATCACCAGAAGAACGGGAGTTCTAGTCCCACCTCAGGCATGAAATCCAGCTGGATTTACTTTCCCCAATCACCAAGAGAAGAGAAGTTTGAGTCCTACCTTAAGCATGGAAACCGGCTGGGTGACTTTGGCCAATCGCCAGGTGACTGTGAGTTCTAGTCCCGCTTTAGGCATGAAAGCCGGCTGGGTGACTTTGGCTAATTATCATTTGACTGTGAGTTCGAGTCCCGCCTCAAGCATGGAAACCGGCTGGGTGACTTTGGCCAATCACCAGGGGACTGTGAGTTCTAGTCCCGCTTTAGGCATGAGATCCAGCTGGGTGACTTATGCCAAACACCAGAAGAATGGGAGTTCTAGTCCCACTTTAGACACGAAAGCCAGCTGGGCGACTTTGGCCAATCATTGGGAGATTAGGAGTTCTAGTTCTGCCCTAGGCACGAAAGCCAGCTGGGTGACTCTGGGCCAAATGTCTCCCTTTCAGCCCAATTCACCTCACAGGGTTGTTGTTGTTTTATAAATAAATAAATACATAACATAAAATAAACAAGTAAAAAATAAAAATAAAATAAAATAAAATAAAATAAAAATATAAATATAAAATAAAATAATAAAATAAATAAATAAAATAAAATAAAATAATAAATAAAATAAAATTGCTTAATACAGTGTAAGCCGCCCTGAGTCTTCGGAGAAGGGCGGATATAAATTCAAATAAAAAATAAAAAAATAAATTAAATTAAATTAAATTAAATTAAATTAAATTAAATTAAATTAAAGCTGTATGCTGCCCAACTGCCAACACTGGGTGAATCGCCAACCATTCTTGAAACCAAGAATTCACAATAAAAGCCGCTGAGGGAGAAAGCCGAGAGGTTCTTCAGGCTAAGGGGGCGGGGCTAGGGGGTGGGGCTAGGGGCGGGGCTAAAACCAAGCCCTCCCCCCCCTCAGAAGCCTGACTCACCCACTCCTTCTTGCGGCTGTGGCTGGTGAAGTCATAAACGGGGATCTTGACGCTTTTCCCTTGCTTGAGCTTTTTGAGAGTGGCGATCATCAGGTCGAAATCAAAGGCATCCGGATGGTCAAAGTTGAAATCGTTGCTGGCGGCCAGTTCCTGCTGCTCTTTCGTTAGAATCTGTCCCCCAAAAAACGAGATTCAGGAGAGAGGGGTGATGAACAGCCCTCTAAAAGTAGTCCTTGACTTACGACCACAATTGAGCCCAACATATGGAATGGAATGGAATGGAATAAAAATAGCATAGCACAGCATAGCATAGCATAGAATATAAAATAGAATAGAATAGAATAAGGAATAGAATAGAATAGAATAGAACAGAACAAGAAATAATAGAATAGAATAGAATAGAATAGAATAGAATAGAATAGAACAGAATAGAATAGAGGAATAGAATAGAATAAAGGAAAAGAATAGCATAGCATAGCATAGCATAGCATAGAATCTGTCCCCCCAAAAAAGGAGATTCAGGAGAGAGGGGTGCTGAACAGCCCTCTACAAGTAGTCCTTGACTTACGACCACAATTGAGCCCAACATATGAAATGGAATGGAATGGAATAAAAATAGCATAGCACAGCATAGCATAGCATAGAATATAGAATAGAATAGAATAGAATAGAATAGAATAGAATAGAATAGAATAGAATAAGGAATAGAATAGAATAGAATAGAATAGAATAGAATAGAATAGAATAGAGTAGAGTAGAGTAGAGTAGAGTAGAGTAGAGTAGAATAGAATAGAATAGAATAGAATAGAATAGAATAGAATAGAATAGAATAGAATAGAGGAATAGAATAGAATAGAATAGAATAGAATAGAATAGAATAAAGGAAAAGAATAGCATAGCATAGCATAGCATAGAATCTGTCCCCCAAAAAATGAGATTTAGGGGAGAGGGATGATGAACAGCCTTATACAGGTACCGGTAGTCCTTGACTTACAACCACAATTGAACCCATCATATGATATTATATGATATGAGATATGATATGATATGATATGATATGATATGATATGATATGATATGATATGGACTGGACTGGACTGGACTGGATTAGACTAGACTAGACTAGACTAGACTAGACTAGAATAGAACAACAGAGTTGGAAGGGACCTTGAGATCTTCTAGTCCAACCCCCTGCTTAGGCAGGAAACCCTATCCCATTTCAGACCAATGGCTGTCCAATCTTTTCTTAAAAACCTCCAGCGTTGGAGCAGCCACAACTTCTATCATGTCACCCCTGGTCCTTCTCTGCATTAAACTAGCCATACCCAATTCCAGCAACCGTTCTTTGCATGTTTTAGCCTCCAGTCCCCTAATCATCTTTGTGGCTCTTCTCTTTGTTCTTTCCTTACACCTGACTCCTCGGTACCCACACCTGAGCTGTTGAAGGGGAGGATTCTCACTGCTGGCCCCTTCATCCTGCCTGCCTGCCTGGGTTTTCAAACCCCGGAGCATCTCTGTGGCTCTTCTCACCTTATAAAAGGAATCCATGGAAAGCAAGACCACCCACGGCACGTCCAAGGCCTCGATAATCATCCTGGCCACCGTGGTCTTCCCGGAAGCGCTGCCCCCTCCCAGACCTGAAGAGGAGCGAAGCCCAAGGCAGAATGTTGACCACAGTCTTGCAAGGTAGGCTCAGATCAAGAATGCTGTCTAGCCCGCTGAAAAGGGAGACTTTTTCCAACCTGTAAACCTTACCTTGAATCACTTGGCTGCCGTTGCTTCAACTAGGGCGATTTTATGACCTGTGGACTTCAATTCCCAGAATTCCTGGGATTGGGGCCTAACCACCTCCTGTCCCGAAGTGCCCCCCTCCCAAACCAACCTGGCGCCCCTTACCGATAACAAATGCCTCTTTTGACTGTGTGCCATGTTCGTTGTACCAGGGGGGTCGGCCTGCGGTATAGATGGTCCTTTTACTGGTACGTAGGAGGGGAGGCTCCGATTTGGATTGGCTGGTGGTGCGCTTCCGGGGGGATTTGGTTCCGACTATTGCGGGCAGCAGCCTGTCTAAGGTATCTGCACTGTGGTTGCTAAAAAGGAGGAGAGAGATCGAGGTCAGTCCTTGATTGTCAGCAGGCAGAATAGCAGAATAACAGAGTTGGAAGGGACCCTGAGAGGTCGTCTAGCCCAACCCCCTACTCAAGCAGGAAACCCTATAGCAGTGATGGCTAACCTTTTTTTGCCATCGCATGACAGAAGCGAGGGGAGGGAGGGTCACGTGCCCACACCCATAATTCTATGCGCCCCATTCCCGTGCATGCGCATGCAACTTTCCCCCACTCCTCCCCGCTTCTGTCACGCGATGGCCCGATGGGCCCGGTAGGCCCGTTTTTCTCTCTCCCAGGCTCCAGAACCGTTTTAGGAGCTTGGGGAGGGCAAAAATTGCCTTTCCCACTCCCCAGAGGCCCTCCGGAGGCCAGAAATGGCCCAGAGCCTTTCTAGGAGCCTGGGGAGGGCAAAACCTTTAAAGTGCTCCATGGCATAGGACCGGGATATCTTCGGGACCGCCTTCTGCTACCACATGCCTCCCACCGACCGGTACGCTCCCATAGAGAGGGTCTCCTCAGGGTGCCGTCAGCCAAACAGTGTCGGCTGGCGACCCCCAGGGGGAGAGCCTTCTCTGTGGGGGCTCCTACCCTCTGGAACGAGCTTCCCCCAGGACTTCGACAACTTCCTGACCTCCGGACTTTTCGCCGCGAGCTGAAGACGTACCTATTCTTCGAGCAGGACTGGCTTGATAGGGGTTTTTAATTCAGTTTTAAATGGGGTTATTTTATATTATGTATTTTATATTTAAATTTAGGCCACATTGAATAAGTTTTTTAAATAGTTTTTATTGTAATATATTGTATTGTTTTTACTTGGCTGTTCACCGCCCTGAGTCCTTCAGGAGAAGGGCGGTATAAAAATTAAAATATTATTATTATTATTATTATTATTATTATTATTATTATTATTATTATTATTATTATTATTATTATTATTATTATTAAAAACAGCTTTCCGGCCTCCGGAGAGCCTCGGGGTAGTGGTGGTGGAGGGAGGCCATTTTTACCCTCCCCAGGCTCCTAGAAAGGCTCTAGAGAGCAAAAAATGGGTCTTCCGGTCTCACCGGAAGTTGGCAAACGGGCCGTTTCCGGTCTCCGGGAGGTGGGAAGGCCGTTTCGGAAAAACAAATCTTGAGACTCTAGAAAGCATGCAGTAAGGACTGAAGCCTACAACATAGGAAGACTGGTTGGAGGATTTGGGCTTGGCCAGTCTAGAGAAAAGAAGGACTGGCTTGATAGGGTTTTAATTCAGTTTTGAATGGGATTATTTTATATTATGTATTTTATATTTAAATTTAGGCCACATTGAATAAGTTTTTTAAATAGTTTTTATTGTAATATATTGTATTGTTTTTACTTGGCTGTTCACCGCCCTGAGTCCTTCAGGAGAAGGGCGGTATAAAAATTAAAATATTATTATTATTATTATTATTATTATTATTATTATTATTATTATTATTATAATTATTATTATTAAAAACAGCCTTCCGGCCTCCGGAGAGCCTCGGGGTAGTGGTGGTGGAGGGAGGCCATTTTCACCCTCCCCAGGCTCCTAGAAAGGCTCTAGAGAGCAAAAAATGGGTCTTCCGGTCTCACCGGAAGTTGGCAAACGGGCCGTTTCCGGCCTCCGGGGGGAGGGTGGGGAAGGCCATTTTCGGAAAAACAAATCTTGAGACTCTAGAAAGCATGCAGTAAGGACTGAAGACTACAACATAAGAAGACTGGTTGGAGGATTTGGGCTTGGCCAGTCTAGAGAAAAGAAGGACTGGGGGAGGGGGACACGATAGCAGTCTTCCAGTATTTGAGGGGCTGCCACAAAGAAGAGGGGGGTCAACTTATTTTCCAAAGCACCAGAAAGCAAGACAAGAAGCAACGGACGTATCATATTGTAAAAACAAAAAAACAAAAAAACATTTCAGTAAAAGCAAAACGTTTTGTAAAAATGTAAAAAAAAAAAAGTAGAAACATTTGTAAAAGCAACAAACATGTCATGTTTCCTGGTAAAAATCTTTCCTTTATCGATGGAAGATAAGTGAAATTGTATCCTTTCAGGATTTCAATGGCTAAATGTGCCTCTAATTCAAGAATTTCAACTGGACGTGAACGAAAGGGAAAAAAAAACCCTTAGGTTTTAAAAGATTACAGACCTCAAAATGGACTCAAATTTTCCTTTTTAGGATTAGTTACTTGCTGGGGATTTCTTAATAGCTACCTCTTACATAGAATTTGCATTGGTCAAGCCTTTCTTCTTCTTATTTTTTTTAGACATACAATTTTATCTTTATTTCTGTTTTAAATAGTCTGCTTGCTGTTGGGTTATTAAAGACAGAACAGCAGTTAAAAACCAGGAAATGGGTTTTTTTCTGGGTTGCTTTTAAGCGAGGTCGTTCTTATCTGTCGATTCCAGATGGAGACCCAAATAAAAAAGGAAACCTCCACCCAGCTAAAATGAGATTAAGGTCTGACCACAGGTTGGGTTCTGGCCAGCTGGCAGGATAAGAGATCAAAACAAGGTCACTGTGGAAATTTGAACCCAAAAGTCTTGCCTGCAAAATTTCCTGCCACAGAGGCTCTTCAGAATTCAGAATAACAAGAGTTGGAAGGTACCTTGGAGGTCTTCTAGTCCAGCCCCCTGCTAGAGAAGAAGACTGGACAAATGGCTATCCAATCTCCTCTTAAAACTCTCCAGTGTTGGAGCATTTACAACTTCTGGAGGCAAGTTGTTCCACTGATTTAATTGTTCTAACTGTCAGGAAATTCCTCCTTAGTTCTAGGTTGCTTCTCTCCTTGATTAGTTTCCACCCACTGCTTCTTGTTCTACCGTCAGGTGCTTTGGAGAATAGTTTGACTCCCTCTTTCTTGTGGTAGCCCTTTAGATACTGGAACAGTGCTATCAAGTCACCCCTAGTCCTCCTTTTCATTAAATTAGCCATACTTGATTCTATCCCTCTGTTAATGCAGCCTAGAACTGTGTTGGCTTTTTTGGTAGCTGCAACACACTCCTGGCTCATATTTAACTGATTGTCTGCTAGGATTCCAAGTTCCCTCTCACAGTTACCAAGTACCACCTATTCTACACCTGTACATTTGGTTTTTCGTGCCTAAATCCATGTTCTTACAAGTCTTACCATTGAATTGCATCTTGTTGGATATTAGAGTCAGTCTGCATTTCAATTTTCAGTGCACAAAGTAAAATACCCAAAGCAAAATTAAGTTCTTCCAAATTCACCATTTCCTTTATTTTACAAACACAATTAAAAAAAAAAGAAAGAAATTACGGGAAATTTATTGACCATAAAAATGTGGATGACAATAGTGAAACAAATGAATTATTTGAAGTGTTAATACCACTTTATACTTGGTAAGGCCACACTTGGAATACCGCATCCAGTTGTGGGCCCCCATGGTGTTAAACAAAATGTTGAGGCTCTAGAAAGAATGCAGAGAAGAGCAACAAAGATGATTAGGAGACTGGAGGCTAAAAAGTATGAAGAACGGTTGATGGAATTTGGTATGTCTAATTTAATGAACATCGTGAGAAAGGTGAGGCTAGATGAATCAAAAATTGGAATTAAGATTGCCGAGAGAAAAATCACCAACCTCAGATATGCAGATGATACCACTCTAATAGCAGAAAGTGAAGAGGAACTAAAGGGCCTCTTGATGCGGGAGAGGGAGGAGAGTGCAAAAGTTGGCTTGAAACTCAACATTAAGAAAACTAAGATCATGGCATCCGGCCCTCTCAATTCCTGGCAAATAGATGGTGAAGAAATGGAGGTAGTGGCAGATTTTATTTTCCTGGGCTCCAAGATCACCGCAGATGGGGACTGCAGCCAAGAAATTAAAAGACGCTTGCTCCAGGGGAGGAAAGCTATGGCAAATTTAGACAGCGTACTAAAAAGCAGAGACATCACCTGCCAACAAAAGTGCGTATAGTCAAAGCTATGGTTTTCCCAGTTGCAATGTATGGCTGTGAAGGTTGGACCATAAGAAAGGCTGAGCGCCAAAGAATCGAGGCCTTTGAACTCTGGTGCTGGAGAAGATTCCTTTGAGTCCCTTGGACTGCAAGGCGATCCAACCGGTCAGTCCTAGAGGAGATCAACCCTGACTGCTCTTTAGAAGGCCAGATCCTGAAGATGAAACTCAAATACTTTGACCACCTAATGAGAAGGAAGGACTCACTGGAGAAGAGCCTCATGCTGGGAAAGATTGAGGGCAAAAGAAGAAGGGGACGACAGAGAACGAGGTGGCTGGATGGAGTCACTGAAGCAGTCGGCATGAGTTTAAATGGACTCCAGAGGATGGTAGAGGACAGGAAGGCCTGGAGGAATGTTGTCCATGGGGGTGCGATGGGTCGGACACAGTAGTGAAATGCTCCCAGTTCGGACCGGATCGCCTGATCTGGTAGCGATGGCGGCAGGTGGTTCGGAGAACCGGTAGCAAAAATCCCTGCCCACCCCATGCGCAGCTGAGCTGCGCGATCATCAGAGGTTTTTTTTTTTACTTTTAAAATCATTTTTTCTTCAGCTGAAAAAATGCTTTTAAATGTAAAAAAAAAAAGCCTCTGATGATTGTGTGGCTCAGCTGGGCTCATCAGAGTCTTTTAAAACCTCTTTGGTCAAAGAGGTTGTACAAAAATGCTTTTAAAAGTTGAAAAAAAAGAAAAAAAAGTTGGCCACGCTCACCCAGTCACATTACCACAGAGTAATGTGACCCACAGAGAGGGTCTTCTCAGGGTGCCGTCCGCCAAGCAATGTCGGCTGGCGGCCCCCAGGGGTAGGGCCTTCTCTGTTGGAGCACCTACCCTCTGGAACGAACTTCCCCCTGGTTTGCGTCAATTACCTGACCTTCGGACCTTTCGCTGTGAATTGAAAACTTATTTGTTTACCCAAGCGGGACTGGCTTGATTTTTAAATTTTTAAATTTTTGATTTTTTAATAATTTTATTGGGGTATTTTCGTATCGGTCAATTTGACGGTTTTAATTCGACCATTTATTGAATATGTATTTTAATTGCTATTTTAATTCTGTATATTTAATTGTTTTAATCTTGGCTGTACACCGCCCTGAGTCCTTCGGGAGAAGGGCGGTATAAAAATTTAAATAAACATAAACATAAACATAAACATACCACCCACCCACCCACCAAGCCACGCCCACAGAACCAGTAGTAACAAATTTTACATTTCACCCCTGATCGGACCCGACTTTGCGACTAACAACAACAAAAAGTTTAATTAAAAGAAGGACTAGGAGGGCCATGATAGTAGCATTCCAATATCTCAGGGGCTGCCACAAAGAAGAGGGAGTCAAGCTATTCTCCAAAGCACCTGAGGGCAGGACAAGAAGCAACGGATGGAAACTAACTAAGGAGAGAAGCAACCTAGAACTAATGAGAAATTTCCTGACAGTGAGAACAATTAACCAGTGGAACAACTTGCCTCCAGAAGTTGTGACTGCTCCAACACTGGAAGTTTTGAAGAATTTGTCTGAAATGGCATCGCTTGAGCAGGGTATTAGACTAGTCACTAGAAGACCTTCAAGGTCCCTTCCTACTCTGTTTTTCCTATATTCTTTGAAGGAAAATATTTGCAAAACCTGTGCTTGACACGCTAAATCGCCATCACAAATGCAATTGCCATGAGCGCACTAGGAGAAACAGGCAACCAAAAAAACCCGCTACGTTTTGACACAATCTTTTAAAATTTCTAAATTTCAGCAAACCAAACACAAAGGCGACAACTTGGGGAAAAATAATTGGGAAAACTTCCGCCATTCCCAACACAAATCAAAATCCCTTCTGGGAGAAAAAGCGATCCAATGATTATTTTCCTTTTTCATCTGCAAAGTATTTAGCAACCAGCAAAGTCCCCCAGGGAGAACTGGAGAGCGAAAGCCAAACCCCCAAATGCTTTAAATTGTTCCACGACCAGTAAACAAACCGTCTGTTATTCCCAGAGTGACGTCAAAGAAGAGCAAACGATGCCGCGAACAAATCGGTGCCCGGAATATTTGTGACTTATTGATGCACCAGATGCTTGCTTAGATTTTCAACCCAACTAAGTTTGCAAAGGGGACTTTGAGACTTCTGGCCTAGACCAATATCTACAGGTAATTTATGCACGCTGCTGTGGGGCCCGGTTTTGTTTTGTTTTGTTTATAAATAGCTCTGATTTTTCCATTTGTGTGTAATTTATTATTTTATAAATTAGATTTTTTTTAAACTCACTACGTAAGTAACTCAAGGTGGCAAATATACCTAATACTTTTTCCTCCTCTTTTTCCCACAACAATAATTCTGGGAGGTGGGTTGGACGGAGAGAGAGGGACTGGCCCAAAGTCACCCAGCCAGCTTTCGTGTCTAAGGTAGGACTAGAACTCACCATCTCCTGGTGATCAACCCCAAATCCCCCATATAGCTTTTGTGCCTAAGACAGGACTAGAACTCATTTTCTCCTGGTGATTGGCCCAAAGTCACTCAGGCAGCTCACATGTCTAAGGTGAATTAGAACTCACCGTCTCCTGGTCATTGGCCCAAAGTCACCTAGCCAACTTTGACGCCAAAGGCGGGTCTAAAATTCACTGTCTCCTGGTATTCAACAAAATGTCTCCCATGAAGGCAGGACAAGAAGCAATGGGTGGAAACTAATCAAGGAGAGAAGCAACTTAAAACTAAGGAGAAATTTCCTGACAATGAGAACAATTAATCAGTAGAACAATTCGCCTGCAGAAGTTGTGGATACTCCAACACTGGAAATTTTTAAGAAAATGTTGGATAGCCATTTGTCTGAAATGGTGTAGCCCTTCCTGAGCAGAGGGTTGGACTAGAAGACCTCCAAGGTCCCTTCCAACTCTGTTATGATGTTATGTTATATAGCTTTCATGCCTAAGGCAAGACTAGAACTCACTTTCTCCTTGTGATTCACCCAAAGTCCCCTAGGCAGTTCCCATGTCTAAGGTGGACTAGAACTCCCCGTCATCTGGCTACTGACCCCAAGTCACCCAGTTGGCTTGCATGCCTAAGGTGGGACTAGAACTCACTGTCACCTGGTGATTGGCCCAAAGTCACCTAGCCATCTTTCATGCCAAAGGCGGGTCTAAAATTCCCTGTCTCCTGGTGATTGGTCCAAAATCACCAGCCACCTTTCATGTCTAAACCGGGACTAGAAGTCACCGTCTCCTGGTTTCTAGGCGATCACATTCCCCACTAGGTCAAATATGGGCCTGATACAAGTGTGCAACAGCCGAATCAAAGAAGATGTGCGTGTGTGTACACACAGAAAGAGGAATAAACTCCTAAAAGATGCAGAATTGCACATAACGGGCAACTTTTATTTTAATCGGGTACATGCTATGCATGTGTAAAAGATTTTCTTTCCTCAGCCTTTTTCCCCAGTTCAGTTGGGACTCAGGGCCTAGCAAAATCCTGAATTTTGTGAAATTCCCGGGAAATCTGCAAGCCCCAGCTGAAGGGTACCAGGTTGGAAAAGAGTAGCAAGCCAACGCCCGGCATTTCAGCGAGTATCTTAAGGATATATTTGTTTACAGCAGCCTTGAGTTGGCTTAGAGATTCGGATGCCAAGTTTCTGTTCCCAGGGTAAGGTTGCAGAGCAGAGAAGCAAAGGACCACTTCAGCAAAAAGACATCCAAAATAGTCTATGGAGATTCTCAGTCATCCAGGTCACGGTTGTCCCGAAGGTGCTTTTGCAGGAGGCAACTGGACTTTCTTTGGATTTTTTCTTTTGAAGACGTTTCGCTTCTCATCCGAGAAGCTTCTTCAGCTCGGTATATCATCCCTTCGGATGAGCTGAAGAAGCTTCTCGGATGAGAAGTGAAACGTCTTCAAAAGAAAAACCGGAAAGTCCCGTTGCCTCTTGAAAAACAGCTTACAAACGTACAACATCTTCTTGCCCTAACGCAACTCACAGCCAACAGTTCTTCAGTGGGATGCCCCTAAATTAATAAAAACTGCAGGAGTCTTCTCATTTGGCCGAAACCACCCCCTCTGCAGGTACAGGCAGTCCTTGACTTATGACCACAAATGAGCCCAACTTGAGTGAGACATTTGTTAAGTGAATTTGGCCTCATTTCTGGCCGCAAGCTATTAAATTCTTATTTATTTATTTATTTATTTATTAAATTTTTATACCGCCCTTCTCCCGAAGGACTCAGGGCGGTGTACAGCCAAAGATAAAACACAATACATATACAATTAAAACCAACAATTAAAACCAAGCAAATTTCAAAAGGCTGATAATTAAAAGTTTAAATTTAAAATTATAAAAAATTTAAAAAACCCAATAAAACCCCCAATTTAAGATTATAACTATAAAAACCATTATGCCAGTCCCGCTTGAATAAATAAATATGTTTTTAGCTCACGACGGAAGGTCCGAAGATCAGGCACTTGACGTAGGCCAGGGGGAAATTCATTCCAGAGCGTCAATGCTCCAACAGAGAAGGCCCTACTCCTGGGGGCCGCCAGCCGACACTGTTTGGCGGACGGCACCCTGAGGAGACCCCCTCTGTGAGAGCGTACGGGTCGGTGGGAGGCATAAGGTAACAGCAGGCGGTCTCGTAAGTACCCGGGTCCTAAGCCATGGAGCGCTTTGAAGGTGGTAACCAAAATCTTGAAGCGCACCCGAAAGACCACAGGAAGCCAGTGCAGATTACGCAGCAGTGGTGTTACGTGGGAGCCACGAGCGGCTCCCGTTACTACTCGCGCAGCCGCATTCTGGACCAACTGTAGCCTCCGGGTGCACCTCAAGGGCAGCCCCATGTAGAGAGCATTGCAGTAATCCAACCGAGACATAACCAGAGCGTGGGTGACTGTGCATAAGGCATCCCGGTCAAGGAAGGGACGCAACTGGCGAACCAAGCGAACTTGGTAGAAAGCCCTCCTGGAGACGGCCGCCAGATGTTCATCAAAGGACAGCCGTCCATCCAGGAGGACACCCAAGTTGCGAACCACCTCCTTTGGGGCCACTAACTCGCCTCCCAACAGTCAGCTGACTGGTACCGGGGTGCCGGCATCCACAACCACTCCGTCTTGGAGGGATTGAGCCTGAGTCTGTTTCTCCCCATCCAGACCCGTACCCGTAATTCTGCACTTATTAAGCTAGCGACAGGGTTGTTAAGTGAATCGGGCTTCCCCATTGACTTTGCCCATCAGAAGGTCGCAAAAGGGGATCAGATGATCCCAGGGACGCTGCCACCGTCGTAAATATGAGTCAGCTGCCAAGAGTTTGAATTTTGATCAGGTGACCTGCAACGGTCGTAAATGTGGAAAACGGTCGTAAGTCCCTTTTTTCAGTGCCGTTGCAACTTTGAATGGTCAGTAAAGGAAATGTTGTAAGTTGAGGACTACCCATATTCCTCTACTCGCAACCATTCATTTAGCGACCGTTCAAAGATATAATGGCACTAAAAAGAAAAAAAGTCACTTTCGAGCAGTCCTCGCACTTATGATATCACAGCATCCCCGTGGTACTGTGATCAATCTTTCGGGACTTGGCAACTGACTTCCGACAAGAAAGTCAAAGGGAGAAGTGAGATTCATTTAACGACCGCATGATTCACTTAGCAACTACAGCAGTTCACTTAACAACAGCGGCAAAAGGTCAGAAAAGTGGACAAAACTCACTCACTGTCTCACTGAGTAACAGAAATTCGGGGCTCAACTGTGGTCGTAACTCGAAGACTATTTATAATCCCTATTTCCAATGCAAATGCAATGCAAATTTATTTTTTATTAAAATAAATTTAATAAATAAAATAAATAAACGCAGAAGCCAGAAAGAAATATGATTATAACTTGCCCCGAGCTCCTATCTTACACTTTTAAAATCTACGATTATTAACTTTCCGGTACGCCCCAAAACTACGGCTACATTCAACCTTCTGCCATAGATCCCCAAAAAGATTTTCATATCAAATGATCTAAGTGCCAAAGCCCATTGCAACTACATCGCAAAAAAGGCTTTAAGAGTTGTAAACTTAATCTTGCGTAGCTTCTTCTCCAGAAAGATTACACTACTAACCAGAGCATATAAAACATTTGCTAGACCAATTCTTGAATACAGCTCGCTTGTCTGGAACCCGCAGCTCATTTCGGACATTAAAACAATTGAGCGTGTCCAGAAATATTTTACAAGAAGAGTTCTCCACTCCTCTGATTACAACAAAATACCTTATGCCAGACTTGAAATCCTGGGTTTAGAAAATTTAGAAGTCCGCCGCTTTCGACATGACCTGAGTTTAACTCATAGAATCATCTGTTACAACGTCCTTCCTGTTGAAGACTACTTCAGCTTCAATCGCAACAATACTACGAGCACACAATAGATTTAAGCTTAATGTGAACCGTTCCAATCTTGATTGCAAAAAATATGACTTCAGTAACAGAGTTGTTAATGCCTGGAATGCACTACCTGACTCTGTGATCCCCAAAGCTTTAACCAAAAACTATCTACTATTGACCTCATCCCATTCCTAAGAGGTCTGTAAGGGGCGTGCATAAGAACACCAATGTGTCTACCGTTCCTGTCCTAATGTTCCCTTTGATTGTATCCAATTTGTATAGTTATTTCATGCTTATGCTTATATATATGCTTATATATCGTAGTTATTTCTTGCTTATGCTTATATATACTGTTGTGACAAATAAATAAAATAAAATAAATAAATACAAAGATTCAAAACCCCTGGTCTGATGTAACCCCAGCTTTAAGCTAAGCACCACAACCTATATTTCCTTTTTTTTTTGGAGGGGGGGGCTCTCCCACTCCGCTTCAAGACTTCCTGTTAAAAACAACAACAACCCAAAAAATGCACGCATTTCCTTTTCAGAAAGCCAGGAAAAACAAGTTTAGGGAAACAAAAAACACGACCATATTGAGGTTCAGCCACGCTTTGGATGTGCACGATACTCACCCGCCACCGTCAGCTCCCAAAGCCCTAAAGCCGGAAATCCTGACCCCTGAATACGCCGCCGGCGATTGGTTCATCTCGGTTAATTCCCAGAGAGATGGGAAGGGACGGGGGGGGGGGGGAGAATGGGGGGGGGTGTTTGGTAGAGAAAAAAACTTCTATGGGGGAGAAGGGTTGATTCAGGTTGTGGTCTTAACCCCGTTGCCTTGAGATCTCATCCTAGCCTTAGAAGCCTTCGGGGTCTTTAGACGCCGTCCTTTTTTTTCTTGTGGGGTGCAAATTTAGGGCCCAGCCAGGATACCCGAAGAGACCCGATGTTGTCTCATCGAGGACGGAAGGGGGAAAAGGGAGTCAGCGGAGCAGCGACCAAGAAGCGGATCAACCAGCATGCCTAAGAGGATAGCTTTAACCTAGAGATTAGATTCATTACCTGATATATTAATAGCACTGGCTTTAGCCAGAGAAAGGCAGCTCGGCCTGAAGTCCCTTATGGTGCAGCAGAGGCACCCAAAAAAACAACAACCAACAACCCACCACCAAGGAGAGAGACCAAGGTGTGATTGCTTTGGGCATGTAGACCAGATCTTAAGGCCGGAGGGGAAGGATACGGGTAGGGAAGGCATTGCAAACAGATCGCGCGGTTCTCGGGGCGACACATCGTTCCTCCGAGGACCGGCTGTTTGCAAGCCTCTTTGAAGAAGGGAGCGGCGTCTGCTAGAGATAGGATGGGGACAGCCTGTCGCGTTGCCCAGTCAGCCAGATGTTGTGTGCCTCTGGAGTCCTTCCCTGGGACCCTGGCAGATGTGGAGGCTGGGTGGCGTTAAAAGATATGGTGGCAGGAGGTAATCTGTTCCAAGTCAAGTGGCAATGGACCGATAGCGATAGAGATAGCACGTATATAATGAATCACAGTGCTTTGCAGCCCCTCTCTAAGATAGTTTACAGAGTCAGCCTATTTGCCCCAACAATCTGGGTCCTCATTTTATCCATCTTGGAAGGACAAAAGGCTGAATCAACCTTGAGCCGGTCAGGATCGAACTCCTTGCAGTAATCGGGAGGAAATGGGGATTTTGCAGTAACCTTCCCCTGGAGTGGGGAGGGAATGGAGATTTTACAGTCTCCTTCCCCTGGAGTGGGGTGGGAATGGAGATTTTACAGTCTCCTTCCCCTGGAGTGGGGTGGGAATGGAGATTTTACAGTATTCTTCCCCTGCCATGCCCACCAAGCCACGCCCACCAAGCCACACCCACAGAACCGGTAGTAAAAAATGTTGAAACCCACCACTGATTTTAAACTTTAATACTTTAAAGTTAAATATTACTTCAATTACTTGATTACTGAAGTTAGCCCTTCGTTACAGGTAGTCCTCGACTTACAGCTGTTCATTTAGTGACCGCTCAAAGTTACAACGGCACTCAACAAAAGCGACTGACGACCGTTTTTTCCCAGTTACCACCTTGCCAGTATCCCCAAGGTCACGTGGTCCAAATTCAGATTCTTGGCAACTGGTCCGTATTTATGACTGCCGCTGTGCCTCGAGGTCACAGGTCGCGAATTTCTGACAAGCAAAGTCAATAGAGAAGCCGGATTCACTTAACGACCGGGTTACTAACTTAACGAATGCAGCGATTCAACTTAACAACTGTGACAAGAAAAGCCGGAACACACACATAACATACATACATACCTGTTTACGGTTTGCCAATTGCACAGTGGCAGATCGGACAGCGCTCCAGAAGGTTAGCATCATAGGTCAGTAATGGCTAACCTTTTTGCCATTGTGTGCCAAAAGCAGGGGGGAGCGCGGGGGAGGGGGTGTCGTGTGCCTACATGAACACCACCCATAATTCTATGCACCTGGCCCTCCCGCGCATGTGCACGTGACCCCCCCCGCTTTTGACACGCAATACCACCGTGTGCCCATTTTTCGCCAATCCCGGGCTCCAGAGCCTTTCTAGGAGCCTGGAGAGGGCAAAAACAGCCTTCTCCACCCCCCCGAGGCCCTCCAGAGGCCAGAAACAGCCTGTTTCCCTACTTCTGGTGGGCCCAGAAGGCCCAAAAGCGGAGCTGAGCTCACGTGCCCACCAATATGGCTCCGCGTGCCACCTGTGGCACGTGTGCCAATAGGTCCCCCATCACGGTCATAGGTGGTATTCAGCCAGTTCGGATCGGTTCACCCAAACCGGTAGCGGAAATTGCGGGTGGGCCTGCCCACCTGCCCTGACACTATGCCATCCTATTTAGGCACGTTTTCAAGGCTGGGCTCATGAGCGGAAGGCCGGGCGTATGTGTGGAAAGCGTGTACGTGCCCAAAATGTGCATGTGCATGAGGCGAACTGGGGGTAACAATATCTGAAACCCACCACTGGTTAACATCATTGCCCTCCAGAGCAGGGATCTCCAACCTTGGCAACTTTAAGACTTGTGGACTTCAACTCCCAGAGTTCCTCAGCCAGCAAAGCTGGCTAAGGAATTCTGGGAGCTGAAGTCCACAAGTCTTAAAGTTGCCAAGGTTGGTGACCCCTGCCCCAGAGGATCATTGGTTGCCCTCTCCCCTCTTTGGAGGAGCTTTATACCTCCTACTGCCTTAAGAAAGTTCAAAACATACTTAAAGATCCATCTCATCCTGCGTACCTTTTTTTTTTTTTTTTTGAACTATTACCATCTGGCAGACGGTACAGGGCAAATAAAAACAAGGGCAAATCGGCTGAAAAACAGATTCTATCCCAGAGCAGTAACTATATTGAATTCTACTGTATAGTAAAATATCGATGCAGTATCAGGGGCTTTTCAATTCAATTGCAAAGAACAGGGCTGAGGAATTCTGGGAGTTGAAGTCCACAAGTCGTAAAGTTGCCAAGGTTGGAGACCCCTGGCATAGAAGGTGACGGATGTGTCTTTTTGTTTGATTTTTATAACTATAATGTACACTGAAGATGGTATTTAATTTCGTTGTACGAGGTGCAATGCCAATGAAGTAAAATATAAGTATAAAATGGGCCGCAGAACCCAACAAATGTCTCACTTAACAACAGAAATGTGTGGCTTCAAATTGTGGTCGTAAATCAAGGACTACCTTGTACTGGAGAAGCGGGGAAGCAAGAACGGCACTCATCTTTACAACTGCTAAATGATCCCCTTCCCTGGTATTTTGGGGGAGAAAACAAGCACAGGATTCTAATCTATGCCAGTTCCCCCCCCCCCCCAATCTTGGCAACCTGAAGATGTGTGGCCTGTGTGCGAAGGCAACAACATGGCAACACAACTGAAGGGAAGAGAGGTTGATAAAAATCTTTTGAGGTTCTGGATTTGGGACAAGTGGCAGAAAAATCTCTATTTCATTTTACGATTCACTTTTGCTTTCTAATCAGTGGAAGGATTAAACTGCCCCCTAGTGGCAGATACAGGCAGCCCCTGATACGGCATAGCAGAAGAAAGAGCAAGTGGTGTACTCTGCATGTAGTCCTTGACTTACAACAGTTCATTTAGCGACCGTTCAAAGTTAACAACGGCACTGAAAAAAAAAATAAGGTGACTTACGACCGTTTTTCACACTTACAAACCGCTCCAGCATCCTTGCAATCACAATTCAGACGCTCGGCAACTGGCTCGTATTTATGACGGTCCCTGTGACGTGATCCCTTTTTGTGACCTTCTGACGAGGTGGGGGCGAGGGAGAAGCCGGATTCTACCTAATGACCAGGTTGCTAATTTAGGAACGGCAGTGATTCGCTTAACACGCCTGGGCAAAATTCACTTAACAAATGTCTTGCTTAACAACAGAAATGTTGGGGGTCAATTGTGGTTGTAAATTGAGGACTTCCTTTAACAATAGGTGAGAAAGGCCTAGAACAGGTGTGTCAAACTCCATTTCATGGAGGGCCACATCAGGGTTGTGCTTGACCTCGGAGGGCCGTGGGCCGTGGCCATGGTGGGCATGACACAGTACTCATGTCGGGGTCACCTGTGGTGGCCAAGTGCTAGGGCACGACTTTCCTGAGACCCTCCCTCACTCTCATTATAATCCAGGGGTGAAATCCAGCAGGTTCTGACAGGTTCTGGAGAACTGGTAGCGGAAATTTTGAGCAGTTCAGAGAACCGGTAGCGGAAATTTTGAGTAGTTCGGAGAATCAGCAAATACCAGCTCTGGCTGGCCCCAGAGTGGGTGAGAATGGAGATTTTGCAGTATCCTTCCTCTGGAGTGGGGTGGGAATGGAGATTTTGCAGTATCCTTCCCCTGCCATGCCCACCAAGCCACGCCCACCAAGCCATGCCAGGCCCACAGAACCAGTAGTAAAAAAAATTGGATTTCACCACTGTTATAATCTCCTTCCTTCCTTCCTTCCTTCCTTCCTTCCTTCCTTCCTTCCTTCCTTCCCTTCCTTTCTTCCTCTCACCCTCCCTCCCTCCCTCCCTTTTCCTTCCCTCTTCATTCATTCTTTCTTCTTCCTTCCCATCTTCCCTTCTTTTTCTTCGCCTTTCCTCTTTCCCTTTCTCCTTTCCTGTCCCTGATGGACATGTGGGTGCAGGGGGAAGAGACTTGGACTTTCTTTTGGGTGGGGAAAACCTGGAAGCTTTCAGATTCGGGTTTTCCCAGATGTGCCAATATGACATCTCTAATAAAATGGAACTTCGAGGAACTTCAAGCATCGGAGTCTTCTTTCGTTGAGGGGGGGGGGTGATACTTGGAACCCTGACACCTTCTTTCCTTCCTTCCTTTTCTTCTTTTTCCTTCCCTCTTCATTCTCCTTTCTTCTTCCTTCCCCTCTTTCCTTCGTTTTCCTTCCTTGCTCTCTTCCCATCTTCCCTTCTTTTTCTTCGCCTTTCCTCTTTCCTTTTCTCCTTTCCTGTCCTTTCTTGGATGCTCAAAATGCAAAAGGGGAAACGTTTCTCCTTTGGTTTTGTTTTTAGGTTGTTTTGATAGCCCTCTGCTAGCAAAAACAGAGTCGGGGGCGGGGGGGACTGTGTGCAGCTCTCACAGAGAGGGACTCCTTGGGGTGCCGTCCGGCAGGCAGTGCCGACTGGCGACACCCAGGGGAAGGGCCTTCTCTGTGGGGGCTCCCACCCTCTGGAACGAACTTCCCTCGGGACTCCGTCAACTTCCCGACTTTCGAACCTTTCGCCGCGAGCTTAAGACACATCTATTTATTTGCGCAGGACTGGGCTAGGATGTAAATTTTAATTCAGTTTTTAATGGGGTTTTGGTATTTTAATTATAATTTTAAATTCGGCCTTATTCAATAAGTTTTTTAATTAGTATTTTATCTTCTATTTATATTTGTGTTTTTGTGCTTTTAATAGGCTGTAAACCGCCCTGAGTCCCTCGGGAGATAAAGCGGTATAAAAATGTAATCCTGTAAGGAAGGCAGGAAGGAAACATTCTGGTGTTTCTAGCCTCATCTTTATTGCCCTGCTTACAGAAACTGCCTCTCTGCTTAACCCTTGTTACATTGTAACAGCTAAGGCGAAGCACCCATCGACGTGAGTGATGTTGAGTTGGCCATGCCCACACGGTCACATGACCACCGAGCCACGCCTACCCAGCTGGTCATTAAGGCAGAGAACCAGTTGTTAAATTATTTGAATCCCACCAGTTCTAATAACCAATTAGTTATTAACTTAAAGAAGTAATTAAAGAACTGCAGTATTCACTTAACAACTATGGCAAGAAAAGTCCGGAAAACGGGGCCAAACCGGGCTTAACCAATGTCTTGCTTAGCAACCTAAATTTGGGCTCAATTATGGTCGTCAGTAGAGGACAAGCCATAATCAAGAGAGAGCCAAGAAGGCCAAATTTAATTCCGGTTGGAAACTATACAGCATGGAGCGAAATTTAACACGTCAGAAAAAAAAACACGATGTCTGTCTATTCCCAGGAGTGCCAACACGGCTGTTCTACCTCCTCTGTTTTTCTGTAATTGTAGAAAAGAAATGCACTTTGTTCCATTCAGGGGTGGCAGGCCACAGCTTGTATTAAGCTAATGCGGTGTCATAAATCAAGCGCGGCAATGAACGGTGGAGGAAGGCGTAAACCGGGATTTCAAACCGTGTTCTGCAGAATCTGGAAATTACACAAAAACTTGACGATGGAGAAAGGCAAAAGAATAACAACAATAAATATATATGGGTAGTTTTCGACTTACGACCACGATTGAACCCAAAATTTCATGCCTAAAGCAAGACTAGAACTCACGGTCTCCTGGTGATTGGCCTAAAGTCATCCAGCTGATTTTTGAGCCCAAGGCAGAATTAGAACTCACCATCTCTTGGTGATTGGCCCAAAGTCATTCAGCTGGCTTTCAGGCCTAAGGCAGGACTAGAACTCTCCTGGTGATTATTTATTTATTTATTTATTTATTTTATTTGATTTTTATACCGCCCTTCTCCCGAAGGACTCAGGGCGGTGTACAGGCAAAAGTAAAAAAGACAATACAATGTACAATTTAAAATGTGAATTAAAAAACTTATTATAATTAGCCCGAAACTTTAAAATATATAAAAACTAAAATCCCATTTAAGATTAATATTAAAAATTTTAAAAATTTAAAAAACCAATAAAATTCAATAAAATTCAAGCCAGCCCCGCGCGAATGAAAAGATGTGTCTTCAGATTGGCTCAAAGTCACCCAGTCAGCTTTTAAGCCTAAAGTGGGACTAGAACTCACTGTCTCCTGGTGATTGGACCAAAGTCACCTGACTTTCCCGCCTAAGACAAGACTAGAATTCATCATCTGCTGGTGATTGACTCAAAGTCACCCAGTTGGCTTTCGTGCCTAATGCGGGAATAGAACTGACTGTCTCCTGCTTTCCACCCTGTACCTTAACCACTAAAGAAAACTGGCTCCAAATTAGTAACTCAAATGAACAATGGACAAATCTCAATAACTTTTCATTTTCATTTTGCATATCACACAAACACTGCTTAGTGGATTGATGGATCTCTTATGTCAGGGGTAGTCAACATTTTTATACCTACTGCCCACTTTTGTATCTCTGTTAGTAGTAAAATTTTCTAACCACCCACTGGTTCCATAGTAATGCACCGTGTATCGTCTGCGCATGCCTCTCGCGCATCGTGGATTAGGTTTGGGGGGGCGCGCCGGCTACCAGCTCTGCTTGTCTGTTACAGCTGGGTGGTGTGGGGGGAGACGCGCGAGCTATTCTGGGACGAGGCTCTTTTGTTTGCGGTCGCACTATAGCGCCATTTAGTTTCACTTACGCAACGTGAACTAAACTTATGCGCGGGCGATACAAATAGTATATTTTCAGAAATTTAAATTGTCACGGGGAATTTTATGAAAACCTAATGAAAATGTTATTAAATAATGCTATGAAATTTTTTTAAAAAGTCAATTAAATTAAAAAAAAGGAAAGTGCTTCATTATCGGACAAAACCCCTACCGCCCACCATGAAAGCTGGAACGCCCACTAGTGAGTGGTAGGGACCAGGTTGATTACCACTGTCTTATGTTGTGAAAACTCAAAAAAATGAATTAATTGAATGCTCAGTGAATCATATAAACGTTTAGAACAAGTGCCCGCAAATCCATGCTTCTGTTGTGGTTGGAGGGAAGAGTTTGACTCAAAACCACAACTTCACACCTCCTTTTTCCCTTTCCCAAAACGAACAAAATAAATATACAGGTAGTCCTCAAGGGATGATCACAATGGAGGCCAAAATTTACGTTGCTTAACAAGGCAGTTGTTAACTGAGCTATGCCCCATTTTACGACTTTTTTTTGCCACAAGTTGTTAAGCGAATCACGGCAGATTTGCTTTATTTCATTGCCACTGTAACTTTGAATGGTCACTAAACAAATGGTTGTAAATCAAGGATTACCCGTAAACTAATCTAATAAAGAAATTGATTGATTGATTGATTGATTGAATGAATGAATGAATGAATGGGCTGCAACTATTGAATGAAAACCGGTCATGTCACTTTTTCAATGCCATTGTCATTTCAAACGGTCATTAACACATGTTGGTTGTAAATTGAGGATTACCTTTAAATTAACCTAATAAAGAAATATAATAAATTGATTGATTGATTGAATGAATGAATGGGGACACAACAGGAATAATTCCACAAACAAGAACTCCACACCTCCCAGCCCCCTCTGGACTTTTGTACCCAAAACACCTAAATTGACAAGACATCCACACAACCCCAAGAGACAACATGCCAAACTCAACACATTAACTATTTTAATCCTCTATTGTCTCACACGGATTTGCTGTTAAAGAAAAGCCAGGCCAGCTGCATCAGGCGCCAAACCACAATTTCACTGTCCTCCTGCGTCGATGAGAGGCTTCTAGGAGGTGAGGGATAAAAAAAAGAGAGGAGGAACAGAAAAGCCCAGAACAGAAGAAAAAAAAACAGAGTTGGAGGGGACCTTAGAGGCCTTCTAGTCCAACCCTGTGCCCAAGCAGGAGACCCTATACTATACCCTTTTTTGACAAATGATACTTGTACACAGGTGACCCTGAGGACACAGATAAATCTCCAACGACCCTCTAAAAGAATGCAAATAACCAGCTTATACATCCTTCCGTTCCCCACCATCCAGTCAGAGCTGAAGAAGCTTCTCGGATGAGAAGCGAAACATCTTCAAAGAAAAAAAAATCCCAGAAAGTCCAGTTGCCTTTTGCCAAAAATGCCCCATGACGCGGATGCCCGAGCATCTCCATAGAGACATTCTTGACCACGGCGGTCCAATCCCTCTCGCAAACCTCCGGTGATGGAGGCTAAGCCCCCCAACAAACCTCTGGTGGCAAGCTGTTCCGCTGGTTCTCCCCCTCAGGAAATTTCTCCTTGCTTCATTCTCAGGTTGCTCCTCTCCTCTCCTCTCTTCTCCTCGATAGGTTTCCATCCCAACCCCGCTTTTTCTTTTCTTTCCCCTTCGCTTCCCCCTCCCCGAGGTAGAGCCTCCACCTCCAGGGGCAGTCTACCCTGCAACCTCAATGAGGAAAGGCGTTTTTCCCCAATGAGGAAAGGCGTTTTAGGATAGGATAGGGATAAGGAATAAGGATAGGATAGGATAGGATAGAAATAAGGAATAAAATAAGAATAGAATAAGAATAGAATAGGATAGGATAGGGATAAGGAATAAGGATAGGATAGGATAGGATAGGATAGGATAGGATAGGATAGGATAGGATAGGATAGGACAGGACAGGACAGGATAGGATAGGATAGGATAGGAAAGAAATAAGGAATAAGAATAGAATAGAATAGAATAGAATAGAATAGAATAGAATAGAATAGAATAGAATAGAATAGAATAGAATAAAGGAATAAGAATAGAAATAGAATAGAATAGAATAGAATTTTTTATTGGCCAAGTGTGATTGGACACACAAGGAATTTGTCTTGGTGCATATGCTCTCAGTGTGTAGAATATAGGAATAGGAATAGGAATGGAATGGAATGGAATAGCATAGCATAGCATAGAATAGAATAGAATAGAATTTCCCCCCCTGGATTTTAGGAACCTAAACCGGAGTTGCAGCCAAAAAAAAAAAAAAAAAGGCGCCTCCGCCGCGCCCCGGAGGAAGCAATGCGAGCAACAGGCGTCCCGGAGCGCCGCGCCCGTCCCGTCCAAGAGGGAGGCTCTCGCACCCAGAGCCCGAAGCGGAAGCCCCTCGGAGCGTCCCCCCCACATACACCGCCGCGCCCCCTCCCCCCGCCCCAAAGCCCATCGGGGTCTCTGACCTGCCGTCCCCTCGGTCGCCTCTGCCCGCCCCGTCGGTCGCTCCTTGCTCGGCGGCGGCGAGAGCTGCAGCCATGGTCGCTCCGATCAGCTGTTGAGAGCCAGGCGGCGAAGGGGAGGGGGCGGAGCCGCGTTCCGCCGCGCGGCTTTCTGGGATTCGTAGTTCGCCCGCGGAAAGAAAACCCCTTCTGGCCGACGCCGAGAGGCGCCTCGATGGGACTACGCGGCCCAGGGAGCTTCGCGGCCTGTGGCCTGACGGGAGTTGTAGTCTTGCGGTCCGGCTGGGGAAAAGGCGGGTCGGAGCCAAGGAAAGGAAAGCGAAAGGAGGGCGGGGAAGAGCCGGGCCGTCCCCGCTTAACGACCGCGCCTCGCTTTGGCGGGATGGGGACGCCCAAGAAAGGAAATACCACAGAGTCCTCTACTTAAAACGGCTTGTTTAGTGACCGTTCAAGACTCCAGGCATTTTGTGTGCAGCTTCCTCAGCGTTTATCTGAGGGTCTACACAGGGGTCTCCAACCTGGGCAACTTTAAGACTTGTGGACTTCAACTCCCAGAATTCCTCAGCCAGCTTTGCTGGCTGAGGGATTCTGGGAGTTGAAGTCCACAAGTCTTAAAGTTGCCCAGGTTGGAGACCCCTAGTCTAATAAGTTTCCCTAGACAATCCATTTTTGACCCTCGCCTTAAATATAGATAGGGGTTTTTTATTTATTTATTTATTTTGTCACACAGTATATATAAGCATAAGCATGAAATAACTATACAATATATAAGCATATATATGTATGAGTATGTAATAACTATATTAATTGGATATAACGAAAGGAAACAATAGGACAGGAATGGTAGGCACGCTTGTGCTCTTATGCACGCCCCTTATAGACCTCTTAGAAATGGGGTGAGGTCAATGGTAGATAGTTTTCGGTTGAAGCTTTGGGGATTTTGGGAAGAGACCACAGAGTCAGGTAGTGTGTTCCAAGCGTTAACAACTCTGTTACCGAAGTCATATTTTCTGCAATCAAGATTGGAGCGGTTCACATTAAGCTTAAATCTATTGTGTGCTCCTGTATTGTTGCAATTGAAGCTGAAGTAGTCTTCAACAGGAAGGACATTGTAATAGATATATTCTCGACTAGCCCTTCGTTCCTCGACTTACATCAGTTCATTTAGTGACCGTTCAAAGATTCTGTAGGAATTTAGCACCCATCCCCTCCTAGAAGAATGAAATATTTTAGAAAATACTTAAAAGGCAGAATATATTTCCCTGGATGAGAAATGGAGAAACATGTTTTAAAGTCAAAGCAACTTCCTGACTCCCCCCCCCCACCTTTGTCAATGGGCCATTAAAACTTCAGCTAAGCTCACTCATTCTCCCCACCTTTGTCAATGGGCAATTAAGTCTTCAGCCAAGCTCACTCAATCCCCCCCCCACCTTTGTCAATGACCATCTTTTGCAACACAATAGAACAGAAACTCACCACATGGCAAGGCTCAGGCAAGCTTGAAGGACAACCTACAAGGCTAGCTAAGACTCCCACCCCCTGGGAGTCTTGACAACCAATCAGGATACTCTTCCTGTGCCCCAGGAAATTCAAAGCTCAGGAAAAAGCATAAAACCAGGGAGCACACAGGATCTCAGCCCTTTTTCTGTTCAGGATCTCAGGCCATGTGATCCTGACCACCATTAAACCATCTTTCCAAGCAGCCTCCATGTTTCCAGTGTCTTTGTCCCCACTTGGAACTGAACCCAGATGGATAGTTCTTCCAACAATTCAACAGCCCTGAAACAAGTGACTTACAACCATGTCTCACAGTTACGACTTTTGCAGCAACCCCCATAATCGTGTGATCAAAATTCACACGCATGGCAGCCGGCTCATATTTATGACGGTTACAGCGTCCCAGGGTCACGTGATCATCTTTTGCGACCTTCCGCCAAGCAAAGTTAAACGGGGAAGCCAGATTCGCTTAACAACCAATGTTACTAACTTAACAGCTGCAGTGATTCACTTAACAACTGCAGCAAGAAAGGTGGTCAAATGGGGCAAAACTCGCTTAACAACTGTCTCGCTTAGCAACAGAAATTTGGGGCTCGACTAGTCAAGGACTGCCTATATAGACAGGACCTCTGTTTGGGACTCAAATCTTCTTCAAATCCCAAAACCGAAATTTTGGGCTCCACTGTGGTCGTAAGTCGAGGAGTACCTGTAAGGAAAAAATGGTGGCGTGTCAAAAGAAGAGAGAATAAATCAGACAAAGATTGGAGGTTTTGCAATTTAGCCCACTTGTGCATTTTTAGGCGTAGGGTGTGTTTCCTTCCAGCGAAAACGGAAATCTTGCAAATTTGGCTTCCTTGCTTTCGATGGTTTCTATTGGACTTGTTGGCGGAAATAGGGACTTGCCGCAACTGTGGCGCCCTGTGTTGGCAACGTGACAACAACCAGTTGAAATCAATAAACCTCCTGTAATTTGGGCAGGTTGGTGTTTAGTTAGTCTTTCCGCCAAGTCACCCACTAACCTCCCTCTTAATCAAGCTTCAGTGGCTGATTTCCAATAGCTAAGCAAGTTTCAAGCCTGGTTAGTCGTTGGATGGGAGACCACTAGGAATTTTTTGTTTGTTTGTTTCCATTTATACCCCGCCCTTCTCCGAAGACTCAGGGCGGCTTACAATGTATAAGGCAATAGTCTCATTCTATTTGTATATTTTTTACAAAGTCAACTTATTGCCCCCCCAAACAATCTGGGTCCTCATTTTACCTACCTTATAAAGGGTGGAAGGCTGAGTCAACCTTGGGCCGGGCTCGAACCTGCAGTAATTGCAGGCTTTGTGTTCTAATAACAGGCTTCTCTATTGCCTGAGCTATCCCGGGCCAAGGTTGACTCAGGTTGAAATGTGTTTGAATATTAGTAGCTCGGATTGGTAATTAGGCTGTTGGTTTGAGTTCTGAGCTTGCAAACGTTTCATCCCCATTCATGGAGGCATCGTCAGAGCATTTTGAGTTGTGCTCCTCTGTCAGAAAACAGGTCTTAAAAAGGTATAAAACCAGTGATGGGATTCAGCCACTTCACACCACTTCGGGAGAACCGGTTGTTAACTTTCTGAGCAGTTTGGCAAACTGGTTGTTGGAAGAATTCATTAGGGCAGAGAACCAGTTGTTAAATTACTTGAATCCCATCACTGTATAAAATGGTATTTGAGTTGTGCTCTTCCAACAGAAGAGCCCAACTCAAAATGCACTGACGATGTCTCCTTGAATGGTGATGAAATTTTGCCAAGCTCGGAGCGCAAACCAACAGCCTAACCACTAGGAAACCCCAGGGTTGTTGGCTAGATTGGCACAGTGGGGATGGGGGTGGGAGGAGGAACCCACCCCAGAAAAAGAGTGTGATAAGCCACCTGGGTAGGAGTCCTGTTTCATCGCAGAAAGCTTTTTTCTTTTAAAATGGTCATTTTCACTTGGTTTAAATTATTTTGGCCAGAAGGAGGTAAATGGAAGGAAAGAAAGGGGACTCTCAACAGGATTTAATTACTTTTATTTATATTCTTTAATTGTTTTTATAAATAACTCAAAGCAGAGAACATACCTAATACTCCTTCCTCCTTCTAGTTTCTTCACAACAACAACCCAGTGAGGCAGGTTGGGCTGAGAGAGAGACTGGCCCAAAATCACCCAGCTGGTTTTCATGCCTAAGGTGGAACTAGAACTCACTGTCTCCTTGTGATTGGCTCAGAGTCACCCAGCTGGCTTTCATGCCTAAGGCAAGACTAGAACTCACTGTCTCCTGGTAATTGACCCAAATTCACCCAGCTGGCTTTCATGCCTAGGGCAGGACTAGAACTCACTGTCTCCTGGTGATTGGTTCAGAGTCACCCAGCTGGCTTTCATGCCTAAGGTGGAACTAGAACTCACAGTGCTATTGATTCTCTTTATCCATGCAGTATTGGATCCTTCCACTTTCATACACAGGATTAAAGGCGCTAATAAGCCCCTTAGCTTCTTTTTTTTATTTTAAAGGCAAACCAGAGTCTTTAACCTCTCTCTACCTGTGTGACTAGGGGCTAAGACGCTGAGCTTGTCAATCGAAAGGTGAGCAGTTCAGCGGTTCGAACCCCTAGTGCCGCGTAACAGGGTGAGCTCCCGTGACTTGTCCCAGCTTCTGCCAACCTAGCAGTTTCGAAAGCACGTAAAAATGCAAGTAGAAAAAATAGGGACCACCTTTGGTGGGAAGGGAACAGCGTTCCATGTGCCTTTGGCATTGAGTCATGCCGGCCACATGACCATGGAGACGTCTTCGGACAGCGCTGGCTCCTCGGCTTTGAAACGGAGATGAGCACCGCCCCCTAGAGTCGGGAACGACTAGCACATATGTGCAAGGGGAGCCTTTACCTTTACCTGTGGACTACAGCCTGTCATGATTCAAAGCTGAGCTAATGAAGCCTGAGAATCAAAACTCCTAGAAAAGCAAAGCAATCTTGATTGCAGGAAACAAGAAAGTCACGCATACAAACAAACACACACACACACATCCCGCCCCGCCGCCAGTTTCCAAGCCGGGCAGCCCTGGCACCAACTGGCCTAGCAAATTGAACAGTTGGTAAAATCTGTCCCTGTGAACCACAATTGTTTTTTTTGCAAGCTGCAGAGCTGAAGAAGACTGCCTGCTTGTTGGCACGTGTCTTCTTGGCACGCCAGGGCAGCTGTCCGAAGGAGCCATTAATAGCATTGGGGTCAATATGGGCTTTTTAAAGACAGCTGCCCCCAAAATTTAGGCGGTCGGGGTTGCAGGAGCTCTCAAAATAAGGGAATCTTCACTTCTCACCCAAGGCAGTCTGATGATCTTTTTCAGGGGGCTTAGGGTAGAACAGGGGTTCTCTCGACTTTGCAGCTTTTAAGATGTGTGGACTTCAACTTCTAGAATTCCCCGACCAGCCATGGGAGTTGAAGTCCCTAAGTCTTAAAAGTTGCCAAGTTTGGAGTCCCCTGGGGTGGAAAACAAGTGATGATTATTCTCATAAATCAGAAATACGTGTCGGTTGCCAAGTGCCCATGGAGATGCTGCAACAGCCGTTAAGTGGGGAAAAAACCCGATCGTAAGTCAATCTTTTTCAGTGCTGTTACTTCCAATGGTCACTAAACCTGGGGTCTCCAACCTTGGAAACTTTAAAGACTTGTGGACTTCAACTCCCAGAATCCCTCAGCCAGCAAAGCTGGCTGAGGAATTCTGGGAGTTGACATCCACAAGTCTTAAAAGAGTAAAGGTTGGAGACCCCTGCACTAAACAGTCCCCGTTTAGCGAAGGGTACTTCAAAGCCTCTGGTGGCTCAACAGACTAATGCAGTCTGTTATTAACAGCAGCTGCTTGCAATTATTGCAGGTTCAAGTCCCACCAGGCCCAAGGTTGACCCAGCCTTCCATCCTTTATAAGGTAGGTAAAATGAGGACCCAGATTGTTGGGGGCAATAAAAGTTGACTTTGTATATAATATACAAATGGATGAAGACTATTGCTTAACACAATGTAAGCCACCCTGAGTCTTCGGAGAAGGGCAGGATATAAATGCAAATAAATAAATAAAATAAATAAATAAATGGTCACTAAATGGTGAAAAGTGGTCCTAATTCACTTTTTTTCAATGCCGTTATTTTTGAAAGGACACTAAATGAATGTTTGTAAGTCGAGGACCACCTGTACTCTTTCTGTTACTTCAAACGGTCACTAAACAGTGAAAAGTGGCCATGTCATTTTTTTTCAGTCTGTAATTCCTAACGGTCACTAAGCCCTGACTGAATGGTGAAGGGTGGAAGGGTTTATATTTATATTCTTTGCGGTCATCTGCAGTCATTACTATTCTCTCGGAGAGGCGTTGAGGCATTATTGCATTATTCAGGTGGTCCCGAGGGCACAGATGAAATTAAACCTCCAGGTAGTCCTTGAGTTACAACGTTTCGTTTAATGACCGTTACAATGGCATTGAAAAAAGTGTCTTATAGCAATAGCCCTTAGACCAGTGGTTCTCAACCTTTATAGTGCTGCGACCCCTTTAATACAATTCCCCACAATGTGGCGACCCCAACCGTAAAATTATTTTCGTTCTGAATTTATCGCGCCTGAAGCCGTATTGGCTAGCGATCTGAACTGCTTGCGATTGCCTTGAGGACGGAGGCATTAAAGCAGAGACTCCTCCCCTATTAAGTTTATCGCGCCTGAAGCCAGATTAGGCTAGCGATTGGGAGTGATTGCAGCTGGCTTCAGAGCGAGACGTCAGAGCAAAGATTTCTCTCTTTTTTAATTCATCGCGCCTGAAGCCGAATTCGGCTAGCGATTTGAAGAGCCTGCAGCTGGCTTGTGGAGTCAACCATTGGAGCGCGATTCTTCGACTCGCAAGTATACTTCCCATATTTCCGATGGTCTTAGGCGACCCCTGGCAAATCCTCATTCGACCCCCAACGGGGTCCCGACCCACAGGTTGAGAACCGCTGCCTTAGACTTATATCAAGGGTGAAATCTAAATTATTTTGCTACCGCTTCTGTGGGCATGGCTTGGTGGGTGTGACTTGGTAGGGGGGTGTCATGTGACTGGGTGGGGTGTGGCTATGTAACCATGTGACTGGGGGATCAAAAGACAGAAACTCACTAACGAAGTCCTGCTGGAGCAGGGCTGGACTAGATGACCTCCGGGTCCCTTCCAGTCCTGGATTATCCTCTGAAGCTGCGTCTAGTGCCAGGTTTGTTCTCCTTCCTTCCTCTCTTCCTTCCTTCCTTCCTTCCTTCTTTCCCTGCCTCCCTCCCTCCTTTCTTTCTCTCTCAAAAATGAAAAACCCCCCCTCTGTTTTTGGCTAGCACCCAGCTGAACTGTGCGATCATCAGAGCCTTTTTTTTTTACTTTTAAAAGCATTTTTTCAGCTGAAGAAAAAATGCTTTTAAAAGTAAAAAAAAAAACCCCTCTTATGATCGGATGGCTCAGCTGGGCATGTGATGGGGGGCAGAGATTTTTGCTACTGGTTCTCCAAACCACCCGCCATTGCTACCAGAACGGGTGATCCGGTCCAAACCGGGAGCATTTCACCTCTGACTTATATACCGCTTTCCAGTGCTTTTGTTGTGTCTGCGCTCCCTGAACCGGGCCTCCTGCCAGAAAGTGACTCGGAAAGTGAGGGGGAAGGGCCATCAGGACTTACCTTGAGAGCACCGGCTTCCCTGGCTCAGCTCCAGGAACCAGAGGCAGGCCAGGTGGAAGAGATAATGAGGCCTCCGTCCCCTGACTCTTCCCCCCCCAGGCCACGCCTCCAGACCCAGCTGATGGCAATCAGGTCTGGCTGGACCCTAGGTTTCGTAGGCATGAGAGGCGGGAACAACAGAAGCAAGGGTGGGGCAGGCCTAGGAAGTGCTGAGTCATGGAGCCACACCCCACAGGATCAGTGGTGGGATTCAGCCAGTTCGCACCACTTCGGGAGAACCGGTTGTTAACTTTCTGAGCAGTTTGGCAAACTGGTTGTTGGAAGAAATCATTCGGGCAGAGAACCAGTTGTTAAATTACTTGAATCCTATCACTGCACAGGATATAAAAGCAGCAAGGGCTCCTATACCACTTTGTGGCGAGCAAATCAACTGCTTAGAGGGAGAATTAGAGCTGAAGTCCTGTTTGTTCCTGGTTTCCTGGTTGACTCATCGGCATCAAGAGAGATAACAGAGACACTTGGCAGATGCTCGCTAATTTGCTGCCAGAGCTGATAGTTGCTGGCTAATTAAGTCATCGCTCGGACTGAGGCGAGGGGGACAGAACAGCTTTCCAGCCCTCTCTAAGTAGTTTACAGAGTCAGCCTATTTGGCTCCCGTGTAACACCGCTCCTGCGCAGTCTGCACTGGCTACCTGTGGTCTTTCGGGTGCGCTTCAAGGTGTTGGTTACCACCTTTAAAGCGCTCCATGGCTTAGGGCCCGGGTACTTACGGGACCGCCTGCTGTTACCTTATGCCTCCCACCGACCCGTATGCTCACACAGAGAGGGTCTTCTCAGGGTGCTGTCCGCCAAGCAATGTCGGCTGGCGGCCCCCAGGGGAAGGGCCTTCTCTGTTGGAGCACCTACCCTCTGGAACGAACTTCCCCCTGGTTTGCGTCAATTACCTGACCTTCGGACCTTTCGCCGTGAATTGAAAACGCATTTGTTTATCCAAGCGGGACTGGCTTAATTTTTAAATTTTTTGAATTTTAATAATTTTAATTGGGGTATGTTTTAATCATGGGTCAAATTTGACGGTTTTAAATCTCTCGGCCACTAATATAATATGTTATTTTAATTGTTGTTTTAATCTGTATATTGTCTTGTTTTAAATCTGGCTGTACACCGCCCTGAGTCCTTCGGGAGAAGGGCGGTATAAAAATCTAAATGAATAAATAAATAAATAAATAAATTTGCCCCCAATAATCTGGGTCCTCATTTTACCAACCTTGGAAGGAGGGAAGGCTGAGTCAACCTTGAGCCAGTGAGATTTGAATTGCCAAACTGCAGGCAGCCGGCAGTCAGCAGAAGTAGCCTGCAGTACTGCACTCGAACCACTGGACCACCACGGCTTTTATGACTATATTTCACATTTATGACCATTGCAGCATCCCCATCATCAGGTGACTTTTTTTTTTTTGTTTACATTTATATCCCGCCCTTCTCCAAAGACTCAGGGTGGCTTACAGTGTATAAGGCAATAATCTCATTCTATTTGTATATTTTTACAAAGTCAACTTATTGCCCCCCCAACAATCTGGGTCCTCATTTTACCTACCTTATAAAGGATGGAAGGCTGAGTCAACCTTGGGCCGGGCTTGAACCTGCAGTAATTGCAGGCTTTGTGTTCTTAATAACAGGCTTTACCAGCCTGAGCTATCCGGCCCTTACATTCAGTTGTTTTACAACTATTTACGATGGTTGCAGAGATGGGGGGGGGAGGTCACACAATCCCCTTTTGTGATCTTCTGACAAGCTAACATCCATGGGGAAGGCAGATTCACTTAACAGCTGCGTTACTCATTTAACAACTCCATGATTCACTTAACGACCGTGGCAAGAAAAGTCATACCACAAAACCGCTTAACAAATTTCTCACTCAGCAACCCAAATTCTGGGCTGAATTGTGGCCGTTAAGTCAAGGATTGCCTGCATTTTAAAAAATGCATCTCTCTTATCCTTTTGATGCACACAGGAAGTCCTTGACGTACGACCACAACTGGGATCAGAATCTCTATTCCTAAGCAACGAGTCGTAACTGATTTTGCGACCTTTGTTAGCATAGTTGAGCGGCTCACTGCAGTTGTTAAGTGATTCCAGCTTCTCCTGTTGGCTTTGTGTGTGGGAAACCGGCTGCGAATGTTGCAACTGGCAATCACATGACTGCACAACCGTTGTAGAGTAGAAGAATAGAATAACAGAGTTGGAAGGGACCTTGGAGGTCTTCTAGTCCAACCCCCTGCTTAGGCAGGAAATCCTACACCACTTCAGACAAATGGTTGTCCAACATCTTAAAAACTTCCAGTGTTGGAGCATCCACAACTTCTGGAGGCAAGTTATCCCACTGATTAATTGTTCTCACTGTCAGGAAATTTTTCCTTAGTTCTAAATTGCTTCTCTCTTTAATTAGTTTCCACCCATTGCTTCTTGTCCTGCCCTCAGGTGCTTTGGAGAATAGCCCGACTCCCTCTTCTTTGGGGCAACCCCTGAGATATTGGAAGACTGCTATCATGTCTCCCCTAGTCCTTCTTTTCATTAAACTAGACATACCCAGTTCCTGCAACCGTTCTTCATATATTTTAACCTCCAGTCCCCTAATCAACTTTGTTGCTCTTCTCTGCACTCTTTCTAGAGTCTCAACATCTTTTTTACATCGTGGCACCCAAAACTGAATGCAATATTCCAAGTGTGGCCTTACCAAGGCCTTATAAAGTGGTATTAACACTTCACGTGATCTTGATTCTGTTTATGCAGCCCAGAACTGTGTTGGCTTTTTTGGCAGCTGCTGCACACGGCTGGCTCATATCTAAATGGTTGTCCACTAGGACTCCAAGATCCCTCTCACTATTGAGCAAGGTACCGCATATACTCTACCTGCGCGTTTTGTTTTCAGTGTCTAAATATAGAACCTTACTTTTTTCACCATTGAATTTCGTTTGCCATTGAGTTTCATTTCATTTCATTGTAAATACATACCAGGCGCCAAGCGCCTGAATTTTGACCACAGGATCATGGAGATGCTGTGAATGGTTGTTAAGTGTGAGGAGTGGTTGCAAGTCACTTTTTTCAGTGATGTTGTAACGTCTAACTATCACTCCACGGATGGTTGTAAGTTAAAGCAGGATTGAGAAGTAGGGAAGCTAAATAGCCATTGTGTGTGCTTTTTTAAAAAAAATCAGAATAGAGTTGGAAAGGACCTTAGAGATCTTCTAGTCCAACCTTCTGCTCAAGCAGGAGACCCTATACCATTTCAGGCAAATGGCTGTCCAGTCTCTTTTTAAAAGCCTCCAGTGATGGAAGATCCACAATTTCTGGAAGCAAGTAGTTCCACTGATTAATTGTTCTGAGATAGGAAGTTTTCCCTTAATTCCAGATTGCTTCTCTCCTTGATTAGTTTCCATCCATTGTTACTTGTCTTGCCTTCAGGGGCTTTGGAAAATAATATGATACCCTCTTCTTTGTGGCAGCCCCTCAAATACTGGAATATTCTCATGTCAACCCCTAGTCTTTCACTTCCCTAGACTAACCATAGCCCAGTTACTTCATATGTTTTATTCTCTGGGCCTTTAATCATCTTAGTTGCTCTTCTCTGCACTTTTTCCAAAGTCTCAACATCTTTTTTTTTTGGTAACGTGGTGACCAAAACTGGATGCGGTATTCCAGGTGTGGCCTTACTAAGGCTTTAGAAAGCGGTACTAATATTTTACGTGATTTTTTTTTATTTGATAAGTCATGATTAAAGAGACAGTAGATTGTCTGATTTCTGCTTGAGGGGCCTAAGTGTTGTGAACATACCAAGAATCGGATTTAAAAAAATAAACCAGAAGTTATTTTTTAGTTCCTATTTTTCCAGAAAAGACACTCAGCCCAAAGTACAAAAAAGTCAATAAACATTTATTTGATACAGCTGTGGGTTTTTCTTTTTTTAATACATACAGTACATAGATTTGTCCCATCAAGGGTTTCAGTGGTGCTGATATTAATATTTATTTATTACAGTACTCTAGCGGAGAAATTTTTTTCCCAATGATTACCAAAAAAGACAGATCATCACAAATCAGGAGTTTATAAGATAGTTTACATTTAAAACATTTTTTCTTTCTCTCTCTCTCTCTCTCTCTCTCCTTTTTTGCAAATAAACACTTCTTAATATATATTTATATTTATATATATATTTATTTATATGATTACAAGTGATAGATTGAAAATCATTCTTTTTTTTTTTAATTTTCCAAAATACACTTATGCATTAAATGTTGGCATTGGGGAGAAACAGACAAGATATTTGGAGATGCCCTGGAATCAGTTATCATACAGAAAGGAAGGAGAGAAGGAGATATTGATGACAAAATGGGACGGAAAGAAGAATGATCTAGGAAGGAAGGAAGGAAAATATTGATGCAGAGGAAGAAGGAAGGGAAGAAGTAGGGAGGGAAAAGGAAGGGAGGGAGATATTGATGAAGAGACAGGAAGGAAAGAATGATCTAGGAAGGAAGGAAGGAAGGAAGGAAGGAAGGAAGGAAGGAAGGAAAGAAGGAGGGAGGGAGGGAGAAGAGACAAAGGAAAGAAAGAGGGAGGAAAGTAGGAAGTTTTTGATAATAATAATAACAAAGTTGGAAGGGACCTTGGACCAACCCCCTTCCCAGGCAGGAAACCCTACACCTACTGATGAAGGAGGAAAGAATGATCTTAGGAAGGAAGAAAGGAAGGAAGCAGGAAATAGGGAAGGAGGGAGGGAGGAAGTCTTTGATGAAGGGGAATGGGGAGAGAAAGGGAAAGGAAAAGAAGGGGAGGGGAGGGAGGGAGGATAGAAGGACGGAAGGATGGATGAAAGAAAGGAGGGAGGGAAGGATGATCTTGATGAATGAAGGAACGAAGGAAGGAAGGAAAAAAGGAAGATAGCAGTCATGTATAGCAATCAATATTGAGGGACTTTTATAGCCCCCTGACCAGGCAGTTTTAAATAAACGCTCTTGTACCAAAACCCAAATTCTGTTGAACTGTGATATCCTCCCCGCCGCTACACCCCCCCCTCCCCGGACCCTTCTCACTCTATGACAGGCACCCCGCACCCTTATCTGATCGATTAATTAATCAACCAATCTGATTAATTGTTCTTGATCAGAACAATTAGAGCATCCAAGAAGTGGCATCGGGTCTATTGTGGAGCAAAGCCAGAGCAACCTACAGGAATACGGGAATTCGTTTCCCCCGTTTGGAGTCATAACCCAGTGGCACTTAAAAGACAAACCTTGGTGCCCTCCTCTGCCTTCTGACCTGACTTGTTCCCGCAAAGGAGGGGGGAGGAGGAGGGGGGATTGTTAGATTTCACTTAGTGCTTCCTTATCTCGAAGTGTGTAAGTGTGTGTTGTGTGGGGCGAGAACCAAACTCAACCCGTTCAGTTTGATCGATGCAAGAAATGTATACATTCGCACTCTGCACGTTGCCCAAATGAATTTCTACCCTACGGACACGCCGACCCTGGGAAGAATTGGACTGAAAGTCACCTAATTCCACCCAAAATCAGGATTGCCCAACTAGATTCACAAGAATCCACCCAAGTTCACAAGTTCCGTAGAGAAGCTGATTGTCAAAATACCTTAAAACCTTCACATACATACAAGAAGAGATTTCCATCATTCACTAAAGCAGGAGTCTTCAACTGTGGCAACTTTAAGACTTGTGGACTTCAACTCCTAGAGTTCCTCAGCCAGCTTTGCTGGCTGAGGAACTCTGGGAGTTGAAGTCCACAAGTCTTAAAGTTGCCACAGTTGAAGGCCCCTGCACTAAAGGATGTTTCTGCAGCAATAGACATTGACATGTCTTAAGAGTAAGAAGTGAACATATACGGTCATAACTTGAAGAAATTTGGCTTGTAGTCATGTTTACGGTAGGACTCCAGAAACCAAGGAAGACACATTGTGTTTTATTCAGCTCTCTTTATTGTTTCTAGACAGAATCTTGCCAAACTAAAACTTGCTAACATCCCCATATAAAGCATGTACTCTGGGAACTATTAGGGAGGAGCCATCTTCACCCACTTTCTCTCACACAAACTATCTGGACTGAGTTGTCTCTCGCTTCTCTGGAATTCCCTTCTGGGAATCCGGGGAAGGAAGGAAGGAAGGAAGGAAGGAAGGAAGGAAGGAAGGAAGGAAGGAAGGAAGGAAGGAAGGAAGGAAGGAAGGAAGGAAGGTCCCAAAATCAAGAAAGACACAATGTGATTCTTCCTAGATGATTTCTTTATGGTTCTTCACCCATAGACAGAATCTTGCCGAAGTAAAGCATGCTAACATCCCCATATAAAGCATGTACTCTGGGAACTATTAGGGAGAAACCATCTTCACCTTCTTTCTCTCACACAAACTATCTGGACTGAGTTGTCTCTCACTTCTCTGAATGCAGTCTCTCCTTTCTGGGAATCCAAGGAAGGAAGGAAGGAAGGAAGGAAGGAAGGAAGGAAGGAAGGACCCAAAATCAAGAAAGACACAATGTGATTCTTCCTAGATGATTTCACCCATAGACAGAATCTTGCCGAAGTAAAACATGCTAACATCCCCGTATAAAGCATGTATTCTCAGAACTATTAGGGAGGAACCGTCTTTACCCTCTTTCTCTCACACAAACTACCTGGACCAAGTTGTCTCTTGCTCCTCTGGAATGCAACCCCTCCCTCCTGGGAATCCAGACTACATTCCATCACATTTCTGTTTGCCTGCATGAGGTGTCTACTTGTTTTTTGTTTGTCTTTTTACGATGCAACATCTGCTGGAGAGCCACACGGAGGTTAATCCACGTGACAAATCACTCATGAAATTTTCAACTCAAATTTAAAGAGTTTAATTCAAATCAGAGCTTTGGAAACATCTTATAAAAATAGATCATTCTAAAGTTTCAGCAAGAATTCAATACTATTTTTAAAGACTCTACCTTGACTGATGATCACCATGCAAATTAATTCACTAACAGGACTGGGAATCACAACCACATACTGGGAAAAACAGTTGTGCAAATGCACTTGCTCTAATAAGCCAAGAACAGCCACACGTGTCTTTACGCAACTACTGTTTTAATAGAATAAATAGAAGAGAATATTGGCCAAGTGTGATTGGAGAGTCAAGAAATTTGTCCCTTTGTGATACCTTAAAAGGAATTTAACACTGACATGTGTTTATTCCTACTCAGCAACAAACCCATCTTCGCCTACAAGTTTTAATAATTGTTATTTCTGCAGGAATAAAGTTATGGATATATTAGTTTTACGTCCAAGCTGGTAAAAATAATGTAGCTAATCTTTTTTCAAATGGGTTGACTAAAGGAAGAGGACAACGGCATTCCGGAAACAAACATTTCCAATCATTCAGACAAAATAAAGCAATCGTGTGAATGCAACATAATTAAATGTGCTTGTGAAGTTAGCACTTTTTCCTGATTTGTACAATGGTCTGAATTATCCGTTTCGGATTCCAACATCAACGCAGCCAGAAAAGGACGGATCCTTTTTGCAAATCCTTCAGCCTAAACTGTCTTTAATGGCACAGAAGGCAGTGATGCGACTCTGGAGGAAAATATAATGTTACAGGGAGGTATTTGCACTCCCCGGAGATCTCAAAGCAGCCTGTCGCCTTGGGATCTGGTTCAGTACCATAAACAAAACGCAAATAGGTTAAAGTTAGCCACCATGCTAATATTGTCATTTTTAGAAGAAGCAGTGACTGAATATGGAGAGGGACTGAAGATAAGGAAAAACTGGCAAATTGAAAATGGCGCTACTAAAAGCTCCAGACCAGGGGTCTCCAACGTTGGCAACTTTAAGCCTGGCAGACTTCAACTCCCAGAATTCCCCAGCCAGCTTTGCTGGCTGGGGTATTCTGGGAGTTGAAGTCTGCCAGGCTTAAAGCTGCCAACGTTGGAGACCCCTGCTCCAGACAGCTATTCCTCATAAAAACAGCAGCTCTCAGCAGTTTTAAAGCTCTGAGAGACAAAAGAATAGCCTTTTTTTTTTTTTTTTGCTCAAACAACAAATTTGGGGTCTTCAAAAAGGAAACTTTCATATTTCCTTTTCAGGTCATTTTTGGAAATTGCTTCCTGATTTGTTTTGCAGCTATTAGAAACTTTTGGATTTGACAGGTTTCACAGCACGGGTGAGATTCCTTCAATCCGTAAGTTTTAAAAATGCAAGTTTTAAGGATTTAAAACCAATAATCCTTTTGGGGATAAAGAGCAAAAGGGTGATTAAAGCATTGGTTTTTGGAAAGTGATACAAATGGACGAAAGTCTCCAGTGGGATTTAAAATGAAAATTTGGAATTAATTAGAAGACTCTTTCCTGGGGGGAAATGATTTGGGTTTGAATTCTGGAAGGCGGAAAGCAAGATCAATGGGGAAGCCAGATTCCCTTAATAATCCCGGTTCCTAACTTAACAACAGCAGCAATCTGCTTAACAAACCGTGACAAGAAAGGTTGCAATATGGAGCGAAACTCACTTAACAGCTGACTTGCTTAGCAACGGAAATTCTGGGCTCAATTGCGGTCAAGGATTACTTGCATAGTGTTCTGTCTCCTTCCCCACTTCGGAGCAACGAGCTGGCCTTCAGCCAGTGGATTCACGGCTCTTATCAGTCCTGGCAGAGAAATCGCAGCTGCCTGCCAAAGTTCAAACAAATGACTCACGTAGCAAGACTTTCAGCTCTTTTTGAAATGGTTCAGCTAAACTTTTGCTTCCCGTGGAGTGAGAGCAGTCCCAAAGCTCCTTATATATCCTGAGGGGTGGGGCTCCTGCCCCACCCTTCCTTTTGATGACGCCGCCTCTCTAATCTTCTGACGCGCGGGTCAAGCCAAGCTTGATTATTATTATTATCAGCTGGGTCTGAAGACGTAGCCTGGGGAAGGGAGGAATCAGGGGATGACGGCCTCATTATGTCCTACGACTGGTCTGGTTCTGGCTCCTGGAGCAGAGCCAAAGGAATCGGTGCTTCTGAGGTAAGCCTTACCGGCCCTTCCCCCTCACTTTCGGAGTCACTTTCGGGCATGGGGCCAGGTTCGGGGGCTGGAGTCACAACACATAGTTTTTCCCTTGCACAGCTAGGACAAGTCACACACAGCCCAATCCAACTGGTTAATTCCGCAGGCAGCTGCCAAAAAGATGCTTATATCTCCTTAAGAGGTAGCAGTTGCCATGGTATCCTACAAATTATCCTCTGGGAGAATATGCCATGCACCCTTGAGAACAGGCTAAATTTCAAGCAAATTAGTCACAAGACCTCAGCAATTGTTATCAAGGTTATTATCCGGTTGGACATGTTCATCTAAATTATTGTCTTTCAGCTTTTATCTCCATCCTGAAGCGGCGGGTAATATTTATTTTGGGCACAAAGCAACTGTAGACTGTATCTGCTAGTTGTCGCATTCAAGAAGCAGAAGGACAACAGAGTTGGAAGGGACCTCGGAGGTCTTCTAGTCCAACCCGCTGCTCAAGCAAGAACCCCTATACCATTTCAGACAAATGGCTGTCCAATCTCTTCTGCAAAACCTCCAGTGTGTCGTGTCCCACGCCTCCGCTGACGGCCGGGTCAGGGAAATCCGAATCAGGCGTGCCTCTGCAGCTCTGCCAAAGTCCTAGCAAAGTCCTCAGGGCAGGCAGGAGACCAGAAAGTGACTTCAGCAAGATATGGTTAGACTTTGCCTGACTCAGAGAATGCCAGAAAGCAGGTCCTTTATATAGGCCATGGGGTGTGGCTCCATGACTCAGCACTTATCCAGGCCTGCCCCTCCCTTCCTTCTGTTGCCTCCGTCTATCAAGTCTTCTGACGCGAGGGTCACTCCAGTCTGCAGCTGTTGGCAATTGACCTCCCTCAGGCTCACATGCTGTGGAGGAGGGGGAGGGGTCTAGTTGCTCCGTTTGCCTGGGCATGGAGCCAGAGCTGGGGGCTGGAGATACTTCCTCCTCTTCAGCCTGTCTGGGCATGGAGCCAGGGCTGGGGCCAGGAGGCATACTAGGACATTCCTCCGTGTTCGGAAGCAGATAAGAAGGCCCCGGCTGTGGTGAGATCGGACGAGACACAACACAGTGATGGAGCATCCACAAGTATCCGAGTGGAGTTTCTCTCAGTTGGTGTCTTTCATCTACAACCAGCATGAGGATTATGGGAGTTTAATTCAGCAGGTTTAGAGCACGGGTCTCCAACCTTGGTCCCTTTATGACTTGTGGACTTCAACTCCCAGAGTCCCTCAGCCAGCAAAGCTGGCTGAGGAACTCTGGGAGTTGATGTCCACAAGTCTTAAAGGGACCAAGGTTGGAGACCCCTGGTTTAGAGGACTGGAGAACATCTTATGACCACCTCCTTGAGCAGGGGGCTGGGCTAGAAGACCCTCCAAGGTCCCTTCCAACTCTTATTATTCTACGTTCTATGCTCCAGTTCAAGCAGTGGTGGGTGGGTTGCCCCTGGTTCGGTCCGGTTCTTGCGAACCGGTAGTAAAACCGGCAGGAGGCTCTGCCCACCCGCCCGGATGTCACTATGGACGATCTGCGCATGCGCAGAAGCGCGCCCGTGCTCCTGTTGTGAACCGGTAGTAAAAGTAAGTAGAACCAACCCCTGAGTTCAAGGGTCTCCAACTTGGCAACTTTAAAATTTACAGACTTCAGCGCCCCGAATTCCCCAGTCAGCTCTGCTGGGAAAATGTACAGCTAGTCCTTGACTCAATGACTGGTCGCTTAGTTATCAATCAAAGTCAACAGAATAACAGAGTTGGAAGGGACCTTGGAGGTCTGTTAATCCAAGTCCCTGCTCAAGCAGGAAAGCCTACACCATTTCAGACAAATGGTTGTACAATCTCTTAAAAACTTCCAGTGTTGGAGCATTCACAACTTCTGGAGGCAGGTTGTTCCACTGACTCCTTGTTCCCACTGTCAGGAAAGTTCTCCTTCGTTCTAAGTTGCTTCTCTCTTTGTTCCATTTCCATCTACTGCTCCTTGTCTTGCCTTCAAGAGAGTAGCTTGACTCCCTCTTCTTTGGGGCAGCCCCTCAAATATTGGAAGGCTGCTATCATGTCTCCCCTAGTCCTTCTTTCCATTAAACTAGACCTACCCAATTCCTGCAACCGTTCTTCATATGTTCGAGCCTCCAGTCCCCTTAATCCTCTTTGTTGCTCTTCTCTGCACTTTTTCTAGTCTCAACATCTTTTTTATATTGTGATGGCCAAGACAAGGGACACCCCAAAAGGTACCTTACGACTGGTTCAGAAGTTTTGACTGAAGCACACACCACACCCATAGTAACATGGTCGTAATGTAGAATGTTTGGGCCTTTTTTCACTGCTTTCTGGCAAAATAGGCTCATTTTTAAAGCGCCGAGTTTGCTTTACGACCACTGTGTTTGCTTTACGGCCGCTGAGTTTGCTTCATCACCATAAACAAGGTCGTAGAATCCAATTGGGTGCTGTCGTGTCCCCCTCCCCCTCCGAAGGCCGGGTCTGGGAAGTCTGTATCAAGCGTGGCCACGAAGCTTCTGCAACTTTGCCAAATTTCTTTCAGATTTCTCAGGGCAGGCAGGAATCCAAGGTGTGACTTCAGCAAACCAGATGAGACTTTGCTTGACTCAAGGAATGCCAAAAAGCAGATCCTTTATATAGGCCGTGGGGTGTGGCTCCATGACTCAGCACTTATCCAGGCCTGCCCCTCCCTTCCTTCTGCTGATGTCGCCTCTCAGATCTCCGGAAGCGAGGATCCTCCCACTTTAGATTGTCTTCTGCTGTTTGAGAAAGGGAGGGGTCAGAAGGAGTAGGCCCGGGTAATTCCAATCCGTGGCTGACTTCCTCTGATGGCTGTGTGTTGAGTGAGGTTTGTTTGTTCATTCCTGACATCCCCTCCAGGCATGGGGCCAGGGCTGGGGGCTGGAGGCATGCCAGGCCGTTCCTCTTCATTATCAGACTCTGAATCTGATAGCAGGCCCGGGAGGAGGAGGGAGGGGCCCGGCTGAGGAGAGGATGGAGGATGAGGCACAACAGATGCCTCGACTTAAGAGCATCATGACTTTTCATAGAAATTCCAGGCTCCCTTACGGCTGTATGTCGAGGACTTCTTCTAATCAAAGTTAAGCCAAACCAAGGGTCCTTGAGTGGCGCAGACTGCTAAGACAGTCTGTTATTAACAGCAGCTGCTTGCAATTACTGCAGGTTCAAGTCCCACCAGGCCCAAGGTTGACTCAGCCTTCCATCCTTTATAAGGTAGGTAAAATGAGGACCCAGATTGTTGGGGGCAATAAGTTGACTTTGTATATAATATACAAATGGATGAAGACTATTGCTTGACATAGTGTAAGCCGCCCTGAGTCTTCGGAGAAGGGCGGGATATAAATGCAAATAAAAAAAAAAACTTTAGCAAATTTGAGTATCTGCAGCTACAAAGTCCGGAATGGACCTGGGCTAAGGGGGTGTTGTGTGAAGGCAATCAGGCATTTTGCATTAAGTTAGATAGAGTGATTTGTCTCCATGCTTACGTTTTTCTGAAGGATCAGGAAATGGCTATTTTATTTTAATATCCTGTCGCTTCCCTGCAAGGCGTAGGAAGATTTCCTGCTTCCTCTCTGCGTGTCGGAGAACAAGAACAATCTTTGAGCTTTTTCCGAGAATCATTCAAACCACAGGCAGTAAATGCAGAAAATGACCCATGACGGAATTATGGCTTGGTGTTGTTGCAATAAAGCAAATGCTAGAAAGATCCCCGGTGTTTGCAACTTTCTAGGGCTGGGGATATATATGCCTTTGCCAGCATTTCCCTTTGTCACATGGTGAAAAACAGGGACGTTTTATTGATTCAGGAAACAAAAATAAGTTGGAATATTTGAAAAGAAAATATAATTGACTGCAATTATTTCCATCTTTAAAAACACAAAGGGCAATTTCACCCTCGCTTTGGCTGCCAGAAAACCAGAGAGCCTCTTTAGTCGCTGCTAAAAGCTGTCAAATACACACAGGAATCGTCAGGAACCTTTACTGTGGATGAGAAAGAAGGGAGCCACGAGGTCATCCAGTCCAACCCCCTACTCCGCCATTCAATTCAAAGGATGTCTATCCAACTCTAGCCAACTCAATGTAAACCTTTGCTAAGTTTGCAAGGCTCCTGCGGCCCACATTTTTCTCTGCCCTTCTTGGTAGATGCCCGCATTACCAGAGGCCCATATATGACTGACGCAGGACCTGGTCTTGGAACCCAAATTATTTGTTGAAAACATCCTGTTCTTTGACCTATTTTGCCTCCAGAATCCTGCCTTCCTTTCTTGTACTTTGACGATCAGCACAGCAATAAACCTGAAGATCCTCCACCTTCCTATGTAGCCCTTCTATCTTCTTTGATTCAGAGAATACCTCTTTCAAAGGTTTGCTTTACAACCATCCCAGAAAGAAAGAAAGAAAGAAAAAAAGAAAGAAAGAAGAGAGGGAGGGAGGGAAACCAAGAAAGAAATAGGGGAGGGAGGGAGGAAGGAAAAAAGGAAGGAAGAGGGAAGGGAGGGTGGGTGGGGTGAGGGAGGGAGGGAGGAAGAAAGGAAGGAAGGAAAAAGAGGAGTCAGAAATGGAGGCAGAGAAGAAAAGGAGAAGAAGCAAGGGAGGAAGGAAGAGAAGGAGAAAGATGAGGAGTTAGGAAGGAAGGAGATGGGAACAAAGGAAGAAAGGAGAAGAAGCAAGGAGGAAGGAAGAGGGAAGGGAGGGTGGGTGGGGTGAGGGAGGGAGGGAGGAAGAAAGGAAGGAAGGAAAAAAAGAGGAGTCAGAAATGGAGGCAGAGAAGAAAAAGGAGAAGAAGCAAGGGAGGAAGGGAAGAGAAGGAGAAAGATGAGGAGTTAGGAAGGGAAGGGAGATGGGAACAAAGGAAGAAAAAGGAAAGGAGAATGAAGGGAGGAGGAGAAGGAGGAGGAGGAGGAAAAAGACACAAACATATTCAGCATCAAAATCTTCACAACTCATCTGGACTCTTATACAGTGGAACTGCCCGCTACTGCTTGAGTTTAAAAGAACAAAGTGAGGTGCCTTTCCACAAAATTCCATTACAGGCAGTCCTTGGCTTACAACAGTTCATTTAGTTACATCGCTGAAAAAAGTGATATCTGATTGTTTTTCACAATTACAACTACTGCAGTATCCTGATGGTCACATGATTTAAAATTTGGCTGCGTGGCCACTGGCATGTACTTATGACGGTTGCAGTGTCCTGGGGTCACGTGATCTCCTTTTGCGACCTCCTGACAGGCAAAATCGACGGGGGGAAAGTCAGATTCACTTAACAACCGTGTAGCTAATTGAACAAACTGCAGTGATTCACTTAACAACTGTGGCAAGACAGGTCGTAAAACAGGCAAAACTCACTTAACGACTTAGCAACTGAAATTTTGGGCTCCGTGATGGTCATAAATTGAGGACTACCTACCTATACATACAATTATGGGCGTGTCCAATCCTGTAAAGATCCACAAAGTTTACCGCCGTCACATTTCTACCAGCCACAGAGTTGCCACACATAACATAGGTTGCTTAAGATCAATTCTAATAGAAGAGAATACAGATAGTTCTCGACTTACAACAGTTCATTTAGTGACCGTTCAAAGTTACAACTGCACTGGGGAAAAAAGTGACTGGTGACCAGTCTTCACAGTTACGACCTTTGCAGCATCCCCAGAATTCAAATGCTCGGCAACCGGTTCATACTTATGACCGTTGCTGTCTCACGAAATCCCCGTTTTGTGACCTTCTGACCAAAAAAGTGCACTGGGCTCACTTAACAACTACAGTATGTTGCTAACTTAAGTAGGGCAGCAATTCGCTTAAGAACTGTGACCAGAACATCATAAAACGGAAGCAAAACCCACTTAACAACTGTCTCCCCTTAACGACAGAAATGTTGGGCTCGATTGTGGTCGTAAGTCGAGGACTACCTGCATTGTAGCTCAGGGTTGAATTGTGGGGGTCCCTGGTTAGTTGAGCTTGGTTATTTTCTTGCAGCAAATTGCCTGACGATATTACCTGATATAACTGATGATGTTACCTAGTTGGGTCATGAAACGTCTACAAGCAAACAACCAAGCTCAGAGGGCACCAAGAGCTCCGTAATGTCAACTCTACCACAGAGAGATAAAATATACACCGGGTCAACGGGAGCATGATGGTGTTCAAAGCAAACAAGAGTTGGCCAACTTAAATACTAAAACTAATTTTTTTGTCTGACTATCGTCCCAGTCTAGGTTGTTTGGGAATTCTAGGCGCCTAGAACTGTATTTTATTGGGCTATTTCATGAACCTCCTAGTTCCGTGATGGCGAATGTGCCTCGCGTGGCCATATCCGTGGGCAACGCAAGTCCAGTGGCTAATTTTTGGGCCTTCTGGGCCCACCAGAAGTAGGGAAACAGGCTGTTTTCTGCCTTTGGAGAGCCTTGGGGAGAGTGGGGGGGGGGAAGGCCCGTTTTTCTCTCTCCCCAGGTTCCAGAGCCTTTCTAGGAGCCTGGGGACAGCAAAAAATGGGCCTTCCGGTCCTACTGGAAGTTGGCAAACGGGCCGTTTCCAGCCTCCGGAGGACCTCCGGGGGATGGGGAAGGCCATTTTCGCCCTCCCCAGCCTCTTAGAAAGGCTCTGGAGTTTGGGGAGAGAGAAAAACGGGCGTATCGGGCCATCGTGTGCCAGGAGCAGGGAAAGTGGGGAGAGGGGGGGATCTAAGCACCCTGCAGGCCGGGTCAAAGCCCCCGGGCCTTGAGTTTGACACCGCTGCCATATGACAAATCCAATAAACCGATTCTTTTGAGGAAATTGCCTGCCTCCGAGTTTTGTTTGCTACGGGTACGTTACTTGGAACCCTGTCACAAAGTCTTAAAAAGTATCCAAGGTTGGAAACCCCTCTTTTTGGAGACCGGCCCTTAGAAAAAGCTGGCAGGCTCTGCCAGGGCAGAGGCGTCTTAGCCACAGAAGCTCCTGTTAGTGGAAGGCTGGTCGTAACCAGGGATCATTGTTCGACACGGGAACATCTGCAGGGATCAAATCACAGGATGAGTCCACCACTCGGACCGCCATCTTGCTTGCACTTAAAGAGAATCTTGCCTTCTAGAGCAGGGGTTTCCAGCAGAGGTGGGTTTCAACAGGTTCTGACCAGTTCTGGAGAACCAGAATGGAAATTTTGAGTAGTTCGGAGAACCGGTAGTAAAAATTCTGACTGGCCCCTCCCCCATCTATTCTCTGCCTCCCAAGTCCCAGCTGATCAGGAGGAAATGGGGATTTTGCAGTATCCTTCCCCTGGATTGGGGAGGGAATGGAGATTTTACAGTATCCTTCCCCTGGAATGGGGTGGGAATGGAGATTTTACAGTATCCTTCCCCTGCCACGCCCACCAAGCCAAGCCATGCCCACCAAGCCACATCCACAGAACCGGTAGTAAAAAAAAATAAAAATATGAAACCCACCACTGGTCTCCAACCTTGGCAACTGTAAGACTTGCGGACTTCAACTCCCAGAATTCCTCAAGTCAGCTTTGGACTTTTTGGCTTACAACTGACATGAATGCCCACAACCGGAAGATACTCGCACCGAGACTTCTTTGCACCAGAGAGGAGAAGTTCAGCACCATTTGCTCAGCGCACACACAGTGTTGGTGGCAAATTCGCTTATGGCTCTGACCCTCAAGTCAATATGGCTAAACGTCATTGAAGGAGGAGGGTTCTATACCAAGCTAGCACTTCACGTGTACAAATACAGAACCAACAGTAGACACACAGGTAGTCCACGACTTGCAACAGTTCATTTAGTGACCGTTCGTGCAGTTCCAAGGGCACCGAAGGGACTCTTAGGACCGCTTTTCACAGTTACGACCGTTGCAGCCTCCTGGTGGGTCACATGATCAAAAATCAGACGCTCGGCAAGTGGTTCGTATTTATGACGGTTGCAATGTCCCCTGGAGTCATGCGATCCGTTTTTGTGACCTTCTGACGAGCAAAGTCAATGGGGAATCCGGATTCACTTAACAACCGTGTTACCAGCTTAGCTCAAAGTTCAGATGCTTCATAACTGGCTCACAGTTATGACGGTTGCAGGGTCACCTTTTGCGACCTTCTGGCGAGCGAAGTCCACGGGAAAGTCCGCTTCACTTTAACAACAATTTAACCGCCGCGGCGATTCGCTTAACAAATGCGGCGAGCAAAATCGTAAAATGAGGCAAAACTCACTTAACAAATTTTTCACTGAGCGACATAAGTTAAGGACCACCTGTATTTGTAGCTCAGGGTTGAACTGTGGGGTCCTCAGTGCTCTCTGAGCTTGGTGGTTTTCTTGCAGAGGTTTCGTGACCCAACTAGGTAACATCATCAATGCTAGAAGCGACTGGAGTTTGGTCTTATTTTAATATACAAGTTGCTTGTTGGTGGGAGTTTTCTTGATGTTCCTTGATTCGGCTGTTGCTTACTTATTCATGCAGACAACCTGACGGCAAACAACAGCCGAATCAAGGAACACCAACCCACCAACAGAGCAAGCTACTTGTATAAACCCCACTCCTTCCAGCACCGATGACGTTACCTAGTTGGGTCATGAGATGTCTGCCAGGAAACAACCAAGCTCAGAGAACACCAAGGACCCCACGAACCATGAAACCAACCCTGGGGGTGGAAGGCAAAGATCAAAAGGCTGGGAGTTGCAAGATTCCTTCTTGGCCAGTCAAATCCTTCCCTTTGCTTCTCTCAGCCCAGCATCCTTAAAACGTATTTGAATCTATTTATTCAGATTTATAAAGCTGCCCATTTCATAGACACATTTTGTCAGCACCTTCCAGGATCCCTAGCCAGCGTGCGTTTGCCATCCCAGCTGAACTAAAGAGCACCAGGTTTATTGAACGGTTTTCTCGCTGAAGATGTATACCGACGGACTCCAAGTGATTGTTGGAGTCCCATCCAATGACCAGATTGGGAGGTCTATATTCCTTTCAATAACTTTTGGCAGAAGAAGCCAAGGCATGCCACAACCTCTCGCTAAAGAGCTATCCAGAAGTTGGCTTTGGTTGTGGTAGGTAACTGCGCTTGGGTCTTTTTTTTTTAATTAAAAAAAAGTACTTCAGGATTTGTGGGATGGGAGCGTAAACGTAGCATCCGTTCCAACCCTTTCAATCGGCTGCTTCGTTTCCTCGTTTAGTTGCTGCTGCCCTAAGCAAGGGAAAGACGCAGCTGCTTTCAAGCGCACGAGACAAAATAACAGAAGAACAAGAATTGGAAGGGACTTCGGAGGTCTTCTAGTCCAATCCTGTGCTTAAGCAGGAAACCCAAACCATTTCAGACCCAATGGGTTGCCCAATCTCCAGTCTTAAAAATCTCCACCCACAGGCTTTGGAGGCAAGTTAATTATTTTATCAGGAAATTTCTCCTTACTTCTAAGTCGCTTCTCTCCTTGATTAGTTTCCATCTGTGGCTTCTTATCCTGCTTTGGAGAATAGGTTGACCCCGCTCTTCTTCGTGGCAGCCCCTCAGATATTGCAAGATTGCTAGCATGTAGTCCTTCATTTAATTAAACTAAGACATACTCAAATCCTGCAATCGTTCTTCATGTTTTAGCCTCTAGCCTCCTAATGACCGATGCTATGTTTGCATTCTAGCTCATCTTAAAACGCTTCTTGAAGACTTGAACCCAAGCACTGTATAGCCCTGCCATCTAAAACAGTTGTGTAGCACAAAACAAAATTATTGTAAAAAGCCCTTACTAGGGTGAGCGATGCTACCATGCACTTGGCATGGAGGTTCACATGGTAGAAAGGCTAAGTAAGTGCCTATAGAACTAAGAGCTGCGGTGGTGCAGTGGTTAGAATGCAGTAGTGCAGGCTAATTCTGCCCGCTGCCAGGAGTTCAATCCTGACCGGCTCAAAGTTGACTTCCATCTTTCTGAGGTGGGTAAAATGAGGAGCCGGATTGTTGGGGGCAACAGGCTGACTCTGTAAACCGCTTAGAGAGGGGCTATAAAGCCCTTTGAAGCGGTATATAAGTCTAAGTGCTATTGCTATAGGGACAGGAATGTTTTTGCAAAGATTGGGTGAAGTAGGGCTAAACATTCTGTTTGTCTCCCCAGTTTTTTTATTTCCTCATATATTTATTTTTATATGATCCCAAGTTCCCATTTATTTATTTAGTTTTAGATCCTGCCCAATATGGATGGTCTCTGTGTGTGTGTGTGTGGGGGGGGTGATATCAGGGTTGAAAAAAAGGAAAAAGAAGGGCAATTTGAAAACTAGATAATTTTTTTTTTAAAAAAGATATTATTAAAAAATGGTTGATTTGCTGGAGCAAATCGTCCAGAAAGGATAGTGGTTTGTTGTGTCCCAATCGGAATACTTGGGTGAGTCCTCGGTTAACCATTGTTCGTTCAATGACCATTTGAAATTGCAACAGCACTTGAAACGAGGGTCTCCGCTGTTTCGTGAACGTGAGTCAAGCATTTGGCAACCGGTGCATAATGATGACATCACAGCACCTTACAAAGTCAATGGGGAAGCCGGCAGGAAGTCGGAAATGGTGATCAGGTAACCATGGCACATGGTGACTAGGTGGGATTCACTTAAAAACGGCAACTGAAACGGTTGTTGTTAAGACAGTGCATTTGCATGGCATTGTCCTTTATAACTGTGTTCTTTAGAAATACAGTTGCCGGTCCCAATTGACAGGTAGTCCTCGACTTACAACGGTTCCTTGAGTGACCGTTCAAAGTTACGACGGCACTGAAAACTCTGGTTCATGACCGTCTTTCATACTTACGACCGTTGCAGTCACGTGATCAAAATCAAATAGTCAATAGGGAAGCCAGATTCACTTAACGACCAGTTTACTAACTTATCAACGGCTGTGATTCGCTTAACAACGGTGGCAAGAAAGGCCGTAAAATGGGGCAAAGCTCATTTGACAAATGTCTCACTTAACAAGAGAATTTTTGGGCTCAATTGTGGTCCTAAGTCGAGGACTATCTGTAGTTAACCGAGGAATACCTGTATTTTATAGTCTAGCTATAGTTTTGCCTGGAGAAAAATTCTTTAATTTTTAGCCAGCTCCATTATAAAACTATTTGCCACTTTGTGACTTGCAGGTAAATGTCTCAGGGAGCTAAATGTAATGTTTTAGGAAAAAAAAGCAGAGAGCAATTTGAGAAATGCCAACCAGCTTTTTTTCTAGAAATTCCTATGTCTACATTTTGAAGTCCGATAGTGTGTACCGACAACGGTATGTGTGAAAGGTAGATCAAATTAAAGATGGGGCATTTAAATGCTTCCCTTTGCAAATTTGGCATATTTGGAATAAATATGAGAACTGAAATTTTATTCTCAATTGAAAGTCACACGTTCTCAAACTTTGCCAAGCAGTTTGTTGTTGTTTTTTTCTTTTTCTTTTTAAGGGAGAAGACTACACAATAACAACGGCATTCCTGAAATAATGTACAAAGACGCACTTGTCATAACTGCAACAACGGAGGATGCTAGGAAAAATGCAAAAAGTTTATGTTCGGAATAACGTCCACTCAAGTGCATACCAATTTTAGTGCAAACTTGAAAGGGGGGGGGAGGGGACATCTCATCTTTAAGGAACTGGACAGATTTACACAAATGAAAAATATAGAGAAAGGGCCAAATGCGTAAATTCACCCATCCCTGGCTTTGAATTAAATGCTAGGCATTAATTGACGGTGAGGATCAAGGACATTGCATTAATGTAATATACATCTCAGCAACTTTTAAGGAATGCCACAATCCCACAACACTGCGTTTCCAAGCGCTACAGCGGGGGGTGTATGCGTGTGGTGTGGTGTCCAAATTCGGCAACTTTAAGACCTGTGGACTTTTAACTCCCAGAATTCCTCAGCCAGCATGCTGGGAGTTGAAGTCCAGTTGAAGTCTTAAAATTACTAAGGTTGGATTGGATACCTCTGCACTACGGGAAAATAAAATGACAGATTAATTAATTCAGTCATTAGACTGATTTAGCCATATCTTTCTCCTTGGGATATTTTTGAGGGCATCCCGCCCCCCATCACACCTGCTTTTCAAAGCAGAACTAAAAAATTGAGAGTTTCGCGGAAAGGCCCTAAATTTTCCACAATTAAACCTCCCTCTTTAAGAAAACTTCCCCAAACATCTCCATGCCAAAAGTTCCTTTCTCCAATATTAGTTTTTCCTAAACTTTTCCATTTTTCCAAAGTGTTTTTTTATCCAAATTACAGGCAGGGCCATCTTGGTTTATCTCTGGTTGGACCATAAAAACAAACAAAACAAAAATTCAAAATCAAGTTATTTCATCCCCATCATTCTCATCATAAACCCCACCCCACCCCGCCAACGGTTCATTGTCAAACAATCTCGGGTACTTTTTTTTTTTGTTTTCCTATCAAAATTATAAAAAGTAAGCTGGGTTTGCAAACCACAACCACAGTATTTGTTTTCGTTCGCGGGGGAAACTCCCAAACACGCTCTGTTTTTCCTAAACACACGACTGCTACTGGAAAAGCAATCCACAAAAACAGAGAAGACCAAAAAAAACAAACAAACCCAAAAACCCCGCTTAACTTGGTTTCCCTATTGCACTTGGCTCTTTCCTGCTCCTGCAGCGTCTCTTTCGAAGAAACCGCCCCGCCCCGCCTTTCGCCGTGGTACTCAAACCGATCCGTGGACGTGGTCTGCCCCATGCGGGCCGGCATTATGTACAATCCAGGCGGGTGTTTCGGATGGAAGAATCGCGCCGGAAGGTCGAGTCCGTCTCCGAAAATAAAACCCAATGTTTGTTTCTGTGTCTTAAAGTGGTTTGTCACTTAAAAAAAAAGGAAGGAAGGAGCGGAACGGGAGGGGCTCAGCCAACGGAGGAGCGTTCTGCTCACCCATCACCCTGTAAACTAATCTGTAAAGAGGGTTTAGTATTTTTTTTTTATTTTTCATTTTCCTGACCCCTCGGCTTATTTTTCTGGCATTTTATTAACCCCGAATTTCTGGGCGTGGAAAGGTTTGTTACCTCTATCTTTTTCATCCAGGATGCAGTTTGCCACCGGCCACGACGTTGTGGCTTTCTTATGGTTAATATTTCCCAGCATGCTCTCTGTGTCTTTAGGGAAAAATTCGGAAGGCCTCTCCTTCGGCTTACGGCCCCGTTTCTTGCCATCGGGGCTAGTCTTTTGTTCTTCGTTGCTGGGCGTCCTCTGTTCTTTACTTTTCTTTTTCTTCGAAGAATCAGTCGAGGTGTGGAACCAGTTCTGCGTTTCGGGGAGCAAAAGGAAGATTGGTGGGTACGTGTCGCCTGCATTCCCTCAAAGCTGGTTTAGATTGTGTTTGCACAATACAACTCGTTGTCCCCTTACAGCCGTTCACTTAGTGACTATTCGACATTAGAATGGCACTGAAAAAAAGTGACTTAGAACCGTTTTTCACACTTATGACCACGCAGTCTCCATGGTCACATGATGAGCTAAGGGGGAGGGATTTGCCTAAAGCCATCCAGTTGGATTTCATGCCTACAGTGGGACTAGAACTCACAGTCTCCTGTTCATTGGGCCAAAGTCACCCAGCCGGCTTTCGTGCCTAAGGCGGGAATAGAACTCACAGAGTCCTGGTGATTGGCCCAATGTCATGCAACTGTCGTTCATGCCTAATGCGGTACTAGAATTCATAATCTCCTGGTGATTGGTCTAAATTCACCCAGCCGCCTTTCCTGACTAAGGCAGGAGTAGAACTCACCGTCTCCTGGTGATTGGCCCCAAGTCATCCAGCTGCCTTTCATGATTAAGGCAGGACTAGAACTCACCGTCTCCTGGTGATTGGACACTCACCGTGAGCCAGGGTGGCACAGTGGTTAAGAGTGCAGTACCGCAGGCTACCTCTGCTGACTGCAATTTGGCAGTTCAAATCCCACCAGGCTCAAGGTTCCATCTCAGCCTTCCATCCTTCTGAGGTTGGTAATATGAGGACCCCGGATTGTTGGGGACAAAAGCCGACTCTGTAAACCGCTTAGAGAGGGCTGTAAAAGCACTGTGAAGCGGTATATAAGTCTAAGTGCTCTTGCTATCTCCTGGTCATTGGTCCAAAGTCACCCAGCCGCCTTTCCTGACTAACGCAGGACTAGAACTCACCATCTCCTGGTAATTGACCCAAAGTCCCCCAGCTTCCTTTCATGACTAAGGCAGGACTAGAACTCACAGTCTCCTGCTTTCTAGCCTGGTTGTCAGCCTCCACTCCAATCTTCATATCTTTTTGTACTCCTTATATTCAGTTGTTAGATAGCGTGGGATTTTATTTCTAATGTAAATAGCTCTTGGATTCAAGTTAAGTAGAGAGGGCCCTTTAAGAGTGTCGGTCTGACATAATTAAGGGGGGAGGGGAGATTAATGTTTTGAATTCAACAGGAATGTTTGAGCGCGAACTCTAACGGACATTGCATTCCTGATATGATTGACAGCCAGAGACCTGCGGAAGAAGATTACCACGGGACCCCGGGAAGGAGCTGGCATTGGACCAGACCTGATGACCTCTTGGGGAAGAGGAGGGAGAAATAGGGGGGATATAGATTGTTAGCCATATTTTGTCTCAGATTCAACTTTATACTGCTGCAATCAAGATGTACCTAGTAAAAGTACTTTTCTTTATTTTCAAATGAAGTCAAGGTGTATTCTTTCCTAGATATAATCAGAGGCAGCCTGACACTGGTGCTTTAACCGCTATTAGAAGTAACTTTTTTGCAGCAACAAACAACTCCCCCAAAAGGTGACACTTACCTCTGAGTGTGTCTTGATGATGTGGTATTTGACCCCACTTTCTGAGCTAAACTCCTTCTGACACAGAAGACAACGATATTTGCCCACCGAATGGCCTCCCTGTAAACCAAAAACCAGCCAGGTTAAATTTGGTAGAACCAACCTTGAACCAAGGAGGAAATTCCTGACAGCGAGAACAATCCATCACGTGGAACAACTTGCCACCAGAAGCTGTGAATGCTCCAACGCTGCAAGGTTTCAAGAACGGACCGGATTTGTCTGAAATGGTATAGGGCCGTGATGGCGAACCTATGGCACGGGTGCCCAAAGGGGCACGCGGAGCCACGTCGCCTGGCACGCGCAGTGTCACCCGTTCCTCTTCCGGTGTTGTGTCTGCGCCTCCCGAGCCGGGCCCCCTGCCAGAAAGTGACTTGGAAAGTGAGGGGGAAGGGCCATCAGGACTTACCTCAGGAGCACCAGCTTCCCTGGCTCAGCTCCAGGAGCCAGAGGCAGGCCAGGTGGAAGAGATAACAAGGCCTCCGTCCCCTGACTCTTTCCCCCCCCCCAGGCCACGCCTCCAGACCCAGCTGATGGCAATCAGGTCTGGCTGGACCCTAGGTTTCGTAGGCAGGAGAGGCGGGAACAACAGAAGCAGGGGTGGGGCAGGCCTAGGAAGTGCTGAGTCATGGAGCCACATATAAAAGCAGGAAGGGCTGCTATACCCCTTCGTGACAAGCAAATCAACTGCTTAACTAGAGCTGAAGTACTGTTTGACTCATCGGCATCGAGGGAGATAACAGAGACACTTGGCAGACGCTCGCTAGTTTGCTGCCAGAAGCTGATAGTTGCCGGCTAATTAAGTCAAAGCTCGGACTGAGGCAAGGGGGGACAGAACATCCGGGTTTTTGGCGTGCATGCACAGGTGATGATCAGCTGGCCTTTTTGCATGCGGCAGTGCCAGAAACTGGGAGAGCTAGTCTTCTGCTTTCCTGTGTGAGCATGCGTGCCGGCTGGTTGATCGTTGCGTGTGCATGCACATCAGAAACCTGGAAGAGGAACGGGCGATACCGTGCGTGCCATAGGTTCACCATCATGGGCCTATACCATAGGGCAGGAACTGGAAGACTTGCCTGCCGGGGCACATGCGCGCACTGGGAGCCAAAAGGACTTTATCTGGTGCATGCATGCCCCCTGGGCAGCTCTTCTTCCTGGTCACGGCCCTGACGAGCACGCAAAGTGCTCCCTTTTCAGCACTCGGTGCCAAAAAGGCTCGCCATCACTGCTATAGGACTTCCTGGTTAAACAGGGGGTTGGACTAGAAGACCTCCAAGGTCCTTCCAAGGTCTTTCCAACAAGAAAGACACAGACTTCAGAGGATAATTAGAACTGCAGAAAAAATAATTGCTACCAACCTGCCTTCCATTGAGGACCTGTATACTGCACAAGTCAAAAAGAGGGCTGTGAAAATATTTACAGACCCCTCGCATCCTGGACATAAACTGTTTCAACTCCTACCCTCAAAACGACGCTATAGAGCACTGCACACCAGAACAACTAGAAACAAGAACAGTTTTTTCCCGAAGGCCATCACTCTGCTAAACAAATAATTCCCTCAACACTGTCAAACTATTTACTGAATCTGCACTACTATTAATCGTCTCATCGTTCCCATCACCAATCTCTTTCCACTTATGACAGTATGACTGTAACTTTGTTGCTGGTAATCCTTATGATTTATATTGATATATTGACCATCATTTGAGTTGTAAATGTTGTACCTTGATGAACGTATCTTTTCTTTTATGTACACCGAGAGCATATGCACCAAGACAAATTCCTTGTGTGTCCAATCACACTGGCCAATAAAAAATTCTATTCTATTCTATTCTATTCTATTCTATTCTATTCTATTCTAGTCTAGTCTAGTCTAGTCTATTATTTTGTTATCCTTTATGATGACTGGATGGGGTGGCTACTTCAGGCTGCAGGTAAGGTAAAAGGTAAAGGTTCCCCTCGCACATACATGCTAGTCGTTCCCGACTCTAGGGGGCGGTGCTCATCTCAGTTTCAAAGCTGAAGAGCCAGCGCTGTCCGAAGACGTCTCCGTGGTCATGTGGCCGGCATGACTCAACGCCAAAGGAGCACAGAACGCTGTTCCCTTCCCACCAAAGGTGGTCCCTATTTTTCTACTTGCATTTTTTACCTGCTTTCGAACTGCTAGGTTGGCAGAAGCTGGGGCAAGGAATGGGAGCTCACCCTATTATGCGGCCCTAGGGATTCGAACCGCTGAACTGCCGACCTTTTGATCGACAAGCTCAGCGTCTTAGCCACTGAGCCATGTAAATTCTTATGCCTCTACTCATTTGTAAAGAAGGCCTGACTCACAACCACTTGTTCAGTAAGTTGCTAACTTTGGTTACTATGCCCTCCGCAAGGTACAGGTAGTCCCTGACTTACAACCGTTCACTTAGTGACTGTTCAACGTTACGCCGACACTGAAAAAAGCTACTTATGACCGTTTTCCCACACTTACGACCATTGCAGTGTCCCCAAGGTCACATGCTCAAAATTCAGCCACTTGGCAACCGACTCATCTTTATGATGGTTGCAGTGTCCATGTGATCCCCTTTTGTGACCTTCCGACAAGCAAAGTCCTTGGGAAAACCAGATTCACTGAACAACCGAGTGACTCATTTAACAACGGCAGTGATTCACTGTTGCAAGGAAGGTCGTAAAATGGAACAAATGCTTCACTTAGGCAACCAAAAATTCGGGGCTCACTCGTGGTCGCAAGTCGAGGACTACCTGTTCTTACAACCTGGATTTGAATTTCTGATAGCCGCCGCCCACCCCCCTCACATGCTCACCGGATCACATTTTGTGTGCTTGCAAACCGGTCTTGCATTTATAGCAATGTTCAGGGTGCCGCGATTACATTTATAATGGACTTTTGTTGGAAATCGGCATTTTTGGACGTATCGGAGGCCACGAGTCCTCTCAGGTGACTTCCGATGGTCCGGAGCAGGGATGAAATGTAAAATTTGTGGGCGTGGCTTGGTGGGGGTGGGGGTAATGTGACTGGGTGGGTGTGGCCAACTTTTTTTTTTTTTTTTACTTTTAAAAGCATTTTTTCTACAATCTCTTAGGCCGAAGAGGTTGTAAAAAAAATGCTTTTAAAAACCTCTGACGATCAGGCAACTCAGCTGGGATCGCCAGAGGAGTCTTTTAAAAGCATTTGTTTTTACAGCCTCTTCAGCCAAAGAGGTTGTAGAAAAAATGCTTTTAAAAGGTTCTGATGATCCCAGCTGAGCCGGGCGATCATCAGAAGCTTTTTTTTTTTAAACTTTAAAAGCCTTTTTTCGGCCAAAGAAAAAATGCTTTTAAAAGTAAAAAAAAAAAAACTCTGATGATCGCGCGGCTCAAGTGGGCATGGATGTGGGGGAGAGCGATTTTTGCTACCAGATCTCCTAACCACCCACCGCCATCGCTACCGGATCAGGCAATCCGGTCCGAACCGGAAGCATTTCACCCCTGGTTCCGGAGGCCATTCTTAGTGCAGCCTCTGCCAATCGTGTGAGAAGGGGGCGTCTTTTTGAGAAGAGCTGTGGCGTCAGTGAACACTGGCCTCACCCCAAATGTTGTGGCGCGTCACCTTTTGCCCATCCCTGGCCTACTGTTGTGACTCGTCCTCCCTCCTCTTCTCAGCCGGGCCCCTCCCGTCTCCAACCGGGCCTTTTATCAGACTCTGAGTCTGATAATGAAGATGAAAGGCCTGTCATAACTCCAGCCCCCGGCCCTGGCCCCATGCCCGGAGAGGATTAAAGGAGTGAAAAAAGAAGCCCAATAAACCTCACTCATACAGCGTGTGTTCCTTTGGCTCAGCCTTCAGAGCAGGAAGCCAGCCAGGTGGTGGAATTACCCGAGCTTAATCCCTCTGACCCCTCCCTTTCCTAGACGCTGACAGCAGATTCAGCTGAAGACAATTCAGAGTCGGAGGACCCTCGCTTCCGGAGATCTGAGAGGCGACGCCAGCAGAAGGAAGTGTGGGGCAGGCCTGGATAAATGCTGAGTCATGGAGCCACACCCCACAGCCTACATAAAGGACGTTCTTTTGGCATTCCAACCTTGAGTCAAGCAAAGTCTTATCTAGTTTGCTGATATCGGACTCTATCGCTGAAGTCACAACTTGGACTCCTGCCTGCCCTGATAAACCTCGAAGGAATTTGGCAAGCTGCAGAGGCTTCGTTGCCAAGTTTGTTACGGACTTCCTTGACTCGTTGGTCGGAGTGGGGGGTGGGACACGACACCTATAGTCTGCGGAGGGATACGGCAGGCCAACCTCTGCATGCCAACAAAGAAACCAATAGGCAATTCAGTAGGGAGAGATTGACTCTGGAGCTCCATTACCTTGTTACAGTTGGCCAGATGGGCTTTTAAGCCGGACACGCTGCAATAAATGGCTGCACAGCACTGGAAGGGAAAAGAGAGAAGCTGAGTGGGGAACCGCTGTTTGGGATTCAAATGTTCCTCAAATCCCATCCAGGAACGATGGAAACGAGAATCGTTTTCCTGGCCGTAAAACCCAAAGCACTCACGTCATTTGGGCAATTGATGTGTCCTTTTTCTTTGACTTCATTCTTCCAGGCCTCCAGAAGCCGCGGGTTCAACTTGGGAAGCCCAGGCCGAGTGTAGTTTAGCTGCCAACATTCAACGATCACAACCGTCAGAATGCTATTTACAAGCGCGTGGAAAAAACACGGCGAACGTCTCCCGGATTTCTTATCACCAACACCCCCCCCCCAATTCCAGCCAGCCTCTCCAAGAGGTTCAACGTTTTAAGATAAAAGGAGATGAAAGCATTTTGAGATAAAATAAAGGTAACATTTACTGTCGGTTTTTTTTTTTACTGTGGGCACACTGGCACACGTTAAAAATGAAATCCTGCTCTTTCAAAAGTGTACACGTACATAACACCCGTAGAGACATGCTATATACATAAGATAAAGGTAAAAGTTCCCCTCTCACATACATGCTAGTTGTTCCTGACTCTAGGGAGCGGCGCTCATCTCCCTTTCAAAGCCCAAGAGCCAGCACTGTCCGAAGACGTCTCCATGGTCATGTGGCCGGCATGACTCAACGCCAAAGGCGCACGGAACGCTGTTCCCTTCCCACCAAAGGTGGTCCCTATTTTTTCTACTTGCATTTTTACGTGCTTTCGAAACCGCTAGGTTGGCAGAAGCTGGGAGAAGTCACGGGAGCTCACCCCATTACACAGCAGCACTAGGGATTCGAACCGCTGAGCTGCTGACTTTTCAATCGAGAAGCTCAATGTCCTAGCCCCTGAGCCACTGTGTCCCTCTATACATACGTACGTCTATACCTGCACCCTAAAATATATACATACGCATGTATGCAGTGGTGGGATTCAAATAATTTAACAACCGGTTCTCTGCCTTAATGACCGTTTGGGTGGGCGTGGTCATGGTGGGCGTGGCCAGGGGGTGTGTTGTGTCTTGCCTGCTCTCACCGCAGCCGGGGTCTGCTTATCTGCTTCCAAACGCTGAAGAATGTCCTGGCATGCCTCCCGGCCCCAGCCCTGGCTCCATGCCCAGACAGGCTGAAGAAGAGCAAGTATCTCCAGCCCCCAGCTCTGGCTCCATGCCCAGGCAAACGGAGCAACTAGACCCCTCCCCCTCCTCCACAGCATGTGAGCCTGAGGGAGGTCAATTGCCAACAGCTGCAGACTGGAGTGACCCTCACGTCAGAAGACTTGATAGGCGGAGGCAACAGAAGGAAGGGAAGGGCAGGCCTGGATAAGTGCTGAGTCATGGAGCCACACCCCATGGCCTATATAAAGGACCTGCTTTCTGGCAGTCTCTGAGTCAGGCAAAGTCTAAACATATCTTGCTGAAGTCACTTTCTGGTCTCCTGCCTGCCTTGAGAACTTTGCTAGGACTTTGGCAGAGCTGCAGAGGCACGCCTGATTCGGATTTCCCTGACCCGGCCGTCAGCGGAGGAGTGGGACATGACAGGGTGTGACAGGCAGCGCTCGGCCTCCTGCACCCCCCCTTGGGAGCAAAAATGGGCTGCGGTGGGGGGCGCCCCCCCCATGCTCCGTTTTGGACCTAGGAGGCCTCCCTGCACTTATACCTGGGAGCAGTGATGAAATGTAAAATTTGTTACTACCGGTTCTGTGGGTGTAGCTTAGTAGTGGTGGGGTAATGTGACTGGGTGGGCGTGGCCAACTTTTTTTTTTTTTTTACTTTTAAAAGCATTTTTTCTACAACCTCTTCGGCTGGAGAGGTTGTAAAAAATGCTTTTAAAAGGCTCCTCTGACAATCCCAGCTGAGTTGCCTGATCGTCAGAGGCCTTTTTTTTTTTTTTTTACTTTTAAAAGTATTTTTTCGGTCGAAGAAAAAATGCTTTTAAAAGTAAAAAAAAAAACACACCTCTGATGATCACGCGGCTCAGCTGGGCATGGGTGGGCAGGGATTTTTGCTACCGGTTCTGCAAACCACCCGCCGCCATCGCTACCGGATTGGACGATCCAGTCCGAACCGAGAGCATTTCACCGCTGCTTAGGAGCCAAAATGAGGTACGTGGGGATTCCTGGAAGTGGCGGGATGGGGCCAGCCAGCAATTTAACTACCGTATATACTCGAGTATAAGCCGAGTTTTTCAGCACATTTTTTGTGCTGAAAAACGTCCCCTCGGCTTATACTCGGGTCTATACGGCTTATACTCAAGTTTTGTTTTTTTTTAAGCCCCTCGGCTTATACTCGAGTATATACGGCTTATACTCGAGTTGTTGTTTTTCACATTTTACCGGACTGAAGCCCTGCGGTGCAGTGAGAGGGCGGGCGGGGAGCCGCCAGCCTTCTCAGCTGAGGGAGGAGGGTTTCAACCGGTAGGTGCCTCATTTCCCACCCTCGGCTTATACTCGAGTCCCCAGTTTACCCCAGTTTTTGGGGTAAAATTGGGGACCTCGGCTTATACTCGGATCGGCTTATATTCGAGTATATACGGTACTGCTTCGTCTGAACCGGCCGAATTCCACCACTGTATGTATGTATGTATGTATGTATGTATGTATGTATGTACCGCCATTCAGCACCGCAGGGAGACGGAGCCGATACGTTGGTTCCGTCCCAGGCGCCTGATGGACCCGGAGGGGTTCCGGACGGAGCTTGGGCCATTTCCTGAGGGTCTGGCTCACGGCTCGGCTGAGGGAGGAGGGTTTCAACCGTAGGTGCCTCATTTCCACCCTCGGCTTATACTCGGATCGGCTTATACTGAGTCCCCAGTTTACCCCAGTTTTGGGGTAAAATTGGGGACCTCGGCTTATACTCGGATCGGCTTATACTCGAGTTTTTCTTTTTCACATTTTACCGGACTGAAGCCCTGCGGTGCAGTGAGAGGGCGGGCGGGGAGCCGCCAGCCTTCTCAGCTGAGGGAGGAGGGAGAGAGAGAGAGAGAGAGAGAGAGAGAGAGAGAGGGAGGAGGGTTTCAACCGTAGGTGCCTCATTTCCACCCTCGGCTTATACTCGGATCGGCTTATACTCGAGTTTTTTTCTTTTTCACATTTTACCGGACTGAAGCCCTGCGGTGCAGTGAGAGGGCGGGCGGGGAGCCAGCCTTCTCAGCTGAGGGAGGAGGGTTTCAACCGTAGGTGCCTCATTTCCACCCTCGGCTTATACTCGAGTCCCCAGTTTACCCCAGTTTTGGGGTAAAATTGGGGACCTCGGCTTATACTCGGATCGGCTTATATTCGAGTATATACGGCTTATACTCGAGTATATACGGCTTATACTGAGTCCCCAGTTTACCCCAGTTTTGGGGTAAAATTGGGGACCTCGGCTTATACTCGAGTATATACGGCTTATACTCGAGTATATACGGTACTGCTTCGTCTGAACCGGCGAATTCCACCACTGTATGTATGTATGTATGTATGTACCGCCATTCAGCACCGCAGGGAGACGGAGCCGACACGTTGGTTCCGCCCCAGGCGCCTGATGGACCCGGAGGGGTTCCGGACGGAGCTTGGGCCATTTCCTGAGGGTCTGGCTCACGGCTCGGCTGAGGAACTTGTTGCGGCCTGGGAACGGGCGCGGGGCCTTAGACCGTGTCGTGCCTTTGCGGCCTCTGACCCGGCGCAGGTCCCAACTGGCTCCTTGGTTCTCCGAGGAGCTGAGAGGGATGAAGCGCCGGAGAAGACGCCTAGAGAGTTCCTGGAGGTCCAGCCGTTCAGAAGCTGATCGGACACTAGTGAAGTCCTATACTAGGGCTTACCTAGTGGCATTGAGGGAAGCGAGGCGTAGCTACGCCTCCTCCTACACCAGGGGAGCGGGATGACCCATTGCAGGGACGTGCTGAGGAGTTTAACGGTTATCTATACGATAAAATCGTTCAGCTTCGGGATGGTTTGGACCAAGATTGCGGTGATACGGGTGAGACGGCTGAGGGTGGTCTTGGTGACATTTTATGGGATGAGTTTGACCCTGTCGCTCCCGAGGACATGGACAGGTTGTTGGGGAGGCTGAATGCCACCACGTGTTTACTGGACCCGTGCCCCTCCTGGTTGGTGCTGGCCACGCAGGAGGTGACACGAGGCTGGCTCCAGGCGATTACGAGCGCTTCCTTGGTGGAGGGTGTCTTTCCGCCGCCTTGAAAGAGGCGGTGGTGAGGCCCTCCTCAAGAAGCCTTCCTGACCCGCTGTTTTAGGTAATTATCGTCGTCTCCAACCCGCCGCGAAGGTTGTAGAGAGTATGGTGGCATATCAGTTTCCTTGCACCTGGATGAAACTGTCTATCTAGACCTGCTCCAGTCCGGTTTCCGCCCGGTTACAGCATGGAGACGGCTTTGGTCACAGGATGATCTCTGGAGGGCCAGGGATAGGGGTTGTTCCTCTGCCCTGGTCCTATTAGACCTCTCAGCGGCTTTTGATACCATCGACCATGGTATCCTGCTGCGCCGGTTGGAGGGATTGGGAGTGGGACAGAACACCTACAGTCTGCGGAGGGATACGGCAGGCCAACCTCTGCATGCCAACAAAGAAACCAAATTGCAATTCAGTAGGGAGAGATTTACTATGGAGCTCCATTACCTTGTTACAGTTGGCCAGATGGGCTTTTAAGCCGGACACGCTGCAATAAATGGCTGCACAGCACTGGAAGGGAAAAGAGATAAGCTGAGTGAGGAACCGCTGTTTGGGATTCAAATGTTCCTCAAATCCCATCCAGGAACGATGGAAACGAGAATCGTTTTCCTGGCCGTAAAACCCAAAGCACTCACGTCATTTGGGCAATTGATGTGTCCTTTTTCTTTGACTTCATTCTTCCAGGCCTCCAGAAGCCGCGGGTTCAACTTGGGAAGCCCAGGCCGAGTGTAGTTTAGCTGCCAACATTCAACGATCACAACCGTCAGAATGCTATTTACAAGCGCGTGGAAAAAACACGGCGAACGTCTCCCGGATTTCTTATCACCGACCACCACCACCACCCCATTCCAGCCAGCCTCTCCAAGAGGTTCAACGTTTAAGATAAAAGATGAAAGCATTTGAGATAAAATAAGGTAACATTTACCGTCGGTTTTTTTTTACTGTGGGCACACTGGCACACGTTAAAAATGAAATCCTGCTCTTTCAAAAGTGTACACGTACATAACACCCATAGAGACATGCTATATACGTAAGATAAAGGTAAAGGTTCCCCTCGCACATACGTGCTAGTCGTTCCTGACTCTAGGGGGCGGCGCTCATCTCCGTTTCAAAGCCCAAGAGCCAGCGCTGTCCGAAGACGTCTCCGTGGTCACGTGACCGGCATGACTCAACGCCAAAGGCGCACGGAACGCTGTTCCCTTCCCACCAAAGGTGGTCCCTGTTTTTTCTACTCTCATTTTTACGTGCTTTCAAAACCGCTAGGTTGGCAGAAGCTGGGAGAAGTAACGGGAGCTCACCCCATTACACGGCAGCACTAGGGATTCGAACCGCTGAGCTGCCGACCTTTCGATCGAGAAGCTCAACGTCCTAGCCCCTGAGCCACTGTGTCCCTCTATATATACGTACGTCTATACCTGCACCCTAAAATATATACATACGCATGTATGCAGTGGTGGGATTCAAATAATTTAACAACCGGTTCTCTGCCTTAATGACCCTTTGGGTGGGCGTGGTCATGGTGGGCGTGGCCAGGGGGTGTGACAGGCAGCGCTCGGCCTCCTGCACCCCCCCCTTGGGAGCAAAAATGGGCTGCGGTTGGTGGATGATCTCTGGAGGGCCAGGGATAGGGGTTGTTCCTCTGCCCTGGTCCTATTAGACCTCTCAGCGGCTTTTGATACCATCGACCATGGTATCCTGCTGCGCCGGTTGGAGGGATTGGGAGTGGGAGGCACCGTTTACCGGTGGTTCTCCTCCTATCTCTCCGGCCGGTCGCAGTCGGTGGTGGCAGGGGGGCAGGGGTCGGCCCGGGCGCCTCACTTGTGGGGTGCCGCGGGATCGATCCTCGCCCCTTCTGTTCAACATCTACATGAAGCCGCTGGGTGAGATCATCAGTGGGTTCGGTGTGAGGTACCAGCTGTATGCGGATGACACCCAGTTGTACTTTTCCACACCGGACCACCCCAACGAAGCTATTGAAGTGCTGTCCCGGTGTCTGGAGGCCGTACGGGTCTGGATGGGGAGAAACAGGCTCAAGCTCAATCCCTCCAAGACAGAGTGGCTGTGGATGCCGGCATCCCGGTACAGTCAGCTAAATCCGCGGCTGACCATCGGTGGCGAGTCATTGGCCCCAATGGAGAGGGTGCGCAACTTAGGCGTCCTCCTGGATGAACGGCTGTCTCTAGAAGATCATTTGACGGCCGTCTCCAGGAGAGCGTTCTACCAGGTTCGCCTGGTGCGCCAGTTGCGCCCCTTTCTGGACCGGGAGGCCCTATGCACGGTCACTCACGCTCTCGTGACGTCTCGCCTGGATTACTGCAACGCTCTCTACATGGGGCTTCCCTTGAAGGGCATCCGGAGGCTACAGTTAGTCAGAATGCGGCTGCGGGTGATAGATGGAGCCCTCGTGGCTCCCGTGATAACACCCATCCTGCGCAGGCTGCACTGGCTACCTGTGGCCTTCCGGGTGCGCTTCAAGGTTTTGGTGACCACCTTTAAAGCGCTCCATGGCATAGGGCCGGGTTATCTACGGGACCGCCTACTGCGACCAGATACCTCTCACCGACCCGTGCGCTCTCACAGAGAGGGACTCCTCAGGGTGCCGTCAGCTAGGCAGTGTCGTCTGGCGACGCCCAGGGGAAGGGCCTTCTCTGTGGGGGCTCCCGCCCTCTGGAACGAACTCCCCCCAGGACTCCGTCAACTTCCAGATCTTCGAACCTTCCGTCGCGAGCTCAAGACTCATTTATTCATCTGTGCAGGACTGGCTTAGATTTTTAAATTTAGAGGGGTTTTAAATTGATTTTAATATTTATATTTCTATTTTTATTAATTGGTATTATTAATTATTGGCATTAGAATAAGTCTTTTAATGATTATTTTAATTTGTATATTGATGTTTTTATATGCCTGTAAACCGCCCTGAGTCCTTTGGGAGATAGGGCGGTATATAAGTTTAAATAATAAATAAATAAATAAATAAATAAGTATGTATGTATGTATGTATGTATGTATCTATGTATCTATCTATCTATCTATCTATCTATCTATCTATCTATCTATCTATCTATCTATGAATGTATGTTAGAGTACAGGTATAAAAATACATATAAAAATTAATCACTGTCCATCTTAAATACATGGCGGAAAGAGGAAGCTTGAGACTTCACAAGGTTGATATTATATGGAACAAACTCTGGCTGAATCTGAGTGTTCTGCTTCGGGTACCACGGAGCCCCCTCCCAGAAGATAATAAGGAGAACAGGTAGTGAAGGGGATGTGTAGTATCCCAGACAATATTGAGGGCCCTGCTCAAGCATGGCTCACATGCCGTGTCCTGGATAGAAGGAACTGCCAATATTTTCTGCTGTCCTCACCACTCTCTGAGTTCCACCTGTTTTTAATCACATACATTTGCTCAGTTAGAGCTAGTTTGGTCTAATGGTTACGTCACATGGCTAGAAAGTGGGAGATTCTGAATTCAAGTCCCGTTTTAGACACGAAAGCCAATTGGGTGACTTTGGGCCAATCTCCAGGAGACGGTGAGTTCTAATCCTGCATAAGGCACTAGACCTGGCTGGGTGATTCTGACCCAATCACCAGGAGACGGTGAGTTCTAGTCCCACCTTAGGCATGAAAGCCTCTGGGTGACTTTGGCCCAGTCTCTCTCGCTTAGCCTAACCTACCTCGCAAGGTTGTTGTTGTGGGGAAAATAGGAGCAGAAAGAGGTATTAGTTATGTTCACCACCTTGAATTGTTAATAGAAAAATAGGATATAAATAATTAAAAAACAAACAAACAAAGAACAAGGGTTTTTTATAATTTTTATTATAATTTTTAAATGGGGTTTGCCAATTTGAATAAGATTTTTGAAATGTTTTTTAATTCTATTTAATTCTATTTATAATTGCGTTTTATGTTGGCTGTAAACCGCCCTGAGTCCTTCGAGAGAAGGGCGATATAAAAATCAAATAAATAAATAAATAAATGAATGAATGAATGAATGAATGAATGAATGAATGAATGAATAAATAAATAAATAAATAAATAAATAAATAAATAAATAAATAAATAAGAAAGACAGGACAGGCACCTAGCATATTGCTCTGATCTCCAACAGGCTCTGGTGAATAGGAGCAGGGTGGCTAAGATTCAAGATCAGGACCAGAGAGAGCCGAGTTCAAAATCATCCCTATGGAAAAATCACCCATCAGACAGGTGTCTTTGGTCAATATTTCTCTCTCAGCCCACCTGACAGGGTCGTCGTGAGGATAAATGAAGAGAAAACCCATGGAAGCCATTTTGGAGAAAAGGCAGGATGTAAATCTTAACCGATCAATAGAAAGCACGCCACAATCACCCTCAAGCCTTCGACCCCCCACAAAACCCCAAATTCTCTGATTCCCACCCCACCCCCGCCCTCCGCCATCTTTGAGAAACTTCCAGGTACCCCAGTCGCTCACTTGCTTTGTTTCGGGGACCAGATCGTCCTTCATCCGCCGCTTGGTCCAGTCCTTGGTTAGCTCGTCCTCCGCTATTTCCTGCAAGTGGAAGACGGCGACTTGGGCGGAGGTGCGCCGGATGCGGCCGCTGGGGGTCCTCTCGAAATCTTCCACGGGGCTGGGTTCGGGTTTCAGCTCCAGCTGCTCTGGGGGCTGAGGAGAGAAAAGCGGTCTGTGATGAAGGCAGATGCTGGAAGGGAGGAAGAGAAGGGAAAGAGAGGAGGAAGGGAGGAAGGAGGGGAAAGAGGGGGGGAGGAGGAGGAGGAAGGGAGGGAGGAGGAGAGGGAGGGAAGAGGAGAAGGGAAGGAAGGGAAGGACGAAAAGGAGAATGAAGAGGGGAGGGAGGAAGGGAATGGAGATAGAGAGGAAATGGAGACATAGACAAGGAGAAGGAAAAGGAAAAGGGAGAAGGAAGGGGGAGGAAGGGAGGGACGAAGGGAATGGGAAGAGAGAGGGAGGGAGAGAGGGAAGGAATGAAGGAAATGGAGACAGATAAGAAGGCCCCGGCTGTGGTGAGATCGGACGAGACACAACAGGAGTGGGAGTGGGACAGAACACCTACAGTCTGCGGAGGGATACGGCAGGCCAACCTCTGCATGCCAACAAAGAAACCAAATTGCAATTCAGTAGGGAGAGATTTACTATGGAGCTCCATTACCTTGTTACAGTTGGCCAGATGGGCTTTTAAGCCGGACACGCTGCAATAAATGGCTGCACAGCACTGGAAGGAAAAGAGGAATGGATGGAATGGAGACAAGAGAGAGAGAGATGGAGGCAGAGAAGAGAAGGAAATGGAGAATGAAGTGGAAGGATGAGGATGCAGATGGAAAGGAAGGAGAGGTAGGAAGGCAGATGGAGACGGAAAAGGTGAAGGAAAAGAAGAGGGATGGAGGGAGGAAGGAAACAAATTAAGACATGGTGGCAATTAAGGCCTTTTGATTGCTTTTTTTTTAACCTCAGAACTTTCCAAGGAGAAGAAGGAGGCCTTGGTGATGGGCAGGTTGCCCAATCCTAGTGACTTCTAGCTATTGTCTGTGGCCTTCAATCCCCAAACGTCTCCCTTCAAAACTCATCGGTGGGTTTCAGATTTGGAAAACTGCCCTAACATCACCTGGCTGCCTCCGCCTGTCTTTAAAACACCGTTGCAAATGAATAGTTACCTTTGCTTGCAAGTCTCTGGGCAAAGAAAAGAGGAAAGACTGCCAGAGGGAGGGAGGGAGGGAGGGAGAGAGAGAGGGAGGGAGAGAGGAGGGAGAGAGAGGAGAGGGAGGGAGACGGAGGGAGAGAGAGAGGAGGGAGAGAGAGAGGAGGAGGGGAGAGAGAGAGGAGGGAGAGAGAGAGGGGGAGAGAGAGAGAGGGATAGAGGAAGGAAGGGAGGAGGGGAGAGAGAGGAAGAGAGGAAGAGAGGAGGGAGAGAGAGGGAGGGAGAGAGAGAGGGAGAGAGAGGGAGAGAGAGAAGGAGGGAGAGAGAGAGAGAGAGGGAGAGAGAGGAGGGGAGAGAGAGAGAGGAGAGAGAGAGGAGGGGAGAGAGAGGGAGAGAGAGAGGGAGAGAGAGAGGGGGGAGAGAGAGAGGGAGGGAGAGAGAGAGGGAGAGAGAGAGAGGAGGGAGAGAGGAGGGAGAGAGAGGAGGGAGAGAGAGAGAGAGGAGGGAGAGAGAGAGAGAGGAGGGGAGAGAGAGAGAGAGGAGGGAGAGAGAGGAGGGAGAGAGAGGAGGGAGAGAGAGGGAGAGGGAGGGAGAGAGGAAAGGAGAGAGGAAGGGGGAGAGAGAGAGAGAGGAAGAGAGGAAGAGAGGAAGGAAGGGGGGGGGCGAGCTCTACCTACTGATTGCTGCACAGTAACTCAGTATATTTATTATGGCCCAGCAAATGATGGAGAACACACACACACACACACACACACACACACACACACACACACACCCCTTGGAGTTCTATACTAAATTGTACAGTACAGATAGTCCTCGAGTTACAACGATTTGTTTAGTGACCATTCAAAGTTACAGAGGCACTGAAAAAAAGTGACTAGTTTTCACACTTACGACCGCTGGCAGCATACCTGCAGTCGCATGATCAAAATTCACACGCTTGGCCATTGACTCATATTTATGACGGTCGCAGCGGGTCCCGGGGTCCCGGGATCCCCTTTTGCATCCTTGCGACGAGCAGTGTCAATGGGGAAGCCAGATTCCCTTAACAGCCGTGTTACTAACTTAACAAACACAGTGACGCACTTAAGAGATGTGGCAAGAAAGGTCGTACGTTGGGGGGAAAACTCACTTAACAAATGTCTCTCTTAGCAACAGAAATTTTGGCCCCAATAGTGGCTGTAAGTCGAGGACTACCTGTAGAGAACTCCAAGCGAGGCTGTTGATGTGTTTGCACAACGCACAAATAGCCTCAACGGCAAACACATCAACAGCCTCGCTTGCAGTTCTATATTGAATAGAATTAATATTAATTAATTAATTACCGTATATACTCAAGTATAAGCCGAGTTTTTCAGCACGTTTTTTGTGCTGAAAAACGTCCCCTCGGCTTATACTCGAGTTTTTTTTTTTTCTTCTTTTTTTCACATTATACCGGATGGTGCAAACTTGGCGGGCTTTTGCATTAGCGCGGGGAAGCCCTGCCGGTGCAGTGAGAGGGCGGGGCGGGGGAGCCGCCAGCCTTCTCGGCTGAGGGAGGGAGGCTTTCCCTGACCGGTAGCTGCCTCATTTCCCTCCCTCGGCTTATACTCGAGTCCCCAGTTTACCCCAGTTTTTTGGGGTAAAATTGGGGACCTCGGCTTATACTCGGATCGGCTTATATTCGAGTATATACGGTAACTACTATTAATCTTCTCATCGTTCCCATCACCAATCTCTTTCCACTTATGACTGTATGACTATAACTTGTTGCTAGCAATCCTTATGATTTATATTGATATATTGACCATCAATTGTGTTGTAAATGTTGTACCTTGATGAAGGTATCTTTTCTTTTATGTCCACTGAGAGCATCTGCACCAAGACAAATTCCTTGTGTGTCCAATCACACTTGGCCAATAAAATTTCTATTCTATTCTATTCTATTCTATTCTATTCTATTCTATTCTATTCTATTCTATTCTATTCTGTTCTATTCTATTCTAGAATAACAGAGTTGGAAGGGACCTTGGAGGTCTTCTAGTCCAACCCCGCCCCCCCAGGCAGGAAACCCTACACCACTCCAGACAAATATTGCACAATTCAGAATTTTGATTCTGGGATTCTTGCACCCAACGACCGTACGATTCACTTACCGACTAGGATTCCCTTAACCATTATGGCAAGAAAGGTTGTAAAAATCAGTTCACGCAATGTCTCACATCATGACCACGCTGCTTAACAATGAGATTTAAAGCCCCAACCCCCCCCCCATTTGCGGTCGTAAGTCGAGGGCTACCCATAACGCTTTTTAAATACCAGCACAGTGGTCGGTGACAAGGACACCTGGCGGGAGGCTCAGGGGCTCACCGTCGCCGGATGCTCGGAGCGGATGTGGTAGTCATGCCCAGCTTTTGACCTTTCCTTTCCTTTCCTTTCCTTTCCTTTCCTTTCCTTTCCTTTCCTTTCCTTTCCTTTCCTTTCCTTTCCTTTCCTTTTCCTTTCCTTTCCTTTCCTTTCCTTTCCTTTCCTTTCCTTTCCTTTCCTTTCCTTTCCTTTCCTTTCCTTTCCTTTCCTTTCCTTTCCTTTCCTTTCCTTTCCTTTCCTTTCCTTTCCTTTCCTTTCCTTTCCTTTCCTTTCCTTTCCTTTCCTTTCCTTTCCTTTCCTTTCCTTTCCTTTCCTTTCCTTTCCTTTCCTTTCCTTTCCTTTCCTTTCCTTTCCTTTCCTTTCCTTTCCTTTCCTTTCCTTTCCTTTCCTTTCCTTTCCTTTCCTTTCCTTTCCTTTCCTTTCCTTTCCTTTCCTTTCCTTTCCTTTCCTTTCCTTTCCTTTCCTTTCCTTTCCTTTCCTTTCCTTTCCTTTCCTTTCCTTTCCTTTCCTTTCCTTTCCTTTCCTTTCCTTTCCTTTCCTTTCCTTTCCTTTCCTTTCCTTTCCTTTCCTTTCCTTTCCTTTCCTTTCCTTTCCTTTCCTTTCCTTTCCTTTCCTTTCCTTTCCTTTCCTTTCCTTTCCTTTCCTTTCCTTTCCTTTCCTTTCCTTTCCTTTCCTTTCCTTTCCTTTCCTTTCCTTTCCTTTCCTTTCCTTTCCTTTCCTTTCCTTTCCTTTCCTTTCCTTTCCTTTCCTTTCCTGTCCTTTCCTGTCCTGTCCTTTCCTTTCCTTTCCTTTCCTTTCCTTTCCTTTCCTTTCCTTTCCTTTCCTTTCCTTTCCTTTCCTTTCCTTTCCTTTCCTTTCCTTTCCTTTCCTTTCCTTTCCTTTCCTTTCCTTTCCTTTCCTTCCCTTTCCTTTCCTTTCCTTTCCTTTCCTTTCCTTTCCTTTCCTTTCCTTTCCTTTCCTTTCCTTTCCTTTCCTTTCCTTTCCTTTCCTTTCCTTTCCTTTCCTTTCCTTTCCTTTCCTTTCCTTTCCTTTCCTTTCCCTTCCCTTCCCTTTCTTTTCTTCTTTTCTTTTTTCCTTTTCTTTTTTCTAGGCAGGTAATACGACTAGTAGTTAGGTTACTTTTCTCTCTCTCTCTCTCTCTTTTCTGTTTTTTTTTAGGTGGGTGACACGACTAGAAGTTAGGTAGAATAGAAAGAATTTTTTTTCCAGTAAAAGGTGATAGAATTAAAAGTTAGAATAAGTGATAGAAAGAAGAGAAGGGGGAATGTTAGTGCAGGCACTTCTATATAATGAAATAAAGAAAACATGGAATAATTGAATGGTGACAGATTGCAACTTGTTATAATTGTGTATCGTTATTAGAAACACCATGTTTTCCCTAAAAAATAAGACCCTCTCTTATATTTTTTTGAACCCTAAAATAAGCACTTGGCCTTACTGCCGTGCGCTCAAAAGCTCGATTGGGCTTATTATCAGGAGATGTCTTATTTTAGGGGAAACAGGGTATATAAATAAGTTGATTGAATGTAATAACTATGATTGATTTTACCAGTTTTATTTGTATTAGAATGTATGACACTCAGGTGCCACGCTGTTCACCCATTGATTCGATTTGCTTGGAAAAAAAATAATTATTTTTTAAAAAAGAAACAAAAGACGTAAGAACATAAAATAGTGGGTTTTGCTGCAGCTGCAAACCTCACTCCCTACTAGCCCTGAGAATGTTACCCAGTTGGGTAATGAAATGTCTGCAGGAAAACCACCAAGCTCAGAGAGCACCAAGGACCTCACATTATTCCTCCTCCTCCTTCTCTTCCAACCTCACTGTTCTGTCCCCCCTCGCCTCCGTCCGAGCGATGACTTGATTAGCCGGCAACTATCAGCTCTGGCAGCAAACTAGCGAGCGCCTGCCAAGTGTCTCTGTTATCTCCCTCGACGCCGATGAGTCAACAAACAGAACTTCAGCTCTAGTCAAGCAGTTGATTTGCCTGTTACGAAGAGACACAGCAGCTCTCGCCGCCTTTTATATCCTGTGGGGTGTGGCTCCATGACTCAGCACTTCCTAGGCCTGCCCCACCCCTGCTTCTGTTGTTCCCGCCTCTCCTGCCTACGAAACCTAGGGTCCAGCCAGGCCTGATTGCCATCAGCTGGGTCTGGAGACGTGGCCTGGGGGGGGGAAGAGTCAGGGGACGGAGGCCTCGTTATCTCCTCCACCTGGCCTGCCTCTGGCTCCTGGAGCTGAGCCAGGGAAGCCGATGCTCCCGAGGTAAGTCCTGACGGCCCTTCCCCCTCACTTTCCAAGTCACTTTCTGGCAGGAGGCCCGGCTCGGGGGGCGCAGACACAACACTCACTCTCTTCTAGCTCTGATGATATGAACCTAGTTGGGTAATGAAACATCTACAGGGAAACCAAGCTCAGAGAGCATCAAGGACCTTAGAGTCCTCCTCCTCTTCCACTCCACAAACCCCGCTTCCCTCTAGCCCTGAGGATGTTACCTAGCTGGGTAATGAAACATCTGCAAGAAAAATACCAACCTCAGAGAGCACCAAGGATCCCACAACACTTCAGCCCTAGGCTACAAATATTCTCGTCTATTGGTATAGGTGACCTTGTTATAAACATCCTAGCAGACAGCAAAATCAATACCTCATTTGGACATTTGAGTTTCCCCATCTGCTTGAGCATTTTCCTCAGCCTTTCCCGGTCTCCGAGTTCACCGAGAGGGACAGCAGCTTCCACAGGAGCAGTCTTGAAAAAGAAATCGGGGAGGGGTAGGAATTACCCACACATATCAACTGTACAGGTAGTCCTAGACTTTGGAAAAAGTGCAAAGAAGAGCAACTAAAATAACTAAGGGCCTGGAGACAAAAACGCATGAAGAACAGTTGCAGGAACTAGGTATGGTTAGTCTAGACCAGTGGTAGTCAACCTGGTCCCTACCGCCCACTACTTGGGCGTTCCAACTTTCATGGTGGGCGGTAGAGGTTTTGTCCGATACTGAAGCACTTTCCTTTTTTTTTTTTTATTGAAAAAGTTTTACTAAACTTTCCCGCCTGCTTCCCTCCCCTTCCTTCACAAACCCCTCCCACCCACCCCCGACTTCCCAGAACAAACACAAGGTGTAGTTAAAAATAAAACTAACATATGCTATAAATTTTTCCCTCCTAACTCAATTATACTCCTACAATTCTCATCAATTCCTAACCTCCCCCAAAACAATCAAAAATAATACATCCTAATCGTTCAAAGGCAGTCTGATAACTCTCAGTCTGATATCTGTTTTGAATATGGTCAATCCTTTTTTTCCATTCATTTAAATATCTTTCTTGCATATTGTCTTTCAAAAAGGCTGAGATTTTTGCTATCTCAGCCAAATTGGCAACTTTCAATATCCATTCTCCTATTGTAGGTACTTCTTTTTTCTTCCAATACTGTCCTATCAGTAATCTTTCAGCACTTTCCTTTTTTTTTTAATTTAAATGACTTTTAAAATTCATAGCATTATTTAAAAACATTTTCATTAGGTTTTCATAAAATTCCCCGTGACAATTTAAATTTCTGAAAATATACTATTTGTATCGCCCGCGTATAAGTTTAGTTCATGTTACGTAAGTTATTATTTTATTATTATTATTATTTATTATTATTATTATTTATTAAATTTTTATACCGCCCTTCTCCCGAAGGACTTACAGCCATAATAAAAAACAACAGCAATATACACATAAAACCATAATTAAAAAACTTCTTATACAAATGGCCGAATTAAAACATTTAGAATAAAACCCCAAATTATAAAATGTTAAAACATTAAAACTAATTAAAATCCTATTAAAATCCTATGCTAGTCCTGCGCGAACAAACAGATAGGCGGAAAGTCCAAAGGTCCGGCAGTTGCCGAAGTCCAGGGGGAAGTTCGTTCCAAAGGGTGGGAGCCCCCACAGAGAAGGCCCTCCCCCTGGGGGCCTCCAGCCGACATTGCTTGGCGGACGGCACCCTAAGGAGTCCCTCTCTGTGCGAGCGTACAGGTCGGTGGGAGGCATTCGGTAACAGCAGGCGGTCCCGTAAGTACCCTGGCCCTAAGCCATGGAGCGCTTTGAAGGTAGTCACCAACACCTTGAAGTGCACCCGAAAGACCACAGGTAGCCAGTGCAGACTGCACAGGAGAGGTGTTACATGGGAGCAACGTGTGGCTCCCACTATCACCCGCGCAGCCGCTTTCTGAACCAACTGGAGCCACCAGGTACTCTTCAAGGGGAGCCCCATGTAGAGAGCATTGCAATAGTCCAGGCGAGAGGTAAGGAGGGCGTGACTGACCGTGCGTAAGGCATCCCGGTCAAGGAAGGGGCGCAACTGGCGAACCAGGCGAACCTGGTAAAAAGCCCTCCTGGCGACGGTCGTCAAATGATCTTCAAAAGACAACCATCCATCCAGGAGGACGCCCAAGTTGCGCACCCTTTCCACTGGGGCCAATGATTCGCCCCCAACAGTCAGCCGCGGCTGCAGCTGACTGTACCGGGGTGCCGGCATCCACAGCCACTCCGTCTTTGAGGGATTGAGTTTGAGCCTGTTTCTCCCCATCCAGACCCGTACGGCTTCCAAACACCGGGACAGCACTTCAATGGCTTCGTTGGGATGGCCTGGGGTGGAAAAGTACAGCAGCGTATCGTCAGCGTACAGTTGGTACCTCACCCCAAAGCCATTGATGATCTCACCCAGTGGCTTCATATAGATGTTGAACAGGAGAGGCGAGAGAATTGACCCCTGCAGCACCCCACATGTGAGGGGCCTCGCGGTCGATCTCTGCCCTCCTGCCAACACCATCTGCGACTGGTCAGAGAAATAGGAGGAGAACCACCGATAAACGGTGCCTCCCACTCCCAAACTCCCTAACCGGTGCAGCAGGATACCATGGTCGATGGTATCAAAAGCCACTGAGAGATCTAATAGGACCAGGGCAGAGGAACAACCCCTGTCCCTGTCCCTCCAGAGATCATCAACCAACGCGACCAAAGCCGTCTCCGTACTGTACCCGGCTCGGAAGCCAGACTGGAACGGGTCTAGATAGACAGATTCCTCCAGATATTGGGGTAATTGACGTGCCACCACACTCTCAACAACCTTCGCCACAAAGCGAAGGTTGGAGACAGGACGATAATTTCCTAAAACAGCCGGGTCCAGGAAGGGCTTCTTGAGGAAGGGCCTCACCATCGCCTCTTTCAAGGTGGCGGGGAAAACACCCTCCATCAAAGAAGCATTTATAATCCCCTGGAACCAGCCTCGTGTCACCTCCTGTGTGGCCAGCACCAACCAGGAGGGGCAGGGTCCAATAAACATGTGGTGGCATTCAACCGCCCCAACAACCTGTCCATGTCCTCAGGAGTCACAGGGTCAAATCCATCCCAAATAGTCTCAACAAGACGGGTCTCCAGCCCCTCACCTGGATCTACCCACTGTTGATCCACTCCGTCCCGAAGCTGAACAATTTTATCATATAGATAACCACTAAACTCCTCAGCACGGCCCTGTAAGGGGTCATCCCGCACCTCCTGATGGAGGAGGGAGCAGGTCACCCGAAACAGGGCCGCCGGGCGGTTATCTGCCGACGCAATGAGGGAGGAAACGTAAGAACGCTTCGCTTCCCTCAGTGCCACTAGGTAAGTCCTACTATAGGACCTAACTAGTGTCCAGTCAGCCTCGGAACGGCTGGATCTCCAGACACTCTCTAGGTGTCTTCTCCGGCGTTTCATCTCCCTCAGCCCCTCGGAGAACCAGGGGGCTGGTTGAGATCTGCGCCGGGTCAGGGGCCGCAAAGGCACGACACGGTCTAAAGGGCCAGTTGCGGCCCGTTCCCAGGCCGCAACTAATTCCTCAGCCATGCCGTGGGCCAGATCCTCAGGAAGTGGCCCAAGCTCCATCAGGAACCTCTCCGGGTCCATCAGGCGCCTGGGACGGAACCAGCGTGTTGGTCCCGTCTCCCTGAGGTGTTGAGCGGTGGTCCAAAAGTCTAGACGAAGGAGAAAATGATCTGACCATGACAATGGCTCGGTAATTAAATCTCCTAAATCCAGATCATTTAACCACTGTCCAGAGATAAAAATCAGATCCAGTGTGCCTCCCCAATGTGAGTAGGGCCATCAGCTGGGTCTGGAGGCGTGGCCTGGGGGGGAAGAGTCAGGGGACGGAGGCCTCGTTATCTCCTCCACCTGGCCTGCCTCTGGCTCCTGGAGCTGAGCCAGGGAAGCCGGTGCTCCTGAGGTAAGTCCTGACGGCCCTTCCCCCTCACTTTCCAAGTCACTTTCTGGCAGGAGGCCCGGCTCGGGGGGCGCAGACACAACACTCACTCTCTTCTAGCTCTGATGATATGAACCTAGTTGGGTAATGAAACATCTACAGGAAAACCAAGCTCAGAGAGCATCAAGGACCCTAGAGTCCTCCTCCTCTTCCACTCCACAAACCCCGCTTCCCTCTAGCCCTGAGGATGTTACCTAGTTGGGTAATGAAACATCTGCAAGAAAAATACCAACCTCAGAGAGCACCAAGGATCCCACAACACTTCAGCCCTAGGCTACAAATATTCTCGTCTATTGGTATAGGTGACCTTGTTATAAACATCCTAGCAGACAGCAAAATCAATACCTCATTTGGACATTTGAGTTTCCCCATCTGCTTGAGCATTTTCCTCAGCCTTTCCCGGTCTCCGAGTTCACCGAGAGGGACAGCAGCTTCCACAGGAGCAGTCTAGAAAAAGAAATCGGGGAGGGGTAGGAATTACCCACACATATCAACTGTACAGGTAGTCCTAGACTTTGGAAAAAGTGCAAAGAAGAGCAACTAAAATAACTAAGGGCCTGGAGACAAAAACGCATGAAGAACAGTTGCAGGAACTAGGTATGCAGTTGCAGGAACTAGGTATGCAGTTAGTCTAGACCAGTGGTAGTCAACCTGGTCCCTACCGCCCACTACTGGGCGTTCCAACTTTCATGGTGGGCGGTAGAGGTTTTGTCCGATACTGAAGCACTTTCCTTTTTTTTTTTATTGAAAAAGTTTTACAAAACTTCCCCCTGTTTCCCCTTCCCCTCCCCTTCCTTCACAAACCCCCTTCCCCCAACTTCCCAGAACAAACACAAGGTGTAGTTAAAAATAAAACAAACATATGCTATAAATTTTTCCCTCCTAACTCAATTATACTCCTACAATTCTCATCAATTCCTAACCTCCCCCAAAACAATCAAAAATAATACATCCTAATCGTTCAAAGGCAGTCTGATAACTCTTAGTTTGATATCTGTTTTGAATATAGTCAATCCATTTTTTCCATTCATTTAAATATCTTTCTTGCGTATTGTCTTTCAAAAATTGCCAATTGCCAAATTGGCAACTTTCAATATCCATTCTCCTATTGTAGGTACTTCTTTTTTCTTCCAATACTGTCCTATCAGTAATCTTTCACCACTTTCCTTTTTTCTGAATTTAAATGACTTTAAAAAAAAAATTCATAGCATTATTTAAAAACATTTTCATTAGGTTTTCATAAAATTCCCTGTGACAATTTAAAGTTCTGAAAATATACTATTTGTATCGCCCGCGCATAAGTTTAGTTCACGTTACGTAAGTGAAAGTAAATGGCACTATAGTGTGACCTCAAACAAAAGAGCCTCGTCCCAGAATAGCTCGCGCATCTCCCCCCACACCACCCACCTGTAACAGACAAGCAGAGCTGGTAGCTGGTGCCCTCCCCCAACCCAATCCACGATGCGCGAGAGGCATGAGCAGGCAATGATAAACGGCGCATTACTGTGGAACCGGTGGGCGGCTAGAAAATTTTACTACTAACAGAGATACAAAAGTGGGTGGTAGGTATAAAAAGGTTGACTACCCCTGGTCTAGACTCTAGAGAAAAGAAGGACTAGGGGGACCTTATAACAGTTTTCTGGTATTTGAGGGGCTGCCAACAAAGAAAAGGGGCATCACCTTATTTTCCAAAGCACCTGAAGGCAGGACAAGAAACAATGGGTGGAAACTCATCAAGGTGAGAAGCAACCTGGAATTGAGCAGAAACTTCCTAACAGTGTGGACAATTAACCAGTGGAACAGCTTGCCACCAGAAGTTGTGGTGCTTCATCACTGGAGGCTTTGAAGAAGAGACTGGAGAGCCACTTATCTGAAATGGTACAGGGTCTTCTGCTTGAGCAGGGGGTCGGATTAGAAGATCTCCAAGATCCCTTCCAGCTCTATTCTGAATGATTACAGTTCATTTAGTAGTGAATGTTCAAAATTAAAACGGCACTGAAGAAAGTAACTTATGACCAGTTTTCACATTTACAGCATCCCCATGGTCATGTGATCAGAATTTGGCTGCTTAGCAACTGGTTCCTATTTATGACGGATACGGTGTCCCAGGGTCACATGATCTGCTTTTGCGAGCGTCTGACAAGCAAAAACAATGCGGAAGCCAACGCTGTTCCTAAGTTAACAACTTCATTGATTCATTTAACAACTGCTGCAAGAGAGGTTGTAAAATGGGGGCAAAACTCACTTAACAAATGCCTCACTTAGCAACATAAATTTGGGGCTCAGTTGTGGTCATACGTCAAGGACTGCGTGTACCAGTTTTGCAGCAACCTGCTCTAGAGTTGAAGACGAAACCTGTTAGAACTGCTAATGCTGGCAATTTCTAAGGCATGTGGACTTCAAATCCCAGAATTCCCCAGGAAGCTTGGCTATTCATGAGAGTTCTGAGATGTGAAGTCCAGTTACTCACAGGTTGTCCCAGTTGGGAAATGTTGGATTGGAGCATTTTTTCTCAACTCTGCAACTTTAAGATATGTGGAGGCACTTACCCCCGACAAGAATTGCTAGAATGTTTAAGAATAAATCTGAAAAATGTTGGAAATGTCACCAGACACCCGGTTCATATTACCACATGTGGTGGACATGTGTAGAAGCCAAAAGATGCTGGTCTAAAATCCACACATGGTTGGAAAAGATGATTAAGAAACATATTGATTTTAAACCAGAAATTTTTTTATTGGGAATTATATTATCTGAAACATATAATAGAGAAGTGAGATATTTGATTGTAAATGTTTTAACAGCAGCTAGGATTGTATTTGCCAAAAATTGGAAAAATGACAGACTTCCATTGCAAGATGAAATTATTATGAAAATGCTGGAATGTGCAGAAATGAGTAAATTGACATTAGAAATTAGAGAACAGGAAGAGAAACAATTCTACAAAATATGGGATCTCTTTTATCAGTGGTTAGAGAGATAAATTAAAGAGATTTAAGTAAGATTGTATAATGAAAACGTTAAATTATATGATGGAGTTTAGGGAATGAGATTGGAGATGCTTAACATTAAATTAAGAAAGCCGATTAGAATAGAGAGAATGAAATGTTATTCTTAATTGAGATTAATTGATTAAAATGTTGAAAGACATATTATATTGTTAAAAAAAAAGATTGATAAATTAGTTGTAATGAACATGGTGATCTGCACAAAGACTGACGATCAACCCACCGACGCAACGTATTTGGATTGAAGATTGTTTTATGTATGTGTGTTTTTAAAAAATAAAAAAGTTTTTATATAAAAAAAAGATTGATAAATTAGTTGTAATGAACATGGTGATCTGCACAAAGACTGACGATCAACCCACCGACGCAACGTATTTGGATTGAAGATTGTTTTATGTATGTGTGTTTTTAAAAAATAAAAAAGTTTTTATATAAAAAAAAAAGATGTGTGGACTTCAACTCCCAGAATCCCCCAGCCAACTTGTTCCATCGATTAATCGTTCTGTCAGGAAATTCCTCCTTATTTCCAGGTTGGGTCTCCCTCTGTTGAATTTCCACCCATTACTTCTCGTCCTGCCCACTACAAGCACAATCTACATTGTACACAGATCTACACGCGGGAGGCCCCGTACCTTGTTCACGTGCTCTGCCATCGTGTGATAATTCAGCCCGGCTTTGGATTTGAACTGTTTTTTACAGTGCTGGCATTTCAAGGCATCCTGCAGCTGAAACGAAGGAGAAAAAAGCATACTATTTCAGACAAAGAAATCGAGAGTGAATACGATTTGCCTTCCGTCAATCTACACTTAGCACTAATTGTGTGATTACCGTATTTTTCGGTGCATAAGATGCACCGGAGTATAAGACGCACCTTAATTTTAGGAGAGGAAAACAAGAAAAAAAAATTCTGCTGTTCTGTCCCCCCTCGCCTCCGTCCGAGCGATGGCTTAATTAGCCGGCACTATCAGCTCTGGCAGCAAACTAGCGAGCATCTGCCAAGTGACTCTGTTATCTCCCTCGATGCCGATGAGTCAAACAGTACTTCAGCTCTAGTCAAGCAGTTGATTTGCCTGCTACGAAGAGGCATAGCAGCCCTTGCTGCTTTTATATCCTGTGGGGTGTGGCTCCATGACTCAGCACTTCCTAGGCCTGCCCCACCCCTGCTTCTGTTGTTCCCGCCTCTCCTGCCTACGAAACCTATGGTTCAGCCAGGCCTGATTGCCATCAGCTGGGTCTGGAGGCGTGGCCTGGGGGGAAGAGTCAGGGGAAGGAGGACTCGTTATCTCCTCCACCTGGCCTGCCTCTGGCTCCTGGAGCTGAGCCAGGGAAACCGGTGCTCCCGAGGTAAGTCCTGATGGCCCTTCCCTCTCACTTTCCGAGTCACTTTCTGGCAGGGGGCCCGGCTCGGGGGGCGCAGACACAACACCTGCCTAGCAGAGCAATACGGGTCTATTTGTCTTTTTTTGGGAGCGCACCAGTCTACCTTCTTTAAAAATAGAGGCACCAGTCTCCTAGCCACCTACAGCGCTGATCAGCTGTAATGTGGCCCTTTGAAGCACCGTGGCAGATGCAAGACCGTTTTCATGAGGACGCCCGACTGTGCAACACACAGAGGCCGACAACCTCCGAAGGGTGGGGGGTGGCAGGTGGGTGGGGCTACATTCGGTGTTGCTGTGTCTGTGCCCCCTGAGCCGGGCCCCCTGCCAGAAAGTGACTCGGAAAGTGAGGGGGAAGGGCCATCAGGACTTACCTCGAGAGCACCGGCTTCCCTGGCTCAGCTCCAGGAGCCAGAGGCAGGCCAGGTGGAGGAGATAACGAGGCCTCCGTCCCCTGACTCTTCCCCCCCCCGACCACGCCTCCAGACTCAGCTGATGGCAATCAGGCCTGGCTGGACCCTAGCTTTTGTAGGCAGGAAAGGCGGGAACAACAGAAGCAGGGGTGGGGCAGGCCTAGGAAGTGCTGAGTCACGGAGCCATACCCCACAGAGTATAAAAGCAGTCCTGGCTGCTCTTCTGCTCTGTGACGAGCAAAAATTGAGTTGAACTCTTTGACTCGGAGAAGTGAGCTGAACATTCGACCTGGACTGCTGACTTCCTGGTTGCCTGGCAACCCCAAGGTAAAAGGGAGACTTTGGCAGGCAGCTGCAGATTCCCTGCCAGGACTGATAGCAGCCGTGAACTCAATTACTGGCTCGTTTAGTCAGCTCGTGTGGCTGAGGCCGGGAGGGGACGGAACAGGTATATAAGACGCACCCAGATTTTCACCCTCTTTTGGACGGTAAAAGGTGCATCTTATACACCGAAAAATACGGTAGGTTGTGCGTCGATTTTTTGCTTAACCTCTTCTGAGTTTTTAGAGTTGCTCAAAATGGTAGTAGTTTTACGATCCCCGCAAAATAAAATAAATACACCCACAGAGGATAAATGCAATTGATAAAACAAACCAGAACCAAATGCTGCAAATGCGTATAGGCATTCCTCGGCATATGACCTTCATGGAACCTGCCCAGTGATGGGATTCAATTAATTTAACAACCGGTTCTCTGCTCTAATGACCGGCTGGGTGGGCGTGGCCATGGTGGGCGTGGCCAGGGGAGTGACAGGCAGCACTCGGCCTCCTGCACTCCCCCTGGGAGCAAAAATGGACCACGGGGGGGGGGGGCGCACTACCACCCCCGCATCCCATTTTGGGCCTAGTAGGCCTCCCTGCAGCCTCCTGGGAGCAAAAACAGGCCAGGGTGGGGGGGCGCTGCCTGGTTTTGGCCCTAGTAGGCCTCCCTGCACTTATCTGGGAGCCATAATGGGGTGCATGGGGACTCCAGGAAGGGGCGGGGAAGAGAGGGTTCAGCCAGGAATTTAACAACCGGTTCACTTGAACCGGCTGAATCTCACCACTGAACCTTCCCATTACAACCGTATGTTGTGACCGTTGTAAATCGGGTCTCAACAGGGCAAGAAAATAAAGGGGAAATTTAAGATAGCTTGGATTTAATTTCCATGGAATGGCCTGAATCATCTTTATATCAACATCTTAGTAGCAACACAACTGATACAGGTGGTCCTCGACATACGGCCATTTGTGACGATACTGAAAAAAGTGACTTACAACCAGCCCTTAAGGCGATTTTAGCGTCCCGATGGTCGTGGGATCGAACAATGGATTTTCCGGTCCCAATTGCAGTCATAAGTTGAAGCCTACCTATACATAGACTTATGACCACAATTGTGTCCAAAATTTTGTTGCTAAGCGAGACAGTTGCTAAGTGAATTTTGCCTCCTTTCACAACTTGCCACGGCTGTTATGTGAATTTAGTCACACGGTTGTTAAGTGAATCTGGCTTCCCTACCGACTTTGCTTGTCGGAAGGTCGCAAAAGGGGATCGTGTGACCCTGGGACCGTCACAAAAACGAGCCAGATGCCAAGCGTCCAAATTTTAATCACGGGACCAACAGGGACGCTGCAACGGTTGTAAGTGTGAAAAATGATCATGTTACTTTTTTTCAGGGCTGTTGTAACTTTGAACACGCACTAACTGAACTGTTTTAATCGGTGGAACAACTTGCCTCCAGAAGTTGTGAATGCTCCAACACTGGAAGTTTTTAAGATGATGTTGGATAACCAATTGTCTGAAGTGGTGTAGGGTTTCCTGCCTAAGCAGAGGGTTGGACTAGAAGACCTCCAAGGTCCCTTCCAACTCTGCTACTCTACTCTACTCTGCTCTGCTCTGCTCTGCTCTAGTCCACTCCACTGCATTCCACTCTCCACTCCATTCTATTGTAAGTCAAGGACTACCTGTATATTAAACTGCCACAATCCAGCAATTGTGATGCCAGGGTTCCAGGCAGGCGTGAAATCCAGCAGGTTCTGACAGGTTCTGAAGAACCGGTAGCGGAAATTTTGAGCAGTTCGAAGAACTGACAAATACCACCTCTGGCTGGCTCCAGAGTGGGGAGAGAATGGGGATTTTGCAGAATCCTTCCCCCAGGAGTGGGGAGGGAATGGAGATTTTGCAATATCCTTCCCCCAGGAGTGAGGAGGAGGAATGGGGATTTTGCAGTATCCTTCCTCCAGGAGTGGGGAGGGAATGGGGATTTTGCAGTATGCTTCCCCCAGGAGTGGGGAGGGAATGGGGATTTTGCAGTATCCTTTCCCCAGGAGTGGGGTGGGAATGGAGATTTTGCAGTATCCTTTCCCCAGGAGTGTGGAGGGAATGGGGATTTTGCAGTATCCTTTCCCCAGGAGTGGGGAGGGAATGGGGATTTTGCAGTATCCTTCCCCCAGGAGTGGGGATTTTGCAGTATCCTTCCCCCAGGAGTGGGGAGGGAATGGAGATTTTGCAGTATCCTTCCCCCAGGAGTGGGGAGGGAATGGGAATTTTGCAGTATCCTTCCCCCAGGAGTGGGGAGGGAATGGGGATTTTGCAGTATCCTTCCCCCAGGAGTGGGGAGGGAATGGGGATTTTGCAGTATCCTTCCTCTGCCACGCCCACCAAGCCACACCACGCCCACCAAGCGACACCACGCCCACAGAACCAGTAGTAAAAAAAATTTGGATTTCCCCCACTGGTTCTAGGCGCCTGGAATTCAGAATCCAGGGCCCAAGAGCAAATCCTGGTTGATCACGAAGGAACAGGACAAAAATTGGTCTTGGGCCAGAGTTAGCCCATCCAAAGCATCCGCAGCTGAAGATAGGGGGGGTTTCGTTTCTCGCCATTTGAACGGGGAGTGTGTGGCTTCTTACTTTTTGGCAGACTTCCATGTGCTTCTTGAGACCCAAGACCGTCTTCCGGGAGATCATGCCACAAGTCGGGCAAGAGACTTCTCCTTTCTCGTTGATTATCCGCTGCCACTGCTCCTCAGGGGTTGCTGGAGAAGAGACAAAAAAACAAACGAACTATGATTGCTGGTCAGGCTTAACAGTGAGGGGGGCTCTATTTTGGTTGGATCCCAGAACTCCGTTTCGGCTTCTCAGGAATAATATGCAGTATAAGGGTTGCTTTCATTCTCCTTTGGTTTTATGTATTTTATTTCCCTGCCTTGGTTGTTTTAATAAATAACTCAAGGCACCTAATGTACCTTTTCTCCTCCTATTTCGCCCACAATAACCCTGTGAGGTGGGCTGGACTGAAAGGAAGAGTGACTGGCTCAAAGTCACTCAATTGGCTTTCATGCCTAAGGGTAGACTAGAACTCCCAGTCTCCTGGTGTTTGACCCAAAGTCACCCAGATGGCTTTAACGCCTAAGGCAGGACTAGAACTCACAGTCACCTAGTGTTTGACCCAAAGTCATCCAGATGGCTTTAACGCCTAAGGCAGGACTAGAACTCACAGTCACCCAGTGTTTGATCCAAAGTCACCCAGATGGCTTTAACGCTTAAGGCAGGACTAGAACTCACAGTCTCCTGGTGTTTGACCCAAAGTCACCCAGCCAGCTTTCATGCCTAAGGCAGGACTAGAACTCACAGTCTCCTGGTGTTTGACCCAAAGTCACCCAGCCAGCTTTCATGCCTAAGGCAGGACTAGAACTCACAGTCTCCTGGTGTTTGACTCAAAATCATCCAGCCAGCTTTTATGCCTAAGGTAGGACTAGAACTCACAGTCTCCTGGTGTTTGACCCAAAGTCACCCAGCCAGCTTTCATGCCTAAGGCAGGACTAGAACTCACAGTCTCCTGGTGTTTGACCCAAAGTCACCCAGCCAGCTTTCATGCCTAAGGCAGGACTAGAACTCACAGTCTCCTGGTGTTTGACCCAAAGTCACCCAGCCAGCTTTCACGCCTAAGGCAGGACTAGAACTCATACTCTCCTGGTGACTGTGGGAATCCTACAATGGTCATGTGTGAAAACCAGCTATAAGTCATTTTTCTCCGTGCAATTGCAACTTTGAACTGTCACTAAATGGACGGTTAAAAGTCGAGGAGTACCTCAAGTTCTTATTTAACTTAGCATATCAGAGTTGGAAGGGACCTTGTAGGTCATCTAGTCCAATCCCCTGCTCAAGGAGGCCATTTCTGACAAGTGGCTGTGTCCTGTTTCTTCCTGAAAGCCTCCAGTGATGACTTCTGGAGGCAAAGTCATCTAACGAGGTTAATTGTTCCAATTGTCAGAAAATTTCTCCTTATTTCTAGGTTAATGTAGCCAATAATCAAACTGGCTGGCTGGATTAGAAGTCACTAAAACAGCTGAAACTCAAAACAATCATTCCTGTAACACAACCCCTGCAAAGGAAAGAAAACCCCTGACACAATTCTGCCTTAAATCACAACGTTCTTGAAAAATACAATAATCAATGGCCAGCCAGCAATTACAGAAATTACAATAAGTAGCAACAATAAATATGAGGTTGGTTTAACTCCCAATCCACGGATCAATGTAGGCTTGTTCACACCATCAACTTCAGATTCTAAACCTAGGGAAATGAATTGGCTAGAAGAAGCTGCTGATGTGTTTGTTTGGAATATCCAGCTGTCTCCAGTCCAGCAAAAGATTTTCTGGAGAAATATATTTTGGGCTGATTCCAGAGAAACGTATTTTGGCTTTGAAAGGCCTGCGGATTATTTGCCAAAATATCAAAATGCAGGAAACTTTATGGGTTTCCAAAGCAAGGAAAGAAAAACAAATTTTCAGTGGCAGGCAAAATTCATACTAAAATATATTCATACGGGTGGCAGATTTAATTACTTTTATCCGTTTGGTGCCTATTGAAAAGCAGATAGCAATTCTTATTTCTCCTTTTATATATAATACTTGAGTACTTTTTAAAGTTAGTAAAACATCAAAACTAAAAAAAAAAGTGTTTTTTAACCTTTAGGGTTAAAAAAAAATTGAAACAATGCAGAGGATTTTCTTAATATAAAGTATGATAAAGATTAATGAGTTAACAGAAGCATATATTATTCTCCACAGAAAAGAGAAGCAGGGATGGTCAAATTGATTCTTTTATCCAAGGAAGAGAATATATCTAACTTTGTTTCTGGTCTGAAATTGCTGGTGTCTTTGGCTTTGTGCTTCTCGAGCAAAGAGTGGTTGGAGCTGCCGTCTCTCTATTATTATTATTTTTATTTGCATTTATATCCCGCCCTTCTCCGAAGACTCAGGGTTGCTTACACTATGTTAGCAATAGTCTTCATCCTATTTGTATATTTATATACAAAGTCAACTTATTGCCCCCAACAATCTGGGTCCTCATTTTACCTACCTTATAAAGGATGGAAGGCTGAGTCAACCTTGGGCCTGGTGGGACAAGAACCTGCAGTAATTGCAAGCAGCTGTGTTAATAACAGACTGTCTTAACAGTCTGAGCCACAAGAGGCCCCAACAGAGAGGGTACGCAACTTGGGCGTTCTCCTGGATGGACGGCTGTCGTTTGAAGATCATTTGGCGGCCGTCTCCAGGAGAGCCTTTTACCAGGTCCGCCTGGTCCGCCAGTTGCGTCCCTTTCTGGACCGGGATGCCTTATGCACGGTCACTCATGCTCTCGTCACTTCCCGTCTGGATTATTGCAATGTTTCACATGGGGCTACCCTGAAGTGCACTCGAGACTCCAGTTAATCCAGAATGCAGCTGCTGGGTGATCGAGGAGCCCTCGTTGCTCCCGGTAACACCGCCTCGCAGTCTGCACTGGCTACCTGTGGTCTTTCGGGTGCGCTTCAAGGTTTTGGTTACCACCTTTAAAGCGCTCCATGGCTTAGGGCCCAGGTACTTACGGGACTGCCTGCTGTTACCTTATGCCTCCCATCGACCCATACGCTCTCACAGAGAGGGTCTCCTCAGGGTGCCGTCCGCCAAGCAATGCCGGCTGGCGGCCCCCAGGGGAAGGGCCTTCTCTGTTGGAGCACCTACTCTCTGGAACGACCTTCCCCCCAGTTTGCGCCAAATATCTGACCTTCGGACCTTTCGCCGGGAATTAAAAACTCACTTATTTATTCAAGCGGGACTGGACTGATTTTTTTAAACTTTTAAATTTTAAATTTTAAATTTTTAATCCTTTGTAATTTTATAGGGGGTATTTTAGGTTAGGTCAATCTGACGGTTTTAATTCGGCCACTATTGAATAGGTATTTTAAATTGTTATTTTAACTCTGTATACTTACTGTTTTTATTCTTGGCTGTACACTGCCCTGAGTCCTTCGGGAGAAGGGCGGTATAAAAATTTAATAAAATAAAATAAATAAATAAATAAATCTATAAATTTATTTATTATCTATTTATTTATCTATAAATAAATACTCTTTGCTCGAGAAGCACGAAGCCGAAGACACCAGCCTGAAGATGATGAGTGAGACCTCGTCGAAACGTCGCCAAGATACTCTCAACCTTACACGGGAAAAGACCCGAAAATGCCAAGATCTCTGATTTTGTTTTTGTTAACTAGATGTCATGTGAATCCCAAAGGCAAGAGGCAACCTCAACTTTCTGGTTTTTTCTTTTGAAGACGTTTTGCTTCTCATCCAGGAAGCTTCTTCAGCTCTGACTGAATGGTGAGGAAGGGAAGGATTTACTGTATTTTTCAGAGTATAAGACACACCTTCGTTTTTGGGGAGGAAAATAAGATAAAAGCTGATTGGCAGGTGGGATCGGCCTCCCAGAATACCCCCAATCAGCTGTTCCCAGAGGTGAATTTTAGCAACAGGTTCCTTGGTTGTGAGCTCTGTGCCTTGCTTTTTTTTTTTTTTACTTTCTTTCCTGCCTCTGAAACTTCTGAAACTCCATTTCAGAAAAAAACTTTTTTTTTTATGCCTCTGAAACAGCTTCAGGAAAAAAAGCCTCTGAAGCTCTGTTTGGAGGCTTCTTTTCTGAAGCTCTGTTTGGAGGCTTCTTTTCTGAAGCTCTGTTTGGAGGCTTTTTTTCTGAAGCTCTGTTTGAGGGCTTTTTTTCTGAAGCTCCGTTTCTGATGCTTTTTTCAACCTCTGAAACCTCCGTTTGAGAAGCTGGGCGGGGCTACATTCGGAGTATAAGATGCACCCAGATTTTCACCCTCTTTTTTGGGGGGGGAAAGGTGCGTCTTATACTCCGAAAAATACGGTATATACATACATATATATTTATTCTAAAAATATGAGTTCCAAGTATATTTGTAAAACAAAAAACAGACATTCTGCGAGCTCCGGAACTAAAATAATTAAAATTTTATTCTACTCTATTTTATTCTCTACCAAAGGCAGAGAGCTCTGCAATGGTAGCTTAATACTCCGACGATGTCAGCAGATGGCTGACGAAAGCTTAGTCCAGGGGTCTGCAAACTTGGCTCTTTTAAGACTTGTGGACTTCAACTCCCAGAGTTCCTGAGCCAGCTTTGCTGGCTGAGGAACTCTGAGAGTTGAAGTCCACAAGTCTTAAAAGAGCCAAGTTTGCAGACCTCTGGATTAGTAGAATAAAATTTTAATTATTTTAATTTCAGAGCTCGGAGAATGTCTGTTTTTTGTTTATATACATATACCTATACATATATACATATACATATACGTAGGTCTTTGGTTATTCGGGTTTTTTCCCGCGTAAAATTGGAAGTGTCTTGGCGATGTTTCGACAAAGTCCCATTCGTCATCTTCAGGCTGGGTGTTTAGAGCTTCGTGCTTCTAGAAGCACAAAATTTCTCCTAGAAGCACGAAGCTGTAAACACCCAGCCTGAAAATGACGAATGGGACTTCGTCGAAACGTCGCCAAGACACTTCCAATTTTACGCGGGAAAAAACCCGAATAACCAAAGACCTACATACAAACACCCGCGAAAACCTCAGAAAACAAATATACATATATATCGACAAGCATCTGAATTTTGAACGCCTAATTGTGGAGGTGCTGCCATGGCCGTGTGAAAAATGGTCGTAAGTCACTTTTTTCAGTGCCATCGTAACTTCAAATGGTCACTAAAGAAGAAGAAGAAGAATAGAAGAAGAAGAAGAATATAATTTATTGGCCAAGTGTGATTGGACACACAAGGAATTTGTCTTGGTGCAGATGCTCTCAGTGTACATAAAAGAAAAGATACGTTCATCAAGGTACGACATTTACAACATTTAAACATTTAAATTAAATTAAGACATTTAAACATTTAAACATTTAAATTAAATTAAGACATTTAAACGAATGGTTGTAAGTCGAGGACTACCTATAACTGCATACCGCTGTTAAAATTAGATGCCTTTATAAAGTTTTAGGGATGGAGGATGGGTATCCCCCATAGAAAGGCCAATAGAAAACCCTCAGGCTGACTGGATGCAATCAATCATTGCCTGTTTGACAGTACAATTCTATGATCTGGGGATTAACCTGGCTAGGAACGAAGGTTGATGTGCTCACAGGCCATAAAAGCCACTGGGAGAAAAACAATTAAACAGTTTGCAAAACCTAAAAACATTTTTTTCCCCAAACTTGGCCCCTGTAAGATGAGTGGACTTCAACTCCCAGAATTCCACCCATCTTAAAGGGAGTCAAGTTTGAAAAAAAAAACATTTGACTTAGAGAGACAAGGGAATTGCTGCAAAGGGAGCACCTGGCTCAATCTTACCTGGGGCTGAAGGAGCTGTGGCTAAGGTGGCGGCCTCTTTTCTCGCGTTGGATCCTGAAAGCTTTTTCTTATGATCTTCGGCGTTACCGCTGAGGAGGGAAGCTTCCAACTTCTTTGCCCGGTGGGCCTTAGCCTTGTCTTCTGCTTTCGCCAGCCCTGTTAAAAAAGCAGAAATGGATTTTGGAATGGAGAAGCGTTGGGCAGTCTCTGGGTTCGATAAGGGAGAATATTAGCTCGGGGTTGAAAACAAGGGGTCTTAGATGCTCTCCGAGCTTGTTTTCTTGCAGACGTTTCATTACCAAACAAGGTAACATCATCAGTAAGATAGAATAGAATAGAATAGAATAGAATAGAATAGAATAGAATTTTTATTGGCCAAGTGTGATTGGACACACAAGGAATTTGTCTTGGTGCAGATGCTCTCAGTGTACATAAAAGAAAAATACGTTCATCAAGGTACAACATTTACAACACAATTGATGGTCAATATATCAATATAAATCATAAGGATTGCCAGCAACAAGTTATAGTCATACAGTCATAAGTGGAAAGAGATTGGCGATGGGAACTATGAGAAGATTAATAGTAGTGCAGATTCAGTAAATAGTTTGACAGTGTTGAGGGAATTATTTGTTTAGCAGAGTGATGGTCTTCGGAAAAAACTGTTCTTGTGTCTAGTTGTTCTGGTGTGCAGTGCTCTATAGCGTCGTTTTGAGGGTAGGAGTTGAAACAGTTTATGTCCAGGATGCGAGGAGTCTGTAAATATTTTCACGGCCCTCTTCTTGATTCGTGCAGTATACAGGTCCTCAATGGAAGGCAGGTTGGTAGCAATTATTTTTTCTGCAGTTCTAATTATCTTCTGAAGTCTGTGTTTTTCTTGTTGGGTTGCAGAATCGAACCAGACAGTTATAGAGGTGCAAATGACACTCAGTAATTCCTCTGTAGAACTGAATCAGCAGCTCCTTGGGCAGTTTGAGCTTACTGAGTTGGCGCAGAAAGAACATTCTTTGCTGTCCTTTTTTAATGATGTTTTTGATGTTAGCTGTCCATTTAAGATCTTGCGATATGATAGAACCTAGAAATTTGAAGGTTTCTACTGTTGATACTGTGTTGTCTAGTATTGTGAGAGGTGGAAGTATGGAAGGGTTTCTCCTAAAGTGTGTTCATTCCAGATTGTTTTGGTTGCACCACAAGGCTAGTCGTTCGACCTCTCGTCTATATGCGGATTCATCATTGTCTCGAATGAGACCAATCACTGTTGTGTCATCTGCGAACTTCAGTAGAAGGGAGTGTGGGATATGGAGGAGGAGGAGGAGGAGGAGGAGGAGGAGGAGGAGGAGGAGGAGGAGGAGGAGGAGGAGGAGGAGGAGGAGGAGGAGGAGGAGGAGGAGGAGGAGGACTGTTCGGTCCTTGGTGCTCTCTGAGCTTGGCTGTTTTTTGCAGACGTTTTATAACCCAACTAGGGAACAGTTGCCAAAAGGAACTGTGGGATGTGGAGAGGAGGAGGAAGAGGAGGAGGACGACGATGACTGTGGAGACCTTGGTGCTCTCTTCGTTTGGTGGTTTTCTTGTAGACGTTTTATTACTCAACTGGGTCACATCATCAGTGCTAGAAGGGAGTGAGGTTTGCAGACAGGAAGAGGAAAAAGAAGAGGAGGAGGAGGAGGAGAATGACTGTGGGGGCCTTTGTGCTCTCTTAGCTTGGTGGTTTTCTTGCAGATCAAACTTGGTAACATCATCAATGCTGATGATATTACCTAGTTTGGTAATGAAACGTCTGCAAGACGTCTGGATTAGAAGAACCAGGTATGATATCTCCTAGGAAGGTCCTGGCAGGGCATACATGGGTGTGAACCAACCTCTATTTCTTCATTTTGTTCTTAAAAATCTAAACCATAATTATTTCTCCGCGCTTATTGCATCGGCAGATAATCGCCCAGCCACCCTGTTTAGGGTGACCCGCTCCCTGCTTGCGCAGGAGGCTCGGGAGGACCCCTTGCAGGGTCGTGCTGAGGATTTTGTACAGTATCTGTCTGATAAAATCGCTCGGATCCGGAGCGGTCTGGACGCTGATCGGATAGATCCGGGCGAGATGACAGGGCCGAGTCTTGTGGACATTACCTGGGCTGAGTTTGATCCTGTGACTCCCGACAACATGGACAGGTTGTTGGGCAGGCTGAATCCCACCACATGTTTATTGGACCCGTGTCCCTCCTGGTTGGTACTGGCCACACGGGAGGTGACACGAGGCTGGCTCCTGGGAGTTATCAATACTTCCTTGTTGGAGGACATTTTTCCCACCGCCTTGAAAGAGGCGGTGGTGAGGCCCCTCCTCAAGAAGCTTTCCCTGGACCCAGCTGTATTGGTGAACTATCGTCCAGTCTCCAACCTTCGCTTTTTGGCGAAGGTTGTTGAGAGTGTAGTGGCATATCAGCTTCCCCAATACCTGGAGGAATCTGTCTTTCTAGACCCGTTCCAGTCCGGCTTCAGACCTGGGTACAGCACTGAGACGGCTTTGGTCACGTTGGTGGATGACCTCTGGAGGGCTCGGGACAGGGGATGTTCCTCTGTCCTGGTCCTTTTAGATCTCTTGGTGGCTTTTGATACCATCAACCATGGTATCCTGCTGCGATGGTTGGAGGGATTGGGGGTAGAAGGCACCGTTTATCGGTGGTTCTCCTCCTATCTCTCTGACCGTTCGCAGACAGTGTTGGCAGGGGGGCAGAGATCGACTTCTAGGTACCTCACTTGTGGGGTGCCTCAGGGGTCTGTTCTCTCGCCTCTTCTGTTCAACATCTACATGAAGCCGCTGGGTGAGGTTATCCGTGGTTTTGGGGTGGATTATCATCTGTACGCTGATGATACTCAGCTGTACATTTCCACCCCGAACCACCCCAACGAAGCCGTCGAGGTGATGGCCCGGTGTCTTGAGGCCGTGCGGGTCTGGATGGGGAGGAACAGGCTCCAGCTCAACCCGACCAAGACCGAGTGGCTGTGGGTTCCGGCATCCCGGTACAGTCAGCTTTCGCCCTCGCTGACTGTTGGGGGTGAAGTATTGGCCCCCAGGGGAAGGGTGCGCAACTTGGGCGTTCTCCTGGACGACCGGCTGTCTTTAGAAGAACACCTGACGGCTGTCGCCAGGGGAGCATTTTATCAGGTTCGCCTGATTTGCCAGTTGCGCCCGTTCCTTGACCGGGACTCCTTACGCACGGTCAGTCATGCCCTCGTTACATCTCGCCAGGACTATTGTAATGCTCTCTACATGGGGCTCCCCTTGAAGAGCACCAGGAGGCTCCAGTTAGTCCAGAATGCGGCTGCGCGGGTAATAGAGGGAGCACCACGATGCTCCCATATAACACCCATCCGCCGTGGCCTGCACTGGCTGCCGGTAGCCTTCCGGGTGCAATTCAAGGTGTTAGTGACCACCTTCAAAGCGCTCCATGGCTTAGGACCGGGGTATCTACGAGACGGCCTTCTGCCACTGATAGCCTCCCAACAACCTGTGCGCTCCCACAGAGTGGGCCTGCTCAGGGTGCCATCGATCAAACAATGTCAGTTGGCGGCCCCCAGAGGGAGAGCCTTCTCTGTGGCAGCACCGGCTCTTTGGAACGAGTTACCTCCGGGATTACGCCAACTCCCCGACCTCCGAACCTTCAAGCGGGAATTAAAAACTTTATTATTTAATCGTGCGGGACTAGCCTAAATGTATTTTAAATATATTTTAATTATAGTTTTTAAATTTTAAAGGGTTTTATGTCGGTTTTGACCGTTTTAGTAATTTGGCCAATTAATATATTCATTTTAAATGTTTTTAAATTTGTTTATTTATATTATGTGTATTTTTGTATTTTTAATATGGTTGTAAACCGCCCTGAGTCCTTCAGGAGAAGGGCGGTATAGAAATTGGATTATAAATAAATAAATAAATAAATAAATTATAAATAAATAAAACCAAACGTGTCTACTGCAAAGCCAAAGCCCAACATTCAAGAGTCCTGGGTCCAATACCAGCCCCTTAAGAAGGTTTTGGTTACTACCTTTAAAGCGCTCCATGGCTTAGGGCCCGGGTACTTACGGGACCGCCTGCTGTTACCTCATGCCTCCCACCGACCCGTACGCTCACACAGAGAGGGCCTTCTCAGGGTGCCGTCCGCCAAGCAATGTCGGCTGGCGGCCCCCAGGGGAAGATCCTTCTCTGTGGGGGCTCCTATCCTCTGGAACGAACTTCCCCCGGGTTTACGCCAAATACCTGACCTTTGGACCTTCCGCCGCGAATTGAAAACATTTATTTATTTGCGCGGGGCTGGCTTAAATTTTATTGGTTTTAAATTTTTATTATTAATTTTTAATGGGTTTTAGTTTTATATGTTCCAAAGTTTTAGGCCAATTATGTAATAAGTTTTTTAATTCGTATTTTAATTGTATATTGCACTGTTTGTTTTACCTTGGCTGTACACCGCCCTGAGTACTTCGGGAGAAGGGCGGTATAAAAATCGAATAAATAATAATAATAATAAGTTCTCCAGTAGGGCTCAACCAGTGCTGTCTTTGTTTTTGATTTCCCAGCCTGGCTGATAGCAATGGGGATTATAACATAATAACAGAGTTGGAAGGGACCTTGGAGGTCTTCTAGTCCAACCCTCTGCTCAGGCAGGAAACCCTACACCATTTCAGACAAATGGCTATCCAACATTTTCTTAAAAATTTCCAGTGTTGGAGCATTCACAACTTCTGCAGGCAAGTCGTTCCACTTATTGATTGTTCTAACTGTCAGGAAATTTCTCCTTAGTTCTAAGTTGCTTCTCTCCTTGATTAGTTTCCACCCGTTGCTTCTTTGTTCTGCCCTCAGGTGCAGACGTACCGAGATCCTGGATACGGGATCTGCTGGTTGTCTCCTTTCCAGATACTAATCAGGGCCAACCCTAACTAACTTTTAGAGTTCAGTCATAAGTCAAGGACTATTTTTATAGGTCCTTAAAGGTAAGGACCACCATCTTAAACTGCGCCTGGAAGGAAACTGGTGGGGGGCAGTGCACCCAAAAGGCACCAAACACTGAGCACCCTGCAAGATTCTGGACCAGTTGTAGCTTTCAGATAGTCTCCAAGGGCAGCCCCATGAACTGCACACTGCAGTTGTCCAGCTGGCGTGAGTGAAGTCCGTCCAGCCCAAGAAAGGGCACAAGGCCAAAGTCAGAAATGGAGGAGGAGGAGAAGCAGCAGGTGTTGAAAAACCTTCTCCCTGCCCTCCTCTCTTTTTCCAGGCAACTTAGCGAACAGGGATTGGTTACTAGTCCACATGAACCATTTCTTGTGGTTCATGTGGACTAGTTTTTTTGCCAGAAAAATGGAAGCTAATTCTTTTATCTTATCTTTGCAGTTAAAAGATCTTTATCTTTGCAGATATAAGAATTCAAACCTTCCTGTCTTGTTGAGTTATTATTGGATTATTATTTATTTATTTATTTATTTATTTTATTAGATTTATAAACCGCCCTTCTCCCGAAGGACTCAGGGCGGTGTACAGCCAAAATAAAAAAAACAATGTACAGTTAAAATAAAATTTAAAAACTTATTATTATTAGATTTTAAATTTACTGGTTTTAAATGGGTTTTTATTATTTATATTGTTTTTAATAATTCGGCTATAGAATAAGTTTTTTAATTGTCATTTTAGTTTGTATTTATATGTATTTTTAATTGCCTGTGAACCGCCCTGAGTCCCTAGGGAGATAGGGCGGTATATAAATATGAAAAATAAATAAATAAATAAATAAATAAATAAATAAATAAATAAATAAATAAATAATACAGTGTGGCCGAAATTAAAACAGTTAAAAAATCTAAAAAACCCCAATTAAAACCAGAGAGAAATTTAAAATTTAAAGCTAAACAATTTAAGAAAGCCCCGCACGAACAAACAGATATGTTTTCAGTTCGCGGCGAAAAGTCCGAAGGTCAGGTATTTGACGTAAACCAGGGGGAAGTTCATTCCAAAGAGTGGGGGCCCCCACAGAGAAGGATCTTCCCCTGGGGGCTGCCAGCCTACATTGTCTGGCGGACGGCACCCTGAGAAGGCCCTCTCTGTGCGAGCGTACGGGTCGGTGGGAGGCATGAGGTAACAGAAGGCGGTCCCGTAAGTACCCAGGCCCTAAGCCATGGAGCGCTTTAAAGGTGGTAACCAGAACCTTGAAATGCACCCGGAAGGCAACAGGAAGCCAGTGCAGTCTGCGCAGGAGAGGTGTCACATGGGAGCTACGTGAGACTCCCTCTATCACCCGCGCAGCTGCATTCTGGACCAACTGAAGCCTCCGAGTGCATCTCAAGGGGAGCCCCATGTAGAGAGCATTGCAATAATTATGGGAGAGGAAATGAAAATGGAGAAAACAGTTATTTTACCTTTTAATCCAAAAGTTCCTGAGATGGATGGCTGCTCTCCGGTAAACTTCTTAGGCGTTTTCTGTTTCCTTCCTAACTCAAAAAGGAGAAAACAGAAATAAAACTTTGGTCAAACCCCTGGGTGTTGAGTCGCCCTTCTGCAATTAGCGCTTGGTTTTGCATAATTTATACCTCAACTAATGGCCTTGAAAAGAGAGAACAAAAGAACCGGGGATTAAATCTAATTATTAGATTCAATAAATCCAATTAGAGTTCTCCTGATTTTTATCGTGCCCTCTCTGTTTTCTATTATTACTCTTTGTAGCTTTTTGGGGTTCTACTCTTTTTATAGTGACAAATTCCTTGTGTGTCTAATCATACTTGGCCAAATAAGATTCTGTTCAATTCTAATTCTAATTCTAATTATTTTAATTTTACCAGTAATTCTAATTCTCAGTCTCATTCTAATTCTAGAGTTTCCTTGTGCTGTCAAATCTTTGGATCACATCTGGGAAGAAATTTGGCAAATCAATAAATAAAATAATAAATAAAATGGGATGCACAATCCCTACCTCAACCCCCAGCCCAGAAATTTCTCCTTAGCCTTCTTGAGCTTCTGAGGTTTCGCTAATACAGGTTCCAAATTTGTTCTTTACGAACGTAAGGACTAGAAACTTGGCTTTAGAAAATAACAACACAAGAGAGAATGCTTCATTTTCCCACAATGTTTAGAGCTGGAACTTCCAAATGCTGGTGACCCAGGCAGGATAATTTCAAGAATGGGCCCCAAATTAAGGAAGATATTGCAGAATCTGACAGCACTGTTTACTTTTAAAATAAAGTATATAACTAGTCCTCGACTTACGACCACAGTTGAGCCCCAAATGTTTGTTGCTAAGCAAAACAGTCATTAAGTGAGTTTTGCCCCATTTTACGACCCGTCTTGCCACCATGGTTAAGTGAATCACTGCAGTCGTTAAGTGAGTAACATGGTTGTTACATGAATCTGGCTTTCCCAAGGACTTTGCTTGATGGAAGATCGCAAAAGGGGATCACATGACCCCAGGACGCTGCAACCTGTCATAAATCTGAGCCAGTTGCCAAGCGGCCAAATGTTGATCACGTGACCCTGGGGATACTGCAACGGTCGTAAGTGTGAAAAATGGTCATAAGTCACTTTTTTCCAGTGCTGTTGTAACCTTAAAATGATCACTGAACGAATCATTTTAAGCCGAGGACTACCTGTAATGGCTTCAGCTAAAGTTAGGCAATTCTGCTCATGCAGAAATGTTGACCCAATTAGAATAGAATAGAATAAGAGAGTTGGGAGGGACCTTGGAGGTCTTCTAGTCCAACTTTGGCAACTATAAGACTTGTGGACTTCAACTCCCAGAGTTCCTCAGCAAGCAAAACTGACTGAGGAATTCTGGGAGTTGAAGTCCACAAGTCTTAAAATTGCCAAGGTTGGAGACTCCTGTTTAAGTCCAACCCCTTGCTCAAGCAGGAAACCCTACACCACTTCAGACAAATGCCTATCCAATCTCTTCTTAAAAACTTCCAGTGTTGGAGCATTCACAATTTCTGGTGGCAAGTTGTTCCACTGATTAATTGTTCTCACTGTCAGGAAATTTCTCCTTAGTTCTAAGTTGCTTCTCTCCTTGATTAGTTTCCACCTGTTGCGTCTCGTCCTGCCCTCAGGTGCTTTGGAGCAGGGGTCTCCAACCAAAGCTGGCTGAGGAATTCTGGGAATTGAAGTCCACAAGTCTTAAAGGGACCAAGGTTGGAGACCCCTGCTTTGGAGAATAGCTCAATTAGTCAGTTCTATTCCCACCCCTTCCTGCTTGCACCCAAACACAACACAAGCAAGCCAAACACCGCACAAGCTTCCCATTTTAAACTCGGAGGAGGTGGCGGCGGCGTAGGGAAGGGGGGCCTCCGCTCCCCCCAAAAGTTTGAGAAACGCTGATCTAATCTTACTGTGCTTCATCCTTTCGGGGTCTTCCTCCTGCTTGAAGGACTGTCTGCTGGCATGATGTTTGGAGCCGCGGGTGCCCGGCGTCTGGCTGAGCGGAGTGGCAGCCCCTTCCCCGCCTCCAGCTGCAGCGGTCTTCAAAGCCCTGATGCCTTGGCTCACGGCCGCGTGCTCTCCGTTCTCGGGGTGCTGCAAGGCGACGGCCTTCTCCACTTTCGATTGTTTGGGGTGTAGGGTGGGGGACATGGTGCGTTCGGCAGCTCTAGGGCGAAAGTCAGATTTAAGGAGAAGTCAAGCCGGGCCAGAATCAGGTGCGGAAGATCAGATCCACATTTTGTGTTCACTTTAAATTTACCAACCAAAAAAAACCACAAAAACCACACGGTTCAGACCGGTTCACTGGAACCAGTAGCAAAAATTACAAGTGGGCCTGCCCCCCTGCTCTGGTTCTACGCCTATTGTGTCTGCGCCTCCCCAAGCCAGGCCCCCTGCCAGAAAGTGACTCAGAAAGTGAGGGGGAAGGGCCATCAGGACTTACCTCGGGAGCACCAGCTTCCCTGGCTCAGCTCCAGGAGCCAGAGGCAGGCCAGGTGGAGGAGATAACGAGGCCTCCGTCCCCTGACTCTTCCCCCCCAGGCCACGCCTCCAGACCCAGCTGATGGCAATCAGGCCTGGTTGGACCCTAGGTTTCGTAGGCAGGATAGGCGGGAACAACAGAAGCAAGGGTGGGGCAGGTCTAGAAAGTGCTGAGTCATGGAGCCACACCCCACAGGATATAAAAGCAGCAAGGGCTGCTATGCCTCTTCGTAGCAGGCAAATCAACTGCTTGACTAGAGCTGAAGTACTGTTTGTTGACTCATCGGCATCAAGGGAGATAACAGAGGCACTTGGCAGACACTCACTAGTTTGCTGCCAGAGCTGATAGTGCTGGCTAATTAAGCCATCGCTCGGATGGAGGCGAGGGGGACAGAACAATGCCATCTATTTAGGCACATTTTTGAGGCCGGGCGCATGTGCAGAAGGCCTGATGCATATGTGGAAGGCAGACACACTGTCAGGGTTCCAAGGAGCAACCCCAATGAAATAAAGCTCTGAGGCTTGAGGTTCCTCAAAGTTCCAATTTATTAGGGATGTCATGTTGGCACAGCTGGGAAAACCCAAAACTGAAAGCTTCCAGGTTTTCCACACCCAGTTGACAATTCACAGCCCTGCCCCACACCCACAAGTTCATCACATTGTCCAATCAACTCTTCACACTCAACTGGATACAATCTTCAGGCAGTCTCCATCAGACACAGGCAAAAGTCCTTGACTACGGAATGTTGTTATGACTAACTTTCTACCGTTCCAAAAACAACCCCCTCCCAACTTCCCCAGATAAAATATGTGGCAGTTAAGAAACAAAAAGAAAATTGCCTTCCAAAACTGACACCCGCGTGCGCACACGAAGCAAGCATGTGCACAGCAAACCGGTAGTAACATAACGTGAAACCCACCATTGGAGACTAGTAAAACACCAACAGGAAAAGACCCAAGGCTCACTGTACTGCACGATCCCCTGGAGCATCTCAATCACCAAACCCCAGAATCCTACAAAAATCCATCCATTCACTCAGCCATTTTGTCAGCCACCCCGGAAACATGCTGCTGTCGCTGAAGTTTCTGAAAAGTAAATAAACAGAGATCTTCTTTCCTTGTAGCCAGCCTCTATTTTATTTCCAGGGTCTTTCTCCTGGCTTGGAACTGGACTGGGTTTTTTCTTCCAACATATGGATGCTAGGCTGATGCCTTTTTTGAGCCCACCCCCCACCCACCCAGATTCTACCATTCCAGATCCCTTTCCTACACCAAGGCTTGACTGCCGGTGATCATTCTAGATCCATGTGTCAATTCATCATTCTGCTCTCCAGGTGGGTGTCCTGTACATTTCTTGGGACTTTCTGAATCTTAGATTACAGGACACTCATCACGTTTCATGCATGTTTCACCATGCAATCATGCAATCTTGATTGCAGAAAATGTAACTTCTTTAACAGAGTTATTAATACTTGGAACACGCTACCTAACTCTGTGGTCTCTTCGCAAAACCCCCAAAGCTTTAACCAAAAACTGTCTACTATTGACCTCACCCCATTCCTAAAAGGTCCGTAAGGGGCGTGCATAAGAGCACAAAAGTGCCTACCGTTCCCGTCCTATTGTTTCCTTTCATTATATCCAATTAATATAGTTATTACATACTTACGCTCATATATATGCTTATATATTATATAGTTATTTTCATGCTTATGCTTATATATACTGTTGTGTAGGCTGACTCTGTAAACTGCTTAGAGAGGGCTGTAAAGCACTGTGAAGCGATATATAAGTCCAAGGGCTATTGCTATTGCCCTTCCTTCTTTCCTTCCTTCCTTCCTGCCTGCCTCCCTCCCTTCCTTCCTGTTAGAATGCAGCATTGCAGGTTAACTCTGCCCACTGTCATGAGTTCGAACCCAATTGGCTCAAGGTTGACTCAGCCTTCCATCCTTCCGAGGTCGGTAAACTGAGGATCCAGAATGTTGGCTTCCCCTAGCCCCTCCTCTTGCTCCGGAGGTCCTGGCCCCTACCTTTTCTTCCCTGGCCCCTTGCTGGTTGCCTTCTGCACTTTGTTTTCTGCTGGGGGGCTGGCTGCTGGCAACGACCTGTCCAAGTGGTTCCAAAGGCAATGCTTCTCCAGCTGGGTTTTTGACGTGAAGACGGCTTCACAGTACAGGCAGGGGAAGGTGCGTTTCTCGACAACGGCGCCCTGGAAGGAAGAGAGAAAAAGGGGGTGGGGGAAAAAATAGTGGAAACAGAGCAAAAGAGGGGGAAAATGCAAATTGGCTTCTGCCAAGGGGTCAAAATATGGCTGGGCGGCATTGTGTGAGGAACACAGAGGCCCAGATGTCCATGGGGCTGGCCACACCCTTCTCCCAGATCCATTAGAATAGAATAGAATAGAATTTTTTATTGGCCAAGTGTGATTGGACACACAAGGAATTTGTCTTGGTGCATATGCTCTCAGTGTACATAAAAGAAAAGATACTTTCATCAGGGTACAACATTTACAACACAAATGATGGTCAATATATCAATATAAATCATAAGGATTACAAGTCCACAAGTCTTAAAGTTGCCAAGGTTGGAGACCCCTGATGTAGGGGATATTCATCCTTGACAACTCTTAAAAGCCTTGTGGAATTCAACTCCCAGAATTGGCAGCCACTGAACTCTGGGAGTTGAATAGAATAGAAAAGAATAGAATTTTTTATTGGCCAAGTGTGATTGGACACACAAGGAATTTGTCTGGGTGCATATGCTCTCAGTGTACATAAAAGAAAAGATACGTTCATCAAGGTACAACATTTACAACACAATTGATGGTCAATATATCAATATAAATCATAAGGATTGCCAGCAACAAGTTATAGTCATATAGTCATAAATGGAAAGAGATTGGTGATGGGAACTATGAGAAGATTAATAGTAGTGCAGATTCAGTAAATAGTTTGACAGTGTTGAGGGAATTAGTAACTGTTAACGCTCCCCCACCCAAATCTTGGGATGTGTCACCTTTTGATATTGATATTTTACAAAGTTCTTTTTATAATCTTAAAACTTTCTCATCTTGAATTAATTCTGATTTTAATGTTAATTTTAGGGATTGCATGGTATATTACCCGAAGCCCTTCCCTCAGAGAAATGGGCAGTTAAGGTTTTTGTATGAAATATAAAATAAAATGATAAAAATAAAAAAAAAATAGATCTGATTTTAATGTTAATTTTATGGATTCTGTTGTATACTGCCCACAGCCCCTCCCTGAGAGAAACAGGCGGTTAAGAAAATATGAAATATAAATAAAATATAAAATATAAAGTAAAATAATAAAATAAAATAAATAAAATAAAATAATAGAAAAAATAAAATATAAAATATAACATCCATCTCTTAGATCAGGGGTCTCCAACCTTGGCAACTTTAAGATTTGTGGACTTCAACTCCCAGAATCCCTCAGCCAGCAAAGCTGGCTGAGGAATTCTGGGAGCTGAAGTCCACAAGTCTTAAAGTTGGCAAGGTTGGAGACCTCTGTCTTAAATTAGCTTCCCTTAACCTCAGTGACCCCAGGTGGACTTCAAGTCCCAGAATTCTCTTCTGCTGTCACTCAAGCTGTGCAGCTGCTTGAGAATTCTGGGATTGAAGTTTCCGTATGTAGAGGGCCGCCAGGTTGGGGGTGGGGGGAGAAGCTGTTCTAGACAAAACACAGGTTCTGCTGCCCAAACGTAAGCTTAAGTTGGCTAATGGTATAAGCCAACTTGGCTAATGGTATGAATTTTTGTAAGTCTGCAACCCCTTGCATCAAAATAGAAGAGTTTTGATACATCCGTAGAATTCTACCTTGAAGATGAGTTCATACAGCACAGTTAAAACAGATGAGTTGAAAATCTTGCGGTAAGGCTAAGATTAACTAGCCAGCCAAAGCCACTGACTGTTCTTCCTCTGGCTTTTTTTTTTTCTCTGTCTAGAGCAGTGTTTTTCAACACTGATCCACAAAAGATTCAACTTTAACCTTTGTGGACTTCAACTCCCAGAATTCCCCAGTCAGCAATGAATCTAGACCCGTGATGGTGAACATATGGTACGCGTGCCATGCAAGCCCAGCTCCGCTGGCCAGCTAATTTTCAGGCCTTCTGGGCCCACCAGAAGTAGAGAAACAGGTTGTTTCCTGCCTCCGGAGGGCCTCGGGGTGGTGGTGGGGAAAGCCCATTTTTCTCTCTCCCCAGGCTCCAGGGCCTTTCTAGGAGCCTGGGGATAGCAAAAAATGGGCCTTCTGGTCCCACCGGAAGTTGGCAAATGGGCCGTTTCCAGCCTCAGAGGGCTTTCGTGGGGGGGAAAGGCCAATATTGCCCTCCCCAGACTCCTAGAAAGGCTTTGGAGCCTGGAGAGAGAGAAAAACGGGCCTAACGGGCCATCACGTGCCAGGACTGGGGGTCGCGGGCGCATGCGTGGGAGTGGGGCGCATAGAATTATGGGTGTGGGCACGCACGTGTGCAATTCCCCCACCCTTGCTCCTGGCATGCGGTGGCGAAAAAGTTAGCCACCACTGCTCTAGACCAATGTTTCTCAACCTTGGGAACTTGAAGACAGATGGACTTCAACTCCCAGAATTCCCCCGCCAGCATTACTGACTGGGGAACTCTGGGAGTTGAAGTCCACAAGGCTTAAAGTTGCCAAGATTGAAAAACGCTGGTCTAGGAAGAGCAGAAAAGGCCAGAGGAAGGGTCAGTGATTTTGGCCTGCTAGCTAATCTTAGCACGGGGAATTCTGGGAGCTGAAGTCCACCCGTCTTCAAGTGGCCAAGGTTGAAAAAAGGCTTTGCATGTGTCTCACTAACATCAGAAAACCTGGTCCCAATTGCAGTCGTAACTCAAGGACCACCTGTATACGTGCACAGAGTTGCAATGAAGGTGGTCACTAAATGAGGACTGCAGGACTGACTTTCTTACCCCCTGACACCGCTGGAAGTGGTATTTCAGGCCATAGATACTTGGGAATTCCAGCCAGCAGCCCGAGTTAGGACACTTCACCCTGGAGTGCGCCTTAAATTCATCCTTCCATTGATTCATCAGAGACAGCTGAGAGGAGAAAGTCCATAAAACGAGAATAAAAGAGAGACAAAAAAGGAATTCAAAATTCAAAAGGAGGAGGCAACAGGAGAACAGAGACTCATGCAGAGGTAAGTTACGTGAAGTAAAATCTTGCAAGAAGCAGAATGACTAAAACTATGCCCTTAGGTCTAGCTCAATCGTCATCACTTTAAGATGCTTGTGGACTTCAACTCCCAAAAATTCCACAGTTGGGCAAATTCTGGAAGTTGTAGTCCACACCTTAGAAGGGAATTCTGGCCTTGAAAGGTAAAGATTCCTGCTCTAGTTTAGTTACACAAACTAAAATCTTGCAAGAAGCAGAACAGCTAAAACTTCACCCTAGCTCAACTTTTTAAGATGCATGGACTTCAACGCCCAGAATTCCACAGCTGGGTAAATTCGAGGAGTTGTTAAAACAAATTTTTATTGATTTTTTAGTTTTCCCCCTCTACACGCATACATAATTTATGAACAGAGTATTGGCCGTAATAGCTCAGGCTGTTAAGAAGCCTGTTATTAGAACACAGTAGCCTGCAATTACTGCAGGTTCAAGTCCCACTAGGCCCAAGTTGACTCAGCCTTCCATCCTTTATAAGGTAGGTAAAATGGGGACCCAGATTGTTGGGGGGCAATAAGTTGACTTTGTAAATATACAAATAGAATGAGACTATTGCCTTATACATTGTAAGCCGCCCTGAGTCTTCGGAGAAGGGCAGGATATAAATGTAAATAAAATATATATATATATATCTTATACAATTCAATATATTCAAATATATTTTACTTAAGTTGCATTTTTTGCCAAAATATTCTTTTTTCATAGTTTTTATTTATTTCCTAATATTTCCTTGCTCATTTTATTAAGTCGCATCTTCTTTCGCCCTCAAGTTCTAATTTCTCCATTTTTATTCATATTCATTCCCTTTCATTCTTTTTTTTTTTTTTAAAAAACTATTTCAATTTTTATCCTAATATATTCAAATATATTCGGGGTTGTCTTTCCTCAGTTTCATCTTTTAGGAGTTGAAGTTCACACAGGCTCAAAGGGAATTCTGGGAGTTGAAGTCCACTAAACATGTTAGTGAATGAATTTGGGGAGTTGGAAGTCCATACATATTGGAGTGGGGGGGGGGACGGGACGTCTAGGACTTGAAGCCCACATGTCTTAAAGCCTGCCAAGGTTGAGAAATATTGGCCTTGAGAATTTATGTGTGTGTGAGAACACGCAAGATGGAAAGAAAAAAAAAAGCGCCTTCGAAGAAGAACTTTGAAAGAGCAATTAGATATAGAAAATGTCGTGTCCCACTCCTCCGCTGACGGCCGGGTCAGGGAAATCCGAATCAGGCTTGCCTCTGCAGCTCTGCCCAAAGTCCTAGCAAAGTCCTCAGAGCAGGCAGGAGACCAGTAAGTGACTTCAGCAAGATAAGTTCGACTTTGCCTGACTCAGAGACTGCCAGAAAGCAGATCCTTTATATAGGCCATGGGGTGTGGCTCCATGACTCAGCACTCATTAAGGCCTGCCCCTCCCTTCCTTCTGTTGCCTCCGCCTATCCAATCTTCTGATGCGAGGGTCACTCCAATCAGCTGTTGGTAATAAACCCTCCTCAGGCTCACATGCTGTGGAGGAGGGGGAGGGGTCTAGCTGCTCCGTTTGCCTGGGCATGGAGCCAGGACTGGGGCAGGGAGGTGCTCCTTCTTCTGCAGTTTGTCTGGGCATGGAGCCAGGACTGGGGCCGGGAGGCATACATTCCTCCGTGTTCGGGAGCAGATAAGAAGGCCCCGGCTGCTCTGAGGGCGGGCAAGACACAACAGAAAGTCAAGTTTGAACCAGCGACCTGATGCGAGATAGAAGGCTGAAGAAATGAAGAGACAAAAGATAAAGGAGAAGCTATTGGAAGATACAACTGTGTACACAACAACTCACTTCCATCTTCCCCAAATGCCATTCCCTACCTGGCTAACAGCCAATGGAACAATATGAGTATATGTGTCTGTTGCTAATGTTTAAGCAATTGTGGAGTCCTTGGAGCTCTGTGAACTTGGTTGTTTTCTTGCAGACATTTCATTACCAAACTAGGTAACATCATCAGTGGTAGAAGGGAGTGTGGGACGTGGGGAGGAGGAGGAAGAAGGGGGGGAGGAGGGGGGGCAGGATGATTGTGGGGTCCTTGGTGTTCTCTGACCTTGGTTGTTTTCTTGAAGACATTTCATGACCCAACTATGTAACATCAAACTTCCAAGGTATTGGTTACCACCTTTAAAGCGCTCCATGGCTTAGGACCGGGCTATCTACGGGACCGTCTACTGCCGGCTTCTATCTCCCAGCGTCCGGTACGTTCCCACAGAGAGGGCCTCCTCAGGGTGCCGTCAGCCAAACAATGTCGACTGGCGGCCCCCAGGGGGAGGACCTTCTCTGTGGGGGCTCCTACACTGTGGAACGAGCTCCCCCTCGGGCTTCGACAACTACCTGACCTTAGGACCTTTCGCCGCGAACTTAAAACCTATTTATTTCGTATGGCTGGACTGGCCTGATTTTAAATTCTAAATTTTAAATTTTAATGGATTTTAAATTTCTGTAATTTTTATGGGGTGTAATGTTATTTTAAATTTTCTGGCAAATTTGAATCAGTTTTTTAAGGGTTGTTTTAATTATGGTGTATGTTTCTGTTTGTATTTTATTTGCCTGTTCACCGCCCTGAGTCCTTCGGGAGAAGGGCGGTATACAAATTAAAACATCATCATCATCATCATCATCATCATCATCATCATCATCATCATCATCATCATTATTATTATTATTATTATTATCATCATCATCATCAGTGCTAAAACGAACTGGGGTTTGCTCTCTGTTTATATACCGTATTTTTTGGACTATAAGACACACATAAATTTAGAAGAGGAAAACAACAACAAAAAGTTTTAGGCCTCTGCGCACCCTATTTTCAGCCCTTTTTTTGGTCCTTTTCCAGCTCTTTTCCGATGCTTTTTTTTTTTTTGGTCCATTTTTTGGGAAAAACAACACTGACAGGGCAAACCACTTGTATATAAACAGAGAGCAAACCCTACACCTTTCTAGCACTGATGATGTTACCTAGTTGGATCACGAAACGTCTGCAAAAAACAACAACAAAAAACCAACCAAGTTCAGAGAGCACCAAGGACCTCACAGTTGAATCCTGAGCTACAAATATTCTCTACTATCATCTTAAGCAATCATCGTTCATTAGGTATTTGGAGTTCCGCTGAGCATTTCATTATTGCTTAAGATCCTGAGTTTCAATGTTGTTACAAGATTCACCAGCAGGGGTCTGCAAACTTGGCTCTTTTAAGACTTGTGGACTTCAACTCCCACAATTCTGGGGGCTGAAGTCCACAAATGTTAAAGTTACCACAGTTGGAGACCCCTGTTGAAAAACCTTGACGACTTGGCGAGGTGCGGACTTCAACTTCAAGGGTCCTTGAGTGGCTCAGACTGGTAAAACAGTCTGTTATTAACAGCAGCTGCTTGCAATTACTGCAGGTTCAAGCCCCACCAGGCCCAAGGTTGACTCAGCCTTCCATCCTTTATAAGGTAGGTAAAATGAGGACCCAGATTGTTGGGGGCAATAAGTTGACTTTGTATATAAATATACAAATAGGATGAAGACTATTGCTAACATAGTGTAAGCCGCCCTGAGTCTTCGGAGAAGGGCGGGATATAAAAAATGCAAATTAAAAAAAAAACCCTCCCAGAATTCAACTCTGCTTTTCTGACTGAGGAATTGTGGGAGTTGAAGTTCGCACCTTTTCAAGGCGTCACGGTTGGGAAACATTGCTTTAGAATTCTCTTCATCTGAAACAAGTGACAGTTCAACTGCAGAAGCAGGGGAAAAAATTCTCCTCTCTCCACCAGGAAGCAAATAAAATGAAAGTGGATTAAAGAGGAGATTTTTTTTTTCACCCAATGGGCATAGGCTTTAAGCAATCCGAGAGCTCATCAGTAATCCATGAAATTAATCATCCTGCATGAATCTAACCAGCGTGTTTCCTCTGCTGAGACTTAAAAGCAGCTGGAGTCCCTCAGCAGGGGTGCAGCACAAGTTCTATCATCCTCATCCTGCCTAGAGGAAATGGGAATTGACCCAAAATCACCCAGCCAGCTTTCATACCTAAGGTGGGACTAGAACTCTCCGTCTCCTGGTGAATGGCCCAAAGTCACCCAGCTGGCTTTCATACCTAAGGCAGAACTAGAACTCTCTGTCTCCTGGTGATTGACCCAAAGTCACCAGCCAGCTTTCATACCTAAGGTGGGACTAGAACTCTCTGTCTCCTGGTGATTGGCCCAAAGTCACTCAGCCAGCTTTCATACCTAAGGCGGAACTAGAACTCTCCGTCTCCTGGTGATTGGCCCAAAGTCACCAGCCAGCTTTCATACCTAAGGTGGGATTAGAACTCTCCGTCTCCTGGTGATTGGCCCAAAGTCACACAGCCGGCTTTCATACCTAAGGCGGAACTAGAACTCTCCGTCTCCTGGTGATTGGCCCAAAGTCACCAGCCAGCTTTCATACCTAAGGTGGGACTAGAACTCTCCGTCTCCTGGTGAATGGCCCAAAGTCACTCAGCCGGCTTTCATACCTAAGGTGGGACTAGAACTCTCCGTCTCCTGGTGATTGACCAGAGTCACCCAGCTGGCTTTCATACCTAAGGTGGGACTAGAACTCTCCGTCTCCTGGTGAATGGCCCAAAGTCACCCAGCTGGCTTTCATACCTAAGGTGGGACTAGAACTCTCTGTCTCCTGGTGATTGGCCCAAAGTCACCCAGCTCGCTTTCATACCTAAGGTGGGACTAGAACTCCCGTCTCCTGGTGAATGGCCCAAAGTCACCCAGCCGGCTTTCATACCTAAGGTGGAACTAGAACTCCCGTCTCCTGGTGAATGGCCCAAAGTCACCCAGCTGGCTTTCCTGCCTAAGGCGGGACTAGAACTTACCGTCTTCTGGTGATTGACCTGGAAATCACCCAACCTACATTTTTGTCTCGAGATTTGTAAGAAAAGATTCCAAAACCCTTTGACCGGGGAGTTATAAAGACCCCTGCCTGAAGCAGAGGGTTGGACTAGAACAGGGGTCTCTAAACTTGGCCAACTTTAAGCTTGACAGACTTCAACTTCCAGAATTCCCCCAGCCAGCTTTGCTGGCTGGGGGGGTTCTGGGAGTTGAAGTCTGCCAGGCTTAAAGTTGCCAACGTTGGAGACCCCTGGACTAGAAGACCACCTAAGGTCCCTTTCAGCCCTATGTTCCTATGTTCTAAGCAAAGAAACAAAACTCCCCATCTCCCTGTGTCAAGAGGGATGCTCGGCAACCCCAAGCTGTTCTTTTTCGCCAGTTGCCGAGAAAGGCAGAAAATATAATTAAAACCTTACGGGAATATCTTTCAAGGCCTGGTTTTCCGTCTTGGGCCTTCCTTTCCGTTTGCTTTCTGTTTTGTCGTTCATTGCATTTCCTGCCAAGAGAGGGAGGAAAGAAAAATGAGGGAGCCGTTGCAATCAACATCGCTTTCAATGCAAGAGGGTTAATCTGGTTTGTTGAATGTATACATGACAAGTACAACGTCATTTGGATCACGGCAAGACGTGGCTGGAGAAGGCTTAAGGTTCCACAAGAGGTCCCTGGCTTTGGAGGAGGAGGAGGAGGAGGAGGAGGAGGAGGAGGAGGAGGAGAATGGAGTCTTGGATCTTGGAGTCCTAGTGGACAACCATTTAAATATGAGCCAGCCGTGAGCGGCAGCCGCCAAAAAAGCCAACAGAGTCCTAGGCTGCATCAACAGAGGGATAGAATCAAGATCACGTGAAATGTTCATACCACTTTATAATGCCTTGGTAAGGCCAACTTTTTTTTTTTTAACTTTTAAAAGCATTTTTTTTTACAACCTCTTCGGCCGAAGAGGTTGTAGAAAAAATGCTTTTAAAAGGTTCTGACGATCTCAGCTGAGCCGCGCGATCATCAGAGGCTTTTTTTTACTTTTTACTTTAACTTTTTACTTTTAACTTTTAATTTTTTTACTTTTACTTTTACTTTTACTTTTTACTTTTACTTTTTACTTTTACAAGCATTTTTTCGGCCGTTAAAAAAGTTTAAAAAAAAAACAACTTCTGATGATTGCGCGGCTCAGCAGGGCATGGGGGGTGGGCAGGGATTTTTGCTATCGGTCCTCCGAACCACCCGCCGCCATCGCTACCGGATCGGGCGATCCGGTCTGAACTGGGAGCATTTCACGCCTGGGCTGGCCACTTCCACCCCTTCACTAGGGCTTATTTTCAGGGGAGAGCGTATCTTTAAGCCCACCCTAAAAAAATCAGGCTTGGCCTTATTTTCAAGACATGTCCTATTTTCGGGGAAACACGGTCGTCCTCGACTCCAGGACACGGTAACTTGCAAACGCCCACCCCTGGGCCCTTTGGTGCATTCAAAAATTGACCTCCCTTGACCCCACTTGGAAAACCTAATGCCTACCCAGGTTAGATTGTTCATAGGCTGGATGGACCTTCAGTTCCGCCTTTCTGCTTTCTCTCTCTGCGCTGGCCCTGCTGGACCCTGCGACCTTCTTTCCAACTCGGTAGGTATAGTGGTCGGCCATTGCTGAAAGAAAGAAAGAAGAAAGAGCATCAACTCAAGAATCTGGACAATCCACACAAGGGAGTTTGGGTTGGTTTTTTGGGGGTTGGTTTTTTTTGAACCTTCTGGGATGGAGGTCAAAGAGGTGGACCTTAACCCACTTTTGCTTCTTTAGAACAGCCCTTCTGGATGAAGCCAAGCCCAGTCTTAGTCCAAAATTATGTGTCTCCTAATGACCAACCAGTTTTGGTCAACTCCTAAGCCAGGGGTGAAGATACGGGTCTCTAAAGTGGCATCTTGGGAGACCATCTGAACACCCAACCAAGAGACGTTGGTCTGCCAGGGGTCTCCAACCTTGGCAACTTTAAGCCTTGCGGTCTTCAACTCCCAGAATTCTGGGTATTACCTTAGAATTCTTGATGAACGTATCTTTTCTTTTATGTATACTGAGAGCATATGCACCAAGACAAATTCCTTATGTGTCCAATCACTTGGAAAACAAAACAAAACAAAACAAAACAAAACAAAACAAAACAAAACAAATCTATTGCTATTGCTATTCTATTGGAACGAACTTCCCCCTGGCTTGCGCCAAGTGCCTCATCTTTGGACCTTTCGCCGCGAGCTGAAAATGTATTTATTTACCGTATATACTCGAATATAAGCCGATCCGAGTATAAGCCGAGGTCCCCAATTTTACCCCAAAAACTGGGGTAAACTGGGGACTCGAGTATAAGCCGAGGTGAAATGAGGCACCTACCGGTTGGGGAAAGCCTCCTCCTCAGCTGAGAAGGGTGGCGGCTCCCCCCGCCCGCCCTCTCACTGCACCGGCAGGGCTTCCGTCCGGTAAAATGTGAAAAAAAGAAAAAAAAAAACTCGAGTATAAGCCGTATATACTCGAGTATAAGCCGAGGGGCTTAAAAAAAAAAAAAAAACTCAAGTATATACCGTATAGACCCGAGTATAAGCCGAGGGGACGTTTTTCAGCACAAAAAACGTGCTGAAAAACTCGGCTTATACTCGAGTATATACGGTACTCTCGCGGGGCTGGCTTAAATTTTTAATTTTTAAATTTTAAATTTCTAGATGAATTTTAAGGGGTTTTTAGATTTTAAGTGTTTTAAATTTCGGCCAATTATTTAATAAGTTTTTTAATTTTGTTTTAATTGTATATTGCTTGTGTTCTTATCTTTGGCTGTAAACTGCCCTGAGTCCTTCGGGAGAAGGGCGGTATAAAAATCTAATAAATAAATAAAATAAATAAAAAATAAATATTGCTATTCTATTTCTATTGCTATTCCATTCCGTTTGTTCCATTCCTTCTGTTCTGTTCTGTTCTGTTCTGTTCTGTTCTATTCTATTCTGACTTAAAGTTGCCAAGGTTGGAGACCCCCTGCCTTAGACAAAAAGGTCTCGGTAGGCTGGTCACCAGTAATGCATCCTTTTGAAGAAGAGTTTAGCAACTTTTACAATGCATGGACTTCAACTCCCAGAATTCCACAGCCAGCGTGGAGAATTCTGGGAGTTGAAGTCCAGCCATCTTGATGCAGAGGTTGAGAAATGCGGTGGAAACTGTGCACAGAAGTTACAAAGCCTACAAAATATAGGTAGCTCTCGATTTGCAACCACAACTGAGCTCAAAACTTCTCTTGCTAACCGAGACGGTTGTTAAGTGGGTTTTGCCCCATTTTACGACCTTTCCTGCCACAGTTGTTAAGTGACTCACTACAGCTGTTCCGTTAGTAACACGGTTGTTAAGCGAATCTGGTTACCCAATTGACAGAAGCTCTCAAAAATGGGATCGCATGCCCCCGGGGATACCGCAATCGTCATAAATAAGGGTCAGTTGACGAGTGTCTGAATTTGGATCACGGGACCTGCAACAGTCGTTAAGTGTGAAAAATGGTCATAGGTCACTTTTTCCAGTGCCGTCGTAACTTCAGTCAATAAATTAACTGTTGTAATTTGAAGACTGCCTATATTCAATTCTGAGGGGTCCTCGCCGCTCTCTGAGCTTGGTGGCTTTCTTGCAGATGTTTCACTACCAAACTAGGTAACATCATCAGGGCTACAATGGAAGGAGAGCGAACCCCAGTCCCTTATGGCATTGATGACGTTACCTATTTTTCTGCCAAAAAAACAACAACCACCAAGCTCAGAGAGCACCAAGGACCCGTTCATTTCAACCCTGACCTACAAATATTCTCCTTTATTAATATTCAATTCTAAATATGTTGACCCAACGCATCCTTTGCTACAAAGGAATACCAGTTTGCCTCCAAAGTCATGACATTAGCTGCGTTTGCACAATACCTTTAGCCCGGTTTCCGAATGCAACTCTCATTTTTCCAAAGTTGCACATTGAGCAATAAATTAGCCAGTCCAGTTTTGCACAAAATGTTAAGCCCTCCAAAAAAAAAAAAGGATCAAAGAAAAATACATCTGGTAGAAGCTGGCCTGAGATGACCTTTTGTGACCACAGCCCTCCGTTTTAAAGATCGAAAGATCAAAATAATTTTTTAAAAAAACACCAGTAACTAGGTCCATGCCACCTAAAGACAAACGGTAAAATTATTTTAGGGGTAAAAAAACAAACAAACCCAAAAAAAAACAGATAAAGAATGCCAAAGCAACACACAATCTCGCAAGTCCTCAATTTAAAGATAAAGGATAAGGAAGATACGGAATATTTCCTAACATGGGATTTGTCTTACCAAGGGTTAGATAGGTAGAAATTAGAAGATAAAAGATTATTATTAATAATAATAATTGGGGCGGTTTTTAATTGGGGTTTTTGTTATCTTTTAATTATAGTTTTTAAATGGGGTTAGCCAATTTGAATAAGTTTTTTAAAATGTTTTTTAATTCTCTTTATAAAATTGGTTTTTTTTTTAATAAAAAAGTTTTATTTCCATTTTCCAACAACCTATTCAATGTACAGTCTCTTATTCAACATTAGTCATTAACTTTCATTTGTTACTTATTCGGATCTGCCCAGCTACCACTTCCTTCCTTAACACAACCTTTCCTCCTCCCTTCTCTACTTTCTTCTACTTTCTTCATCCTTCCTCTCTTTCGCTTTTCTACTTCCTCTCCTCCTTCCCCACTCTTCTCTTCCACCCTTTCTAACCCTCTCTCTTTCCCCTTTCTTCTTCCTCTCCTTTCCCCCTCTCCTACCTCTCTCTTTCCTACCTACTTTCTTCCTTCACTCTCTCCTCTCCCTTTCCATTCCCTAAATTCTCTAAATTGTTTTATGTTGGTTGGTTTATGTTATGTTGTCCTGAGTCCTTCGGGAGAAGGGCGGTATAAAAATCAAATCAATAAATAATAAATAAATAAATATTATGTATGCATAAGAAAATGATGAAAGATTGTTATAATATATAAATCAACAAAACTATTACTATTATTATTAAGTATAAGTAAATTGACTCAGACAATACACTGTTAATTAAGCACAAAGAAAAATGCATAAATAAAAATGTAAATAAAAGAAGTCCTCAATTTAGGGGCCGGGATAGCTCAGGCAATAGAGAAGCCTGTTATTAGAACACAAAGCCTGCAATTACTGCAGGTTCGAGCCCGGCCCAAGGTTGACTCAGCCTTCCATCCTTTATAAGGTAGGTAAAATGAGGACCCAGATTGTTGGGGGGGCAATAAGTTGACTTTGTAAAAAATATACAAATAGAATGAGACTATTGCCTTATACATTGTAAGCCGCCCTGAGTCTTCGGAGAAGGGCGGGGTATAAATGTAAACAAAAAAAAAACAAAAAAAAAATTTACCATTCGTTACAACATTGTGCAAAGTTATACCAGCACTGAAAAAAAGAGATATTTTTTTTTACTTTTCCTTGGTTTTACAACCATTGTGGTTGTCCTTCGGCTTACAATCTTTGGCTTACAACCCTTGCGGTATCCTTAGGGTCACATGATCCAAATTTAGGCGCTTGGCAAACAGCGTGAAGAGGGAGTCCTCGACTTACAATAGTTCATTTAGTGACCATTCAAAGTTATACCACCACTGAAAAAAGCGACTTATGGCTGTTTTTCACACTTATGATCTTTGCAGTTTCCCCCTGGTCACATGATCAAAATTCAGAGGCCGGGGAACTGACTCACATTTGTGACGGTTGCAGTGTCCCAGGGTCACGTGATTCCTCTTTTGCGACCTTCTGACAAGCAAAGTCAAGGAGGAAGCCGTATTGACTTAACGACCGCATGTCTAATTTAACAATTACGGCAAGAAAAGTTATAACGTGGGGCAAACTCACTTAACAAATGCTTCACTGGGCAGCGGACATTTTCGGTCGCAAGTCGAGGACTACCCGTAAAACCCACGTTCACTGTCCGGAAGTCTCTCTGTTTCATGTTTCCAAATTCAACCTGGTCTTCCTAGGGTATTTGGCCTAATAGGTTCGCGGGCAAAGAGCCAGACATCGGCTCAACATTATTAATTAACCACTAAGTGGCTGCAAATCTGGTCTCCCTGCAAACTCAAACGCTGGCAGAAATGGGCCATTTTCTGCTTTTTTTTCCAGCAGAAAAAAATCTAGATTCTGGGCCAGGGTTTTCAAATTCAACGCCCGTGGGCTGAATCTGGCCCGCGGGGTACATAGATCTAGCCTGTGGGGATGCCTGGAAACAGTGAAGGACCGGCCCATGGTGCACGCAGCCCGCCCGAGCTCCGTTTTTGCTGGCAGAGGGTTGCAGGAGGCTGTCCCAGCCACATGCGGCCCGTCCGAGCTCCGTTTTTGCTGGCATAGGGTTGCAGGAGGCCGTCCCAGCAGCACGCGGCCCATCCGAGCTCCGTTTTTGCTGGCATAGGGTTGCAGGAGGCCGTCCCAGCAGCACGCGGCCCATCCGAGCTCCGTTTTTGCTGGCAGAGGCTTGCAGGAGGTCGTCCCAGCCGCACGCGGCCCATCCGAGCTCCGTTTTTGCTGGCAGAGGCTTGCAGGAGGCCGTCCCAGCCGCACGCACCCGTTCGAGCTCCGTTTTTGCTGGCTGAGGGTTGCAGGAGGCCGTCCCAGCTGCACGCGGCCCGTCCGAGCTCCGTTTTTGCTGGCAGAGAATTGCAGGCCGTCCGAGCCGCACGCGGCCCGTCCGAGCTCCGTTTTTGCTGGCAGAGGGTTGCAGGAGGCCGTCCCAGCCGCACGCGGCCCGTCCAAGCTCCGTTTTTGCTGGCAGAGAATTGCAGGAGGCCGTCCGAGCCGCACGCAGCCCGTCCAAGCTCCGTTTTTGCTGGCAGAGAATTGCAGGAGGCCGTCCGAGCTGCACGCGGCCCGTCCGAGCTCCATTTTTGCTGGCAGAGGGTTGCAGGAGGCCGTTCATTTAACGGCCATTCGAAGTTAGAACGGTACTGAAAAAAGGGACATGACCGTTTTTCCAGTGTTACGACTTTTGCAGCTTCCCCGTGATTGTGTGATCAAAATTCAGATGCTTGACAACTGACTCATATTTATGACGGTTGCATTGCCCCGGGGTTAGGTGATCCCCTCTTGCAACCTTCTGACAAGGAAAGTCAATGGGGAAGCCGGATTCACTTAACGTCCAGGATACTAACTTAGCAACTTAAGTGATTCACTTAACAAACGTGGCAAGCAAGGTCGTAAAATGGGTCAAAACTCACTTAACCAATGTCTCACTTAACAACAGAAATGTTGGGCTCCGTTATGGTCGGAAGTCGAGGACTTTCTGTAACAGACTTGGAAGGGACCAACGCAATGAGTCACTTGTCAAGCAGCTGAATTTTGATCACGTGACCATGGAGATGCTGCCATTGGTCGTAAGTGTGGAAAACGGTCATAAGTCACCTTTTTCAGGGTCGTTATAACATTGAACGGTCACTAAACGAACGGTTGTAAGTCGAGGATTACTTGTAATAAGGTTGTTCTAAATTAGGGATCTCCAACCTTGGTCACTTTAAGACTTGTGGACTTCAACTCCCAGAGTTCCTCAGCCAGCTTTGGGAGTTGAAGTCCACAAGTCTTAAAGTGACCAAGGTTGGAGACCTGTGTTCTAAATTAGAGAAGGATGTTGCCACCAGACATCTTCCACTTGAAAATAACAGTCTGCCTTATGGGTCGCTGGCAGGAGAGTCAAAAAAGTCAAAATGGCAGCCCCTATCTTGTGATCAAAGCCCTCCCCCGTCCCCACACGAATGGAGGGGCTGTGATTGTGTGGTTGTGGCCACTATTTTGAGTTTTTTGACTGCTACCCTGTGGCCCAGGCCTGCCTTCCCGCATCTAAAGTGTTACAACCGGTTGATCAGGATGGTATAAGGCAGCGGTTCTCAACCTGTGGGTCGCGACCCCGTTGGGGGTCGAATGAGGATTTGCCAGGGGTCGCCTAAGACCATCGGAAATATGGGAAGTATACTTGCGAGTCGAAGAATCGCGCTCCAATGGTTGACTCTACAAGCCAGCTGCAGGCTCTTCAAATCGCTAGCCGAATTCAGCTTCAGGCGCGATGAATTAAAAAAGAGAGAAATCTTTGCTCTGATGTCTCCCTCTCAAACCAGCTGCAATCGCTCCCAATCGCTAGCCTAATCTGGCTTCAGGTGCGATAAACTTAATAGGGGAGGAGTCTCCGCTTTAATGCCTCCGTCCTCAAGGCAATCGCAAGCAGTTCAGATCGCTAGCCAATACGGCTTCAGGCGCGATAAATTCAGAACGCAAATAATTTTATGGTTGGGGTCGCCACATCTTGGGGAATTGTATTAAAGGGGTCTCCACATCGTGGGGAATTGTATTAAAGAGGTCACAGCACTATAACGGTTGAGAACCACTGGTATAAGGTCTCTTTGCCTTGAGTAGGGGGTTGGACTAGAAGACCTTCGAGGTCCCTTTCAGCTCTAGGATTCTAGGTGGAATTCTACAGATTGGTGCATTTCCACTTTTGCACCAAACTTGGACAATTTAATGCATAACAGCAGTAGCTTTTTGATTTTGCACTTAATTAAAAAAATGCATATTTTTTTTGATTTTCCATAAAATAATGCATAATTGCCATTGCTCCGCTCCTAGTTACTGTCTATTCCTGTTGCTATGCAGTCAATCTTTATACGTGGCTTTAGTTTTGGCACATTTCATCTGGCTTTTTATTAACTTAGCAAATTGTTCAGTACGATCAACGTAACATGAAATGGTAACCGAGTGTAAATCAACAGAGTTTCTGAAGTGAAGCACACAACGGTTTTCAGAGTAAATAACATCTTAAGTGAGTTTTTTTAGTCTTATTTCACATGGGTTCCATTCACACAAACCCAGAAAATCTGACTGCTTGGCTTTAACTCATTTTCTCAGCTTCACTGATCAAACTGGTAACTGGCTGGAACAAATAATGGATGTGCAAATTGGCTAGTTTCACAGGAGGGAGGGAGGGAAGGGAGGGAGGGTGGAAGAAAGGATAAGAGAAAGAAGGAAGGAAGGAAGGAAAAAGAAGGGAGGAAGGAAGGAAGGGAGGAAAGGAAAAGGAAGGAAGTGAAAAGAAGGGAGGGAGGGTGGATGGATGGAAGGAAGGAAGGAAGGAAGGAAGGAAAAAGAAGGGAGGGAAGGAAAAAAGAAGGAAGAAGGGAAACCAAGGAAGGGAAGGAAGGCGGAAAGGAAGGAAGGAAGAAAGGAAGAAAGGGAGAGAGAGAAGGAAGGAAAAGGATGAATGGAGGGAGAAAGAACGGAGGAAGGCAGGGAGGAGGAGGGAGGAGGAAGGAAGGAAGGAAGGAAGGAAGGAAGGAAGGAAGGAATAAGATAGGGAAGAAGGGCGGAATGGAGGAAAGGAAAAGGAAGGGAGGGAGGGAGGAAGGGAGGATGGAAGGAAGGAATAAGATAGGGAAGAAGGGCGGAATGGAGGAAAAGAAAAGGAAGAATGGAGGGAGAAAGAACGGAGGAAGGGAGGGAGGGTGGAAGGAAGGAAGGAAGGAAGGAATAAGATAGGGAAGAAGGGCGGAATGGAGGAAAGGAAAAGGAAGGGAGGGAGGGAGGAAGGGAGGATGGAAGGAAGGATAAGAGAAGGAAGGAAGGAAGAAAGGAAGGAATAAGAAGGGAAGAAAAGCGGAATGGAGGAAAGGAAAAGGAAGGGAGGAAGGGAGAGAAGGAAAAAAGAAGGAAGGAAGAAGGGAAAGCAAAGAAGGGAAGGAAGGAGGAAAAGGAGGAAGAAAGAAAGGGAGGGAGGGAGGGAAGGAAAAGGATGAATGGAGGGGGAAGGGAGGGAGGGAGGGAAAAAGATGAATGGAAGGAGAAAGGAGGGAAGGAAGGAATCTAACTAACGTTAACTCTAATTAAGGTGAGTTTGTTGGGTGAGCACAGGTGCCATCTTCAACTGCTAGGGCAAAGTGTGTTCTATGAACACAACACACAAACAAGCTGAGTGAAGAAGTGTTTATTTTTATTTTGCTCCAAATCCGTTTTTTCTCAACGGTAATTTTCTACCTATCCATAGAGAATGCCGATTAAACCCTTTGATGAGGGGGTACGGGGTGGGGGTGGAGGTTTAATGGAAAATGCCCACTGCGACTTGAGAACCTGGGTGACATCCAAATCACTCCATGAGATCAGACTAGCTACCATCGACCCTAGATTTAACCGGGTTACTAGGTTTATCATTCTTTGCCGGGCTTCTATGGAATCATAACTAACTGATGCATTCAACAGGCAGCGCACATTAAACTATGAAGAATCCAAGCCAACGTAAAACCGAGTTTAAGGTTAACCAATATTGCAGGAAAGCAGCTGCTCTTTAACTGATCTTGTTAAATATTATAGTGGCTATAGGGCCTTTGGTGGCTCAACAGGCTAATGCAGCCTGTTATTAACAGCAACTGCTTGCAATATTGCAGGTTCAGGTCCCACCAGGCCCAAGGTTGACTCAGCCTTCCATCCTTTATAAGGTAGGTAAAATGAGGACCCAGATTGTTGGGGGGGCAATGAGTTGACTTTGTATATAATATACAATGGATGAAGACTATTGCTTGACATAGTGTAAGCCGCCCTGAGTCTTTGGAGAAGGGCGGGATATAAATGCAAATAAAATAAATAAATAAATAAATAAAAATTATGGAGGAGTTGCCTGTTGCATCTCTGTATGATTCCCCTTTTTCTCCCTCCCAGCCAGGTTCTTGGAGCCCTAAGGTACCTGATCACATCCCACATACAACCTGCAGCACCCCAAAAAAAGCCAGACACTTATTTCTATTTCTCTACTTTCAATCCTTAAAATGCCAAAAAAATTTCCCAGTCATAATTGAGCACTTACTTCGGCAAGTCATAAATTAAGGCCTTCTTCAAACATAGACCAACTTAGTTTCAGAAAATTTTCGAACACAACAAATGTTATACATCATTTTTTTATGTACAGGTAGCCCTCGAGTTACGACTACAATTGCGCCCAACGTTTTTATTCCTAAGTGAGACCGTTCCTTAAGTAAGTTTTGCCCCATTTTACGACCTTTCTTGCCACAGTTGCAGCGAGTCGCTGCAATTGTTAAGTTAGGAACACTGTTGTTAAAGTGAATCTGGACTTGCTTGCCAGAAGGTCGCAAAGGGGGAATCACGTGACCCCGGGACGTTGCAACCGTCATAAATATGAGTCAGTTGCCAAGCGTCACAATTTTAATCACGTGACCACGGGGATGCTGCAAGGGTCATAAGTGTGAAAAACTTGCCAAGGTTGGACATGGCAGGGGAATTCTGGGAGTTGAAGTCCACGAGTCTTAAAGTCGCCAAGGTTGGACTGACTGGGGAATTCTGGGAGTTGAAGTCCACGAGTCTTAAAGTCGCCACGGTTGGACTGACTGGGGAATTCTGGGAGTTGAAGTCCACGAGTCTTAAAGTCGCCAAGGTTGGACTGACTGGGGAATTCTGGGAGTTGAAGTCCACGAGTCTTAAAGTCGCCAAGGTTGGACTGACTGGGGAATTCTGGGAGTTGAAGTCCACGAGCCTTAAAGTCACCAAGGCTGGACTGACTGGGGAATTCTGGGAGTTGAAGTCCACGAGTCTTAAAGTCGCCAAGGTTGGACTGACTAGGGAATTCTGGAAGTTGAAGTCCACGAGTCTTAAAGTCACCAAGGTTGGACTGACTGGGGAATTCTGGGAGTTGAAGTCCACGAGTCTTAAAGTCGCCAAGGTTGGACTGACTGGAGTATTCTGGGAGTTGAAGTCCACGAGTCTTAAAGTCGCCAAGGCTGGACTGACTGGGGAATTCTGGGAGTTGAAGTCCACGAGCCTTAAAGTCACCAAGGTTGGACTGACTGGGGAATTCTGGGAGTTGAAGTCCACGAGTCTTAAAGTCGCCAAGGTTGGACTGACTAGGGAATTCTGGAAGTTGAAGTCCACGAGTCTTAAAGTCACCAAGGTTGGACTGACTGGGGAATTCTGGGAGTTGAAGTCCACGAGTCTTAAAGTCGCCAAGGTTGGACTGACTGGAGTATTCTGGGAGTTGAAGTCCACGAGTCTTAAAGTCGCCAAGGCTGGACTGACTGGGGAATTCTGGGAGTTGAAGTCCACGAGTCTTAAAGTCGCCAAGGTTGGACTGACTGGGGAATTCTGGGAGTTGAAGTCCACGAGTCTTAAAGTTGCCAAGGTTGGACTGACTGGGGAATTCTGGGAGTTGAAGTCCACGAGTCTTAAAGTCGCCAAGGTTGGACTGACTGGAGTATTCTGGGAGTTGAAGTCCACGAGTCTTAAAGTCGCCAAGGCTGGACTGACTGGGGAATTCTGGGAGTTGAAGTCCACGAGCCTTAAAGTCACCAAGGTTGGACTGACTGGGGAATTCTGGGAGTTGAAGTCCACGAGTCTTAAAGTCGCCAAGGTTGGACTGACTGGGGAATTCTGGGAGTTGAAGTCCACGAGTCTTAAAGTCACCAAGGTTGGACTGACTGGGGAATTCTGGGAGTTGAAGTCCACGAGTCTTAAAGTCACCAAGGTTGGACTGACTGGGGAATTCTGGGAGTTGAAGTTCACGAGTCTTAAAGTCGCCAAGGCTGGACTGACTGGGGAATTCTGGGAGTTGAAGTCCACGAGTCTTAAAGTCGCCAAGGTTGGACTGACTGGGGAATTCTGGGAGTTGAAGTCCACGAGTCTTAAAGTTGCCAAGGTTGGACTGACTGGGGAATTCTGGGAGTTGAAGTCCACGAGTCTTAAAGTCGCCAAGGTTGGACTGACTGGAGTATTCTGGGAGTTGAAGTCCACGAGTCTTAAAGTCGCCAAGGTTGGACTGACTGGGGAATTCTGGGAGTTGAAGTCCACGAGTCTTAAAGTCGCCACAGTTGGACTGACTGGAGAATTCTGGGAGTTGAAGTCCACGAGTCTTAAAGTCGCCAAGGTTGGACTGACTGGGGAATTCTGGGAGTTGAAGTCCACGAGCCTTAAAGTCGCCAAGGCTGGACTGACTGGGGAATTCTGGGAGTTGAAGTCCACGAGTCTTAAAGTCGCCAAGGTTGGACCGACTGGGGAATTCTGGGAGTTGAAGTCCACGAGTCTTAAAGTCGCCAAGGTTGGACTGACTGGGGAATTCTGGGAGTTGAAGTCCACAAGTCTTAAAGTCGCCAAGGTTGGACTGACTGGGGAATTCTGGGAGTTGAAATCCACGAGTCTTAAAGTCGCCACGGTTGGACTGACTGGGGAATTCTGGGAGTTGAAGTCCACGAGTCTTAAAGTCGCCAAGGCTGGACTGACTGGGTAATTCTGGGAGCTGAAGTCCACGAGTCTTAAAGTCGCCAAGGTTGGACTGACTGGGGAATTCTGGGAGCTGAAGTCCACGAGTCTTAAAGTCGCCAAGGTTGGAGACCCCTTCTCTACATTTTTACCATTTTATTCCTCTCACCACAGCACTGGCCAACATATCTACATTTCTCTTTCTGCGCAACGAATGTTCGGTTTTGTTAATTTCTCTACAGCAAACTTCTCCCACTTCAAAACTTGAAAGCTGTATTCCCTACGCCCACGGAACAAGGATTAAGGAAGGAGGATTAAGTGAAAACAGACACTTTTCCTCATCTTGCTGTTGCAGGCATTATGATTCAATTTTTTTTTCAAAAAAAAAAAAAAGGAAGACAGGAGGGAGAAAGTAAGTAGTATTATTTGATTATTATTTTTTTAAAAAGGTTCTTTTTAAATCCCACCTTTCTTATGTTTATAAATAACTCAAGGGAGCAAATGTCTCCAACACGTATAATTTGTCTCCTGCTACCACCACAACATTCCTGTGAGGTGGGTTGGGTTAAGGGAGAGTGACTGGCCCCAAATCACCTGCCTAAACTGCACTGGAACTCACCGTCTCCTGGTGATTGGCTCAAAATCACCCAGCTGGCTTTTGTTACTAAGGTGGGACTAGAACTCACAGTCTCCTGGTGATTGGCTCAAAGTCACCCAGAGGCTTTCATGCCTAAGGTGAAACTAGAACTCATAGTCTCCTGGTGATTGGCTCAAAATCACGCAGCTGGCTTTTGTTACTAAGATGAAACTAGGGCTCACAGTCTCCTGGTGAATGGCTCAAAGTCACCCAGAGGCTTTCATGACTAAGGTGAGACTAGAACTCACAGTCTCCTGGTGATTGGCCCAAAGTCATCCAGCCGGCTTTCATGACTAAGGTGGGACTAGAACTGTCTCCTGGTGAGTGACCGAAAGCCATTTAGCTAGTTTACATGACTAAGGTGGGACTAGAACTCACAGTCTCTTGGTGATCGGCCCAAAGTCTCCCAACCAATTTTCATGCCTAGGGCAGAACTGCAGATTACAATCTCCTGCCTGTTGAGCCAAAGTAACTCAGTCGCCTTGCATGCCTAAAGCAGAATTAGAACTCACGATCTCCGGCTTTCAAGCCTACTGTTTTAATCTCAATTTACGTCCATAATGAAGGCTGCCTACACGATCAACCATGATTTTACTTTTTTTGGGCAGTCCTTAAGCAAATATCGCAATACCTAAAGCAAACCCATGGGGCTGTTTTGGGTCAAAATGACATAAAACGCAGATAAATATTATTATTCTTCTTTTCCAAATATTAAAACGCTAAAATCTCAGCGTTTTTAAAGACAATACGCAGGAAAGATATTTAATTGAATGGAAAAAATGGATTGATTATCTACAAAACAGATATCAGATTAAGAAATATCAGATTGCCTTTGAATAATTAGAAAGTTATTTTATGTAATGGGGAGGGGGCTGGGAGACGAAAAGCTTTGGATGTGGTTATTTGGATTGGACATTACCTTGTGATTGACCGGGAAGCCGGGGGTGGGGAGGAGGGGTGTTTTGTTTTGTTTTGGGAGGAGGGGAAAAAGGGGAAAAATGTTTTGTTTTTAAAACTCTTTCAAGAAAAAAAAAAAGGAAGACAGGAGGGAGAAAGTAAGTAGTATTATTTGATTATTATTTTTTAAAAAATGTTCTTTTTAAATCCCACCTTTCTTATTTTTATAAATAACTCAAGGGAGCAAATGTCTCCAACACGTATAATTTGCCTCCTGCTACCACCACAACATTCCTGTGAGGTGGGTTGGGTTAAGGGAGAGTGACTGGCCCCAAATCACCTGCCTAAACTGCACTGGAACTCACCGTCTCCTGGTGATTGGCTCAAAATCACCCAGCTGGCTTTTGTTACTAAGATGGGACTAGAACTCACCGTCCCCTGGTGATTGGCTCAAAGTCACTCAGAGGCTTTCATGCCTAAGGTGAAACTAGAACTCATAGTCTCCTGGTGAATGGCTCAAAGTCACCCAGAGGCTTTCATGCCTAAGGTGAAACTAGAACTCACAGTCTCCTGGTGAATGGCTCAAAGTCACCCAGAGGCTTTCATGACTAAGGTGAGACTAGAACTCACAGTCTCCTGGTGATTGGCCCAAAGTCATCCAGCCGGCTTTCATGACTAAGGTGGGACTAGAACTGTCTCCTGGTGAGTGACTGAAAGCCATTTATCTAGTTTACATGACTAAGGTGGGACTAGAACTCACCGTCTCCTGGTGATTGGCCCAAAGTCTCCCAACCAGCTTTCATGCCTAGGGCAGAACTGCAGATTACAATCTCCTGCCTGTTGAGCCAAAGTAACTCAGTCGCCTTGCATGCCTAAAGCAGAATTAGAACTCACGATCTCCGGCTTTCAAGCCTACTGTTTTAATCTCAATTTACGTCCATAATGAAGGCTGCCTACACGATCAACCATGATTTTACTTTTTTTGGGCAGTCCTTAAGCAAATATCGCAATACCTTAAGCAAACCCATGGGGCTGTTTTGGGTCAAAATGACATAAAACGCAGTTAAATATTATTATTCTTCTTTTCCAAATATTAAAACGCTAAAATCTCAGCGTTTTTAAAAGACAATACGCAGGAAAGATATTTAATTGAATGGAAAAAATGGATTGATTATCTACAAAACAGATATCAGATTAAGAAATATCAGATTGCCTTTGAATAATTAGAAAGTTATTTTATGTAATGGGGAGGGGGCTGGGAGACGAAAAGCTTTGGATGTGGTTATTTGGATTGGACTTTACCTTGTGATTGACCCGGGAAGCCGGGGGGTGGGGGAGGGAGGGGGGTGTTTTGTTTTGTTTTTGGGAGGGAGGGGGAAAAAAGGGGGAAAAATGTTTTTGTTTTTTAAAACTCTTTCAAGAAAAAAAAAGAAAAAAAAAAAGACATAAAACGCAGTTAGGTGACCATTGGGATATGGCACAGTCCGATGGCCGAGCACCCAAACTGCATTCACATGATCAGGGAAGGGGGTGTGTGGCCATCCTTCTCAAAACATGTTGAGTCTCTCAGGGACTGCCCCAAAGAAGAAAGAGTCAAGCTATTCTCCAAAGCACTTGAAAGCAGGACAAGAAGCAACGGGTGGAAACTAACCAAGGAGAGAAGCAAACTAAAAATAAGGAGGAATTTCCTGACAATTAGAACAATTAAGCAGTGGAACAATTTGCCTCCAGAAGTTGTGAATGCTGCAACACTGGAGGTCTTCCAGAAGTGATTAGACAACCGTTTGCCTGAAAATGCTATAGGGTTTCCTGCCTGGGCAGGGGGTTGGACTAGAAGACCTCCAAGGTCCCTTCCAACTCTGTTATTCTCTCCTGTTCTATCTGAACTTCAGAACCAGATTGTACCCAACCCCAGAGAATCTCGTCGTAATTTCAAACGCTCACTAAGCAACCGGTCGTAAGCCGAGGACTACCTTTAGAGCAAGCTGGCTCTCGGACCCATTTTTGCAGCAAACATTTTGAAAAGGATTCCAGCAACGCAAAGGCAATCTGCAGGTTGCTTATTGCAAAGGATTAAAGACGCTGCTCTTCTCCATATGCCAGCCGGCGTTAACAGCAAATGCAAACAGCGTCAACCATCAGATTTTTAAGGGATGTTAAATGCTACCCAGGCGGGTCATTTCCCCAAAGCCCCTAACTTTAGCAAGGGCCTCCTCATTCCTCACAGTGTCTTCAGTCCAGAGCAGGGGTCTCCAACCTTGGCAACTTTAAGACTTGTGCAAAGCTGGCTGGGGAATTCTGGGAGTTGAAGTCCGCTAGGCTTCAACTTGCCACGGTTGGAGACCCCTGGACTAGACTAAAGTTTGCTGGCTGGGGGATTCTGGGAGTTGAAGTCTGCTAGGCTTCAAGTTGCCACGGTTGGAGACCCCTGGACTAGACTAAAGTTTGCTGGCTGGGGGATTCTGGGAGTTGAAGTCCGCTAGGCTTCAAGTTGCCACGGTTGGAAACCCCTGGACTAGACTAAAGTTTGCTGGCTGGGGGATTCTGGGAGTTGAAGTCCACCAGGCTTCAAGTTGCCAAGGTTGGAGACCCCTGGACTAGACTAAAGTTTGCTGGCTGGGGGATTCTGGGAGTTGAAGTCCGCCAGGCTTCAAGTTGCCAAGGTTGGAGACCCCTGGACTAGACTCAAGCTTTGCTGGCTGAGGAATTCTGGGAGTTGAAGTCCACAAGTCTTAAAGTTGCCAAGGTTGGAGACCCCTGGTCCAGAGATCAGCCTTGCAAAGGATTTCTGGACAGATCCCCAGCAAACTGCAGGAATAACTGACCAGGGAATAACTTTCCTTTTAATTCACGTGGCCTGGGAAATGCGTCACTGCCATATAAGGTCACTGCCATATGAGGAAAGGTAGTCCTCGACTTACGACCCCAATTGAGCCCAAAACCTCTGTTGCTAAGCGAGACGGTTGAAAGACCTGGAAGGGACCTTGGAGGTCATCTAATCCAACCCTTCTCTGGGGACGTTCTGGTGGAGTCTACCCCTCGGCAGCTTGGGTCACTTGAGGTCACATCGGTGGCTATGCTGCCTTTTGATTTCCCCTGCTATACGGTTAAGTCCTCGACATACGACCGCAACTGAGCCCCAAATTTCTGTCGCTAAGTGATTTTCACCCCATTTTATGCCCTTTCTGGCCGCAGCTAAGGGAATCACGGCCATTGTTAAATTTGTCGCACGGTCGTTAAGGGAATCGAGCTTCCTGGTTGACCTTACTTGTCCGAAGGTCGCAAAAAGGGATCACATAATCTCGGGATGCTGAAACCATCATAAATGTGAATCAGTTGCCAAATGTCCAAATTTTCATCCTGTGTGACCGTGGGGATGATGCGATAGTCGTAAGTGTGAAAAATGGTCATAAGTCACTTTTTTTCAGTGCTGTTGTAACTTTGAACGGTCACTCAATGAACTGAGGACTACCTGTATTTTTCCAGGTTAGGTTTAACTATCACATTTCCGTAGTTAACTCTAAACCAGGGGTCTCCAAGCTTGGCAACTTGAAGCCTGGCGGACCAACTCCCAGAATCCCCCAGCCAGCAAACTTTAGTCTAGTCCAGGGGTCTCCAACCTTGGCAACTTGAAGCCTGGTGGACTTCAACTCCCAGAATCCCCCAGCCAGCAAACTTTAGTCTAGTCCAGGGGTTTCCAACCGTGGCAACTTGAAGCCTAGCGGACTTCAACTCCCAGAACCAGACTCAAGCTTTGCTGGTTGGGGAATTCTGGGAGTTGAAGTCCGCCAGGCTTCAAGTTGCCAAGCTTGGAGACCCCTGGACTAGACTCAAGTTTGCTGGCTGGGGAATTCTGGGAGTTGAAGTCCGCCAGGCTTCAAGTTGCCAAGCTTGGAGACCCCTGGACTAGACTCAAGTTTGTTGGCTGGGGGATTCTGGGAGTTGAAGTCCGCCAGGCTTCAACTTGCCAAGGTTGGAGACCCCTGGACTAGACTCAAGTTTGCTGGCTAGGGAATTCTGGGAGTTGAAGTCCGCCAGGCTTCAAGTTGCCAAGCTTGGAGACCCCTGGACTAGACTCAAGTTTGCTGGCTGGGGGATTCTGGGAGTTGAAGTCCGCCAGGCTTCAACTTGCCAAGGTTGGAGACCCCTGGACTAGACTCAAGCTTTGCTGGCTGGGGGATTCTGGGAGTTGAAGTCCACCAGGCTTCAAGTTGCCAAGGTTGCAGACCCCTGCTCTAAACCATATTTTACCCAGCCATCCATGCTGTGCTTCGATTCACACAACACACCGAACCTTCAATTTAACTTAAACGAGGCTAGATTCATCCAAAGCCAGGCAAAAATCTAACCAAGGTTAACACATGCCGTCCAAATATCTCTGCTAGGCTCTCACTTGACAAGCTTAACCCATGTTGTGCGAAACAGTGGTGGGCTGCTGCCAGTTCAGACTGGTTTGGGCGAACCAGTAGTTGTGACCGGCCCATCCACCTGCCCAGGCGCTATTCCGTTCTATTTAGCTGCATTTTTTAATGCATGCAAGCGTGCGTGCAACCAAAACACATGTGCGGAAGGCGGATGCACTCACAATTGCGGCGCTGGGGTGAACCAGTTGTTCATTCATGTGCCACCCAATCCTGGCGTGAATGCAAGCGCAGAGTCTCAAACTAGCTAAGCCCTTTTCCAATCCATCCAGTCCCCGGTTGTGTGAACCTAGGCCCGTGATGGCACAAAAAGCCACGTCGCATGGCCTTGCCTGTTCTTTAGGGTTTCTGGGGCGCATGCGTGCACAACGATCAGCTATCCTCCACGCGTGCGGCAGTGCCAAAAATCGGTGTGCGCATACGCGCCGGACAGCTGGTTTTGGGTGTGCATGCACGCCAGAACCTGGAAGTTCGGCTTTTCTGGGGCACAATCCCTTCGCGCATGCTGCAGTGCAGATGAACAACAAGCACATGCGCGCTGGCCACCTGATTATCAGGTGCACAGGTGCGCTAGAACCCAGAAGCGCAGCTTTTCTAGAGCACGGCCCTGAAGAGCGCCCACACGATGTTTACACGCGGCCTTTTCGGCACCGAGTTCGCCATCACGGATCTAGGCCCATTCCTTTCCCATTTCCAAACTATAAACGTGCTAGAAAGTTCGGGACAGCTCTTCCCCTCTTACTTGACCCCCGAATGTGACTTTCCTGTCTATTGAATGTGTTGCCGGTACAGGTAGTCTTCGACTTGCAGCAGTTCATTTAGTGACCATTCAAAGTTACGATGGCATTGTAACAAGTGACTTATGACCGTTTTTCACCACTTTACGACCGTCGCAGCAATCCCTGTGCTGCACGTGATCAAAATTCAGACGCTTGGCAACTGACTCCTATTTATGGAGGTTGCAGTGTCCTGGGGTCGGTAACAGTAACAGAGTTGGAAGGGACTTTGGAGGTCATCTAGTCCAGGGGTCTCCAACCTTGGCAACTTTAAGCCTGGTGGACTTCAACTCCTAGAATTCCCCAGCCAGCTTTGCTTTGCTGGCTGGGGGATTCTGGGAGTTGCAGTCCACCAGGCTTAAAGTTGCCAAGTTTGGAGACCCATGATCTAGTTCAACCCACTCCTCATGCAGGAGACCTATACTAGGGATTCGAACCGGCGACCTTTCTGATCTACAAGCTCCGCGTCTTCGCCACTGAGCCACCTAGCCAGGCTAGGTTGCGTGATCCTCCCCTTTTCGCGACCTTCGGACAAGGCAAGTCAATGGAGAGGTCAGATCCACTTCACAATCGTGCTCCTCACTTAACAACCGCAGTGATTCACTTCACGGTGGTGGCCAGAGAGGTCGTAAAACGGGGCAAAAGCCCCTGAACAAACGCCTCTCGCTTAACATAAGAAATGTTGGGCTCAGTTGTGGTCCTAAGTCGAGGACTAACTGTATAACAGGGAGAAATCACAAGGTAGCACAGCCCTCCAAGCGACCTCAGGTCACCTAATCCGCTGAGGGCAGACTCCACCAGAGCCTCCCTCAGAGTCGGGTTGGACTAGATGACCTCCGAAGGTCCCTTCCAACTCTATGGTCCCCGTCAAGAAGCTTTCAACCAAGGCGCCCTCACAATTCCCTGTGGCAGCCTTTCCTACAGTCAGGAAAAATCGCCCCCATCCAGAGATCCACATGCATGTGCCAAATGTCATCTAAAGATAGTCCTCCACTTATAACCGTTTAGCGACCGTTCAAAGTTACGACGGCACCGGGGGGGGGGGAAGCGACCGTTAACCAGTTTTCCCACTTAAAAAAAAAAAAAAAAACAGTCGCGGTGTCCCCGCGGTCGCACGACTGTAAATCGGATGCTTGGCAAACCGGACGGCTGCGTGGTCCAGGACGTCCTGTGATTCACCATTCATAATCTTTACATCCGGCAGAGTCCAATTGTGTGTGTGTGTGTAAGCCAGATTCGCTTAACGGCCACACGAGGCCCATAACAATTGCAGCGATTTGCTTAACAACTCTGGCACCCCGCCAAAAAAACCCAAAAAGGACGTAAAATGAGGCACGCCGCGCTTAACTCCCCCGCTGGGCAATGGAAATGTCGGACGTAAATCCAGGCCTACCTCCAAAGGCTCTTCCTAGCCGCCTCTATTTGGGTGCCCCTGCTCCCCCTGGGGGTACCCCAATATCAGTGGCATCCCCAAGAATATCCAGCACCCCCACCCACATAATCCCAGCCTTCGGGGGAGGGGGGGTCTCAATTCCTCCCCAAACTTTGGCCAGGAGCCCCTCTGCCCTTGAGGGGCACCAGAGCCTTTCCCCTCACTCATGACCTCGAGGTGACCCCCTCAAACAAGCCCACCTTCCTCTCTGAGGCCCCTCCGACAACCCCCTCACCCGCGGGTGGCCGGGGAGAGGGGGGGGGCGACAGTCCCACCACCTGTCGCTTGAAGTGGGTGGGTGAGTGGGTGGGCAAGCGGCCACAGCTGCTCCTTCCCTTCCCCTACATTTTCTAACTGTGCTTCCTCTCCCCCTCCCCTCACTTTCGCTTTCTCCTTTCCCCCTTTTTCTTTCTTTCTTTCCTCTTCTTCCTCCATCCCCCTCTCTTCTTCTTCCTTCCTTCTTCTTCTTCTTTCTTTCTTTCTTACCTCCATCCCCCTCTCTTCTCTTTTCTTTCCTTCCTTCCTTCCTTCTTCTCTTCTTTCTTTCTTTCCTCCATCCCCCTCTCTTTCTCTCTTCTTCTTTCTTTCTTTCTCTCTCTCTCTCTTTCTTTCCTCCATCCCCCCTTCTCTCTTTCTCTTCTTTCCTTCCTTCCTTCCTTCCCTTCTTCTTTCTTTCTTTCCTTCCTCCATCCCCCCCTCTCTCTCTTTCTTTCTTTCCTCCATCCCCCCTTCTCTCTTTCTCTCTTCTTTCCTTCCTTCCCTCCTTCTTCTCTTTCTTTCTTTCTTTCCTCCATCCCCCTCTCTTTCTGTCTTTCTTTCTTTCTGTCTTTCTCTTTCTTTCTTTCTTTCCTCCATCCCCCCTTCTCTCTTTCTCTTCTTTCCTTCCTTCTTTCCCTTCTTTCTTTCTTTCTTTCTTTCTTTCTTTCTTTCTTTCCTCCATCCCCCCTTCTCTCTTTCTCTCTCTTCTTTCCTTCCTTCCTTTCTTCCCTTTCTTTCTTTTTTTCCCTTCCCCTATTTTGGCAAACGCAGGAGCCCCGGGAAGTGGGGAGGGGGATCAAGAGTGGGTGGGTGGGTTGGTGGCTGAGGGGAGTGGGGGGGAAAGAGACAGAAGACGACGCTGAGGGGTTTTCTCTCCCTTGTATTAAAAAAAAGGGGGGGCAGCCCCCTCCCCATTTAAAAAAACAAAACAAATCCCGACCCTCCCCTCAATTGCACCCCCGTCTTGCACAAACACTCCCGCACCTCCTTCCTTCCTTCCCTCCCGCGCCAGCCAGCCCGCCCCTACCCCACGCAAAACCCGACCCCAGCTGGGTGGGGGTGGGGGTGGGTCTTTCCCCGCGGTGCAAAAGAAAAAGAAAAACACGAGTGGGTGGGTGAGGGGAATAAAACAGGGGCGTGGGGGGGGCTCTGGGAGGCCACCCGGGCGGCCCGACTCGATTCCTCGCAAGGAACCCGGGGAAGCAACGAAGCAAAATGGCGACTTTTTTTTTTTAATGCAGAAGGAAGGAGGGATGGCAGAAAAAAGGGAGGAAGGAAGGAAAGGAGGGAAGAGAAGGGAGGAGGAGGAGGCCTCCGCAGAAGAGCCGGGGACGGGGACGGGGACGGGGGAGAGACGCCGGGGCGGCGGAGGGTGGTCGGGCCCGGGCTTGCTGGGCTTTGGGGTGGGTGGGTGGGGAGACGAAGAGGGGCGGGGGGTGGCCGAGCCTAAAGGCGGCTGGACGGCCTCGCTTACCTCCGAGCGGGCGGCCGGTTCTCCTCCTCCTCTTCCTCCCCTTCCACGCGCGGAGCCCCACGCGAGCCCAGCCAGCCCGCAGCCGCCGCGACGCGCCCGGCCAAAGCGCCGCCGGGTCATGCGCGGAGACCCCCCCCTCCTCCTTTTTTTCTTCTCTCCTCCTCCTCTTCTTCTTCCTCCTTCCCTTCTTCCTCCTTCTCCTCCTTCTCCCCTTGACAGTTTCACCCTCGACGCTCGCAATTCTCGCGGGATTATTTTAATCGGCCCCCCGGGAGGGGGGGGGGGGGGGGGGGGGAGGGTGGGGGGGGGAATCCCTGGTAGTGGTGGGGGGGAGGGCGGTGGAAAAGATCCCGCGGGGGAGGGGGCGCCGGAGGAAGAGGAAGAGGAGGAGGAAGGGTCTTGTCTCCCCCACACACACATACGCGCACCCCTTGGGGTGGAGTGGGGGGGGAAGCGAGGCGAGAAGGGGGAGAGAAGGGGGGCTGGGTGGGGGGTCTTCGGAGAGCCGGACTCGGATCGGCAGCGCAGGATAAGTCGGAGGTCCGGCGTCCCGCGACGGTTAGAGGCGAGCTATTAAGCCCCGGTGGTTGCTTTAGGCAGGGTTAGACCCCCCTCGAAGGGTGAAATGGCTTGGGCTTCCATAGCTTGGGTTGGGTTGGGTTGGGTTGGGTTGACCCTAGAGTCAACTTTTCCCCTCCCTCCCTGCTCTCCTGCCTTCTTTCTTCCCTCCCTCCTTCTTTCCTTCCTTCCTCCCTCCCTCCTTCCTTCCTTCCTTCCCTCCCCCTTCTTCCTTCCTTCCTTCCGTCCTTCCTCCCTCCTTCCTTCCTCCCTCCCACTTCCTTCCTCCTCCTCCCCCTTCTTCCTTCTTTCCTCCCTCTCTCCTTCCTCCCTCCCTCCTCCTTCTTCCTCCTCCTCCTCCTTCCTTCCATCCTTCCTCCCATCCTTCCTTCCTCCTCCTTCCTTCCTTCTTTCCACCCACCCTCCTTCCTTCCTTCGTTCCTCCTCCTTCCTTCCTCCCCTCCTTCCTTCCTTCTTTCCTCCTCCTTCCTTCCTCCCTCCTCCTTCCTTCTTTCCACCCACCTCCTCCTTCCTTCCTTCTTTCCTCCCTCCTTCCTTCCTCCCTCCTCCTTCCTTCTTTCCACCCACCCTCCTCCTTCCTTCCTTCTTTCCTCCCTCCTTCCTTCTTTCCACCCTCCCTTCCTCCTTCCTTCCTTTTTCCTCCCTCCCTCCTTCCTTCCATCCATCCTTCCTCCCTCCTTCCTTCTTTCCTTCCTCCCTCCCTCCTTCCTTCCTTTCTTCCTCCCTCCGTCCTCCCTCCCTCCCTCCCTTCCATCCTTCCTTCCCCCCCCTCCTTCCTCCCTCCCTCCCTCCCTTCCTTCACTAAGATGATGGTTGTGGGCTTCCTGCACAAACCCAGATTGGGGTCAGTTCTGAGAAACCTGCTAAACTTCAATCCACATAGTTAGTGCATGACCGAGGCCCAACACAGGGCTAACTGAGGAAACCATGGGTGAGTTAACCATGGAGGACTTTGCTGGAGGAAGATAGTCAAACTGGGCAGGTGGGACTTCTCGGAAGCTCACAATTTCCAATCCAGGGTTTCTCAGCCTCAGCAGCTTGAAGATGCGGGGACTTCAATTCCCAGAATTCCCCTGTTGACCTTGGCAGCTTGAAGATGCAGGGACTTCAACTCCCAGAATTCCCTAGATAAGCTTGGCCGCTTGAAGATGTGAGAACTTCAATTCTTAGAATTCCCCAGCCGACATGAGGATTGGTCGCACAAGTCATATTTTTCAGTTTTTAAATTTCATTCAAAATTACTTTTGAATAGTCACTAAAGAAATGGTTGTAAGTCAAGAACTACTTGTCTCTAGTCCACGGGTCTGCAAACTTGGCTCTTTTAAGACTTGTGGACTGCAACTCCCAAAGTTCCTCAGCCAGCACAGCTGGCTGAGGAACTTTGGGAGTTGAAGTCCACAAGTCTTAAAAGAGCCAAGTTTGCAGACCCCTGGACTAGTCGAAAAGAGGCACAGGTTCCACAGTTGGGCCAAACATCTGCTCCTAACCATTTCATTTATTTACTTATTTATTTATTTAGCGTATATGATCTACAGATAATATTTAGTGTATACAGATTTATTTAGCGTATATTATCTACAGATATCATGCAATCACTGAATTGAACCCAAAATTGAGGTTGCTAAGTGAGAAATTTGTTAAGTGAGTTTTGGGGCCCACGTTACGACTTTTCTTGCCACGTTTGTTAAGTGAATCACCGCAGTTGCTAATTTAGTAGCACGGTTGTTAAGTGAATCCGGCTTCCCCCCCTTGACTTTGCTTGTCAGAAGGTCACAAAAGATCACGTGACCCCGGGACACTGCAACCGTCATAAATATGAATCAGTTGCCAAGTGGCTGAATTTTTGATCACGTGACCATGGGGATGTTGCAACAGTCATAAGTATGAAAAGCAGTCATAAGTCACATTTTTCAGTGCCGTTGTAATGAAACGTTGGTCACTAAACGTAACCAAACATTTGTCACTAAACAAACACATCGTACATACAAACACCAACACCGTATATGAGATAAATTAGGGTGACACCATCATAAAAATCGCTGTAATACGGCGCCATAGAGTTGCAATGGGATAGGAGCAGTGGTGGGGTTCAAATAATTTAACAACCGGTTCTCTGGCCTAATGATTTCTTCCAACAACCAATTTGCCAAACTGCTCACAAAGTTAACAACCGGTTCTCCTGAAGTCGTGCGAACTGGCTAAATCCCACCACTGGATGGAAGTTACAGTTCTTAAGCCATCATCCTAACTAGGATGACACCAAATGGATGAAATCTGTTGTCATGTTGTCCAGACACAAATTAGGCAAGGAATAAAACGGTGGCATTTCGCATTGTGAGCCTGGACTGCGTATTTTCACCCCTGGCCCTGCCTGGATTCACCCAAGGACTTTGCAATATAAGCCTTGACCTTTGACCCACCATTTGGGATTTTCTGGGGGGAAAAAAACCACACACACACACAACATTTAAAACACCCACACACACACACAAAATGGAAAATTTCCTATGATATGGAATGAGGCAGACCTGTTGGGCGAACCTGGTCTGAAGGTTTAATCCAGCCGAACGTTTAGTGGCCCAGGATGGTCGCTTGGTTTTCTCTGTTTCAGCCCGAAGGATAAAATATGAAAGGAACTAAAAGACACTGAATTCCACAGCCTAGGAATTCATCTGATTATGAAATGCAATTCAAGACAGGCAGTTTGGTCTAGTGATTAAGGAACCAGGCTAGAAACTGGGAGATCCTGAATTCTAGTCCTACCTTAGGCATCAAAACCAGCTGGGGGACTTTGGGCCAATCACCAGGAGACTTGTGAGTTCTAGTTCTGCCTTAGGCATGAAAGCCAGTTGGGTGACTTTGGGCCAATCACCAGGAGACGGTGAGTTCTAGTTCTGCCTTAGGCATAAAAGCCAATTGGGTGACTTTGGGCCAATCACCAGGAGACGGTGAGTTCTAGTTCTGCCTTAGGCATAAAAGCCAATTGGGTGACTTTGGGCCAATCACCAGGAGACTGTGAGTTTGAGTCTTGCTTTAGGCCTGAAACCAGCTGGGTGACTTTAGAACGATATCACTGGTTCTCAGCCCAGCCCAGCCAACCTCACAGGGTTGTTGTTGTGGGGAAAATAGGAGGAGGAAGGAGATTTAGGTATGTTCGCTATCTTGAGTTACTCATAAAAATAATAAAGGTGAGATAAAGATCCGATGAGTAGAGTAGAGTAGAGTAGAGTAGAGTAGAATAGAATAGAATAGAATAGAATAGACAGAGCAGAAAGGACCTTGTAGATTATCTAGTCCAGCCCCCACCCAAGCAGGAGACCCTACACCAGTAGTGAAATCCAAATTTTTTTACTACCGGTTCTGTGGTCGTGGTTTCGTGGGCATGGCTTGGTGGGCGTGGCAGGGGAAGGATACTGCAAAATCCCATTCCCACCCCACTCAGGCCAGCCAGAGGTGGTATTTGCCGATTCTCTAAACTCAAAATTTCCACTACCGGTTCTCTGAACTGCTCAAAATTTCCCCTATCGGTTCTCCAGAATCTGCTGGATTTCACCCCTGCCCTGCACCGTTTCTGACAGATGGCAGTCCAGTCTCTTCTTGAAAGCCTCCAGTGATGAAGCTCCCACAACTTCCGAAGGCAACTCCTGCTCCCTTGGTTGATTGTTCTCAATGTCAGGAAATTTCTCCTTATTTCCAGGGTTGAATCTCTCCTTGATCAGTTTCCATCCATTCTTCCTTGCCTGGTCAATCAATCAAACTATCAGTGGGCAGTCTGTAGCATTAATGCCCTTGCACTGTCTTCAGGAGACATCTGGTGCTCTTCTTAGCTTTAGAAAACTCTGTTGTGTCTTGTCCGCTCTCACCACAGCCGGGGTCTGCTTATCTGCTCCCGAACACGGAGGAATGTATGCCTCCCGGCCCCAGTCCTGGCTCCATGCCCAGACAAGCTGCAGAGGAGGGGGCACCTCCCGGTCCCAGCCCTGGCTCCATGCCCAAGCAGGCTGCAGAGGAGGAGCATCCTGCCCCAGCCCTGGCTCCATGCCCAGGCAAACGGAGCAGCTAGACCCCTCCCCCTCCTCCACAGCATGTGAGCCTGAGGAAAGTTTACTTCCAACAGCTGCTGATTGGAGTGACCCTCGCGTCAGAAGACTGGATAGGCGGAGGCAACAGAAGGAAGGGAGGGGCAGGCCTTAATGAGTGCTGAATCATGGAGCCACACCCCATGGCCTATATAAAGGATCTGCTTTCTGGCAGTCTCTGAGTCAGGCAAAGTCGAACTTATCTTGCTGAAGTCACTTTCTGGTCTCCTGCCTGCTCTGAGGACTTTGCTAGGACTTTGGGCAGAGCTGCAGAGGCAAGCCTGATTCGGATTTCCCTGACCCGGCCGTCAGCGGAGGAGTGGGACACGACAAACTCTTTTGAACTTAATACCTCTCCTGCGCAGGCTGCACTGGTTGCCGGTGGTCTTCCGGGTGCAATTCAAGGTGTTGGTTACCACCTTTAACGCGCTTCATGGCACAGGACCGGGCTATTTACGGGACCGCCTGCTACCACTGATAGCCTCCCACTGACCTGTGCGCTCCCACAGGGAGGGTCTCCTCAGGGTGCCGTCAGTCAAACAATGTCGACTGGCGACCCCCAGGGGGAGGGCCTTCTCTGTGGGAGCACCTATCCTCTAGAATGAGCTTCCTCTGGGGTTACGATTACTCCCCAACCTCCCGACCTTTCGCCGTGAACTCAAGACCTTTCTGTTCTACCGCGCAGGGCTGGCCTAATACACTTCGGTTTTTAATTGGTTTTTTTTTATCATTTTTATTATAGTTTTAAATGGGGTTAGCCAAATTGAATAAAATTTTTAAAATGCTTTTTAAATCTATTTATAAAATTGTTCTTATGTTGGCTGTAAACCGCCTTGAGTCCTTCGGGAGAAGGGCGGTATAAAAATCAAACAAACAAACAAACAAACAAATAAATAAATAAGTAATACTTGGCTGGTTCCTTGGAGCCGGGTTTGGTCAACCTTCTTTTAAACTCAGTTGCTGAGAAAAATGTGATTTGGGGGGTTGTGTTCAGAGGAATTTCATTTCCCGCCACTTCCTCTGGGACATGGAATGGCTGAATACAGGTGGTCCTTGACTTACGACCACCATTGAGCCCAAAATTTCGCTTGCTAAGTCAGACATTTGTAATCTCTCTCACTTAGCAGCAGAAATTTGAGCTTCAATTTTGGTCGTAAGCCGAGGACTAGCTGTATTCCTCAATGTATCATTTTTCGTTGTTTAGTTTATTGTCCCATCGTCAGGGGTAAAATCCAGCAGGTTCTAACCGGTTCTGCAGAACCGGTAGTGGAAATTTTGAGTAGTACGGAGAACCGGCAAATATCACCTCTAGCTGGCCCCAGAGTGGGGTGGGAATGGAGAGTTTGCAATATCCTTCCCCCAGGAGTGGAGAGGAACGGAGATTTTGCAATATCCTTCCCCTGCCACACCGCCACCAAGCCATGCCCACCAAGCCACGCCACGCCCACCAAGCCACGCCCACAGAACCGGTAGTAAAAAAATTTGGATTTCACCACTGCCTGTTGTCCTAACTTCTGTTCTCTTCGCACACTTTTCATGTCTTCCTTTAATTGTTGCAAGCCGCCTACAGTACAGAGAGTTCTCGACGTACAACAGCTCATTTAGTGACTCCTCAAAGTTCCAACGGTACTGAAAAATGGACTTATGACCCTTTTTCACACTTACGACCATTTGCAGCATTCTCATGGTCACGTGATCAAAATTCAGATTCTTGGTAACTGACTCCTATTTATGACGGCCGCAATGTCTCGGGGAGGGTCACGTGATCCCCTTTTGCGACCTTCTGACGAGCAAAGTCAACGGGGAAGCCAGATTCACTTAACGACCGGGTGACTAACTTTAACATCTGCAGCGATTCACTTAACAACCGGGGCAAGAGAGATCGCAAAATGGGACGAAACTCCCTGAACAAGTGTCTCGGTTAACAAGAGAAATGTTGGGCTCAATGGGGAGGGTCGTACGTCGAGGACTAACTGCATAACAGGGGGAAATCAAGATAGCACAGCCCTCAAAGTGACCTCAGGTCACCTAATCTGCTGAGGGCAGATTCCACCAGAGCCTGCATCAGAGTCGGGTTGGATTAGATGACCTCCCAGGTCCCTTGGGGCAACACCACTCACTGAACAAATGTCTTGCTGAGGGCTCCATTTCGGCCATAACTTGAGGACTACCTATTGTTGTCCCGTTTCCCCCCCACCTCCCCGTGGGCCAGATAGGCAGCAAATAAAATTAACATATAAATAAATAGTAAATAAATTTGGAACACTGTGGCTGGGAATAGCGGGGCCACACAGCAGCGGAGGCAAGGAAGCAGAAGGAAAAACGCTTTTCTTCCGTGGCTGTTGAGCAGCTGCGAAAGCAGAGGGTGGGGGAAATTCAGGGCAGCCCACGTGCCATTCCTTCCTGGGTTTTAAGAATATTGTAATCCTGCCTTTGCAAGGAATGTGTGTGTGTGTGTATTAGCTTGTGTATATGTCTGTCTGTGAGAGGTTTCTTCCTCTCACTTCCTGCCCGTGTTCCCACAAGCTTAACCAATGCTCCGAGTGGCCTTCGAACAACACGATCTATTTAGCTCTTTTTAAATCATATTATTTTGTGTGTTTGTGTGTGTGTGTGTTGTGATAGCATGATGGCTTGATGTGCAAACCCAGCCCCATTGGTTAGTTTCTGGCTTAACGCAAACCCTGAGAATTTACTTTACTCAGTAACGAGGAAGGAACTGCTATGAATCATCAGCCTGCGAGTGACTTAAAGCCGAGAAAAGGGATTATGTGTTTAAACTATTTATCTGGGTGTTTTTTTGTGTTTTGTTTTTTTTGCTTCGCCATCAGAATCTTGCGAAAATCCAGGGCATTGTGTTTGAGCAAGTAAACCCCAGGTAACAAACTATGGGTTAATGCAGTACATGAATGCAGGGATATGTCCTAAATCTACTGTCCTTAGCTATCATGGAATTCAGAGATTAACAGCCTTGGAAGGGACCTTGTAGGTCATCTAGTCTAATCCCGCACCCAGCCCAAGCAGGAGACCCTACATCATTTCTGACAGATGGCAGTCCAGTCTCTTCTTGAAAGCCTCCAGGGTTGAAACTCCCAAAGCTTCTGAAGGCAACTTCTTTGAATTCTTTCACTTTCCTAGCGTACCGGTTTGAGAATTGCATCCCATGGTTCATAAACCAGGGTTCGTGGTTTGGCATTTTGCAGAAACACGGCTAAATGTGGCTTTGTTAACGAACAATGGTTAAGGCAGGGTTTCTCAACCTCAGCCGTTTTAAGATGGGTGGACTTCAACTCCCAAGATTCCTCAACCCCCATGAGGGAATTCTGGGAGTCGAAGTCCACAAGTCTTAAAAGTTGGCAAGGATAAACACCCCTGCTGCAGGGGTGAAATCAGAGGCGGGTTTCAGCAGGTTCTGACCAGTTCTGGAGAACCGGTAGCGGAAATTTTGAGTAATTCAGAGAACCGGTAGTAAAAATTCTGACTGGCCCCGTCCCCATCTATTTTCTGCCTCCCAAGTCCCAGCTGATCGGGAGAAAATGGGGATTTTGCAGTATCCTTCCCCTGGAGTGGGGACGGAATGGAGATTTTACAGCAGGGGTGTCCAAACTTGGTCCCTTTAAGACTTGTGGACTTCAACTCCCAGAGTCCCTCAGCCAGCAAAGCTGGCTGAGGAACCTGTTTTACAGTATCCTTACCATGCTACGTCCACCAAACCACGCCCACCAAGCCACACTCACAGAACCGGTAGTAAAACTTCTGACTGGCCCCGCCCCCATCTATTCTCTGCCTCCCAAGTCCCAGCTGATTCATTTAGTTCATTTAGTTTAGACCAGGGATCTCCAACCTTGGTCCCTTTAAGACTTGTGGACTTCAACTCCCAGAGTCCCTCAGCCAGCAAAGTTTCAAATTTTTTTACTACTGGTTCTGTGGGTGTGGCTTGGTGGGCGTGGCATGGTTTGCTTTGCTTTGCGTGGCTTGGTGGGCGTGTCAGTGGAAGGATACTGTAAAATCTCCATTCCCTCCCCAATCCAGGGAAAGGATACTGAAAAATCCCCATTTCTTCATGATCAGCTGGGACTTGGGAGGCAGAGAATAGATGGGGGCAGGGCAGGGGTGAAATCTAAACATTTTCCCTACCTGTTCTGTGGGTGTGGCTTAATTGGTGGGCGTGGCTGGGTGGTCAGATGGCTGGGTGGGCGTGGCCAATAACAATAAATAATAAAAATAATAAACAAAGTATAAAAAAACAATAAGAGGTACCAAAAACCAACTTTCACACTTTACGCACACACAACACAACACAACACAACTGACTCACACACAACGTAAAAGCAGCTGCACTTCACACTTCACACAGCCACAAAAAGCTCAAAAAACAACTTTCACACTTTACACACACACAACTGACACACACACACACACAAAATACCACATACAGCTTTCTGAGATTTTGTGTGTTTGTGTAGTTAGAGTGAAACATCACAGAAACACACCAAATCTCAGAAAGCTGCACAAATATTTTATTTTATTATTAAGCTTTGTGGACTTCAATTCCCAGAGTTCCTCAGCTAGCAAAGCCAGCCAGCATTAATCACTCAGTGATGAAATAGATTAGCTAAATTTAGATTAATTCTGTCTGGTGCTGAAAATGAAACTGGGGCTTTCCGGCTGGGAAAAAAGCCATGAGGTTGATCAGTAATCAGGTAAGTGGCTTAGACTCTCTTAAAAGGAGGTTTTCTACATGTTTTCTACAGAAAACATGTTTTTTAAGGTTCTGCTGATGAGGAACTCAGGTGAGATCCCCAGAGTAGCCTTTAAATGTTTTTTTTTAAGTTTAAAGGCTCTGTCGATCTCAGCTGAGAGGCGGGATCCTCAAAGGCTTTTCTTTTACTTTTAAAGGCATGTTTCGGCTGAAGCAAAACTTCTTTTAAAAGTAAAAAAAACCCTCTGCTGATGGTGCGGCTCAGCAGAGGCAGCGGGGGTGGGGCCAGGGATTTTTGCTACCGGTCCTCCGAACCAGCCGCCTCCATCGCTACCAGATCGCACGAGCCAGTCCGATCCGGGAGCATTTCACCCCTGGGGCAGGGCCAATCAGATTTTTTACTACCAGTTCTCCAAACTACTCAAAATTTCTGCTACTGGTTCTCCAGAACTGGTCAGAACCTGCTGAAACCCACCTCTGGCTACAATTAAGCAATCAGGAAACAATCAATATCAGTATAAATTGTAAAGATACAAGCAACAAAGTTACAGTCATAAGTGGGAGGAGATGGGTGATGGGAACGATGAGAAGATAAATAGTAGTGCAGACTTAGTAAATAGTTTGACAGTGTTGAGGGAATTATTTGTTTAGCAGAGTGATGGCGTTCGGGGAAAAACTGTTCTTGTGTCTAGTTGTTCTGATGTGCAGTGCCCTGTAGCATCGTTTTCAGGGTAGGAGTTGAAACACATATAGTTGAAACATTTTTATAGAAGTGCCAAGGTCTCTTTAAAAGCTAAAACTAAGATTGGAAAACGCGCCATGTCTTCCCTTGATTGCTCCTTAACACTTTATTCATTAGACTCGAAGTCCTTCTTAATTGGCTGGTAATACAGGTGAATTGTTTTAATTGAAAAGCACTGAGTCAAAACTAATTCCTTCTATTAAAAAACTGGCTTGGATCTCAGTCCGTTTTTTTATGAAGTCTGGGATATTTTTTTCCCCTCCCCTTTTCTTCATCTTCACAGAAAGCTGTCTCTTTTGACCTCGCCCGACAACCTTCAGGAGTGTGGAAGAAATTTCATTTTAAGAAGAAAAATGCTGCGTTAATAGATAGAACAACTTTACTGTCATTTTGAATGTACACTAATCGGCATGCGTTAAAATGAAATTTTGTTGCATATAGCTCTCAAAGGGTCTTCACCTCTAATATATTAGAATTAGAATTAGAATTTATTGGCCAAGTGTGATTGGACACACAAGGAATTTGTCTTGGTGCATATGCTCTCAGTGTACATAAAAGAAAAGATACCTTCATCAAGGTACAACATTTACAACACAATTGATGGTCAATATATCAATATAAATCATAAGGATTGCCAGCAACAAGTTATAGTCATACAGTCATAAGTGGAAAGAGATTGGTGATGGGAACTATGAAACGATTAATAGAAGTGCAGATTCAGTAAATAATCTGACAGTGTTGAGGGAATTATTTGTTTAGCAAATATACTACATAAACATGACAAAATAAATAAAGAAATACAAAATTATGCCTATACCCACGTATATTATATGACACAGAGAAACAATACAATTTAGTGTAAAAGGGGGCTGTGAAAATATTTACAGATCCCTCTCATCCTGGTCATAAACTGTTTCAACTCCTATCCTCAAAATGACGCTATAGAGCACTGCACACCACAACAACTAGACACAAGAACAGTTTTTTCCTGAAGGCCATCACTCTGCTAAACAAATAATTCCCTCAACACTGTCAAACTACTTACTAAATATGCACTACTATTAATCTTCTCATCGTTCCCATCACCCATCTCCTTCCACTTATGACTGTATGCCTGTAACTTTGTTGCTTGTATCTTTATGATTTATATTTATATTGATTGTTTTCTGATTGCTTATTTGTACCCTATGACTATCATTAAGTGTTGTACCTTGATGAAGGTATCTTGTCTTTTTATGTACACTGAGAGTATATGCACCAAGACAAATTCCTTGTGTGTCCAATCACACTTGGCCAATAAAAAAAATCTATTCTATTCTAGTCTGGGTGTATACATGTACATGGTGAGAAAAATGAATCTTGTGAATTTACTAGACGGATGGCCTAGGGAACAAAGCTGTTACAGAATCTGGTAGTCCTGCTAGAAATATTCCGAAACCTCCTTCCAGTGGGGAGCAACAGAAACAGACCATAAAGTAGGTGTGCAGGGTCTCTAACAATGCTTTGAGCTCTAAGCACATAGAGCTTATAAGCAGCACCCTGAATAACGGGAAGCAAGCTTCCTATAATCTTCTCCGCTGTCCTGATCACTCTCTGTAGGGACTTTCTATCTTGAGGCGCTGCTGCCACCAAACCAAACAGGGATGCAGTTTGTTAAAACGCTGCCTATCATGCCTCTGTAAAAAGTGGCCAGGACAGAAGGAAAAAGATGGTTTTCCTTAACAGTAAGCAATGTCCTTGGAATAGCTCAAAAGAACTTTGCCATTTTCTGTGCAAACGGACAAGCATCCAAGCATCAGCACAGGTAGTCCTGGAATGACAACCGTAATGGAGCTTGCTTGCCCCTCCTGGTTGCAAAATGGACCGTCATGTAACCAGGCCAGTTTTACAACTGTTTTTATGGCAATTGTTAAAAGCGAATGCCGCAGTCATTACGTCAGCCAATGGATTGGTACGTTTTGCTTAAAAAAAAAAGGAAATAAAAATAGCAAAAAAAAAAAAGTCATAAAATGCAGTCATGTGATCCAGGGACCTTGCAAAGTACTTGATGTTTATAATAATAATAATAATATCAGAGTTGGAAGGGACCTTGGAGGTCTTCTAGTCCAACCCAAAACCCTACACCATTTCAGACAAATAGCTATCCAACATTTTCTTAAAAATTTCCAGTATTGGAGCATTTACAACTTCTGCAGGCAAGTTGTTGCACTGAGTAATTGTTCTAACTGTCAGGAAATTTCTCCTTAGTTCTAAGTTGCTTCTCTCCTTGATTAGTTTCCACCCATTGCTTCTTGTTCTACCCTCAGGTGCTTTGGAGAATAGCTTGACTCCCTCTTCTTTGTGGGCAGCCCCTGAAATATTGGAACACTGCTATCATGTCTCCCCTAGTCCTTCTTTTCATTAAACTAGACATACCGAGTTCCTGCAACCGTTCTTCATATATTTTAGCCTCCAGTCCCCTAATCATCTTTGTTGCTCTTCTCTGCCCACTTTCTAGAGTCTCAACATCTTTTTTACATCGTGGCGACCAAAACTGAATGCAATATTCCAAGGGTGGCCTTACCAAGGCCTTATAAAGTGGTATTAACACTTCACGTGATCTTGATTCTATCCCTCTGTTTATGCAGTCCTCTGTTTGGTCACATAAATGTGGGGAATGGCGTTTCCAATGCTCAAAAGTTCAAATCTGCATCATAAGTAGCCCCCAGGTAAGTTCATTCATTGTAACTTGGAACGGTCATAAGCAAAGGACTATGTGTATTGTATTTGTATTTTTATATTTTTGTAGTCTTTTAAGTTATATAATTTTACCGTTTAATATTGTAAGTCACCCAGAGTTACCCTGTAGTAAGATGGGCGACCACTAGAATTTAATAAATAAATACAATTAGTTCTCAACTTGTAACAGTTCATTTAGTGACTTTTTGAATTTACAGGGGCACTGAAAAAAGTGACATGACCGTTTTTCACACTTACGACCGTTGCGGCATCCCCATGGTCACATGATCAAAATTCAGACGCTTGGCAACTGACTCATAGTTACGATGGGTGCAGTATCCCGGGGTCATGTGATCACGTTTTGCGACCTTCTGACAAGCAAAGTCAATGGGGAAGCCAGATTCACTTAACAACTGAGTTACTAACTTAACAACTGCAGTGATTCACTTAACAACTATGGCAAGAAAGGTCATAAAATGAAGTAAAATTGACTTAACAAATGTCTCGCTTAGCAACAAAAATGTTGGGCTCAATTATGGTCGTAAGGTGAGGACTCTAAAATAAATAAATTACAGCCTGCCTGTAAATAAATAAATTAGTTAGAAATATAGCGAATGTGTTAAGTTTGGGTATTGACGAGGCAGGAGACCAGGTTAGTGACAACAGCTCTTTAATATAGTGTGACCCAGCAAAACTCTGGAGAAAAACCTCTCCTTATATACACTTCAGCCTGAGGCTGCATCCAATCAGAAACGAGATATTTCCCGCCTAAAACTCCCGCCAAAACTTACAGTAATACATTACACTCCTTCCCTCCCAGAAGGCACTTTGCCAATATTTGCATATTACTTCTCTACGTAGTCCTGCAGGTACGTGGGGCGTCTCCTGACTCTCCCGGACCTGCGCAGTTCACTTTCTGGAGTTGAGTCGAGCTTGCCGGAGGGACTTTTCGTTCCTCTGAGCTCCTCCTCCCGGCCATCCGGCCCTGGATTATTCGCCGGCTCGGACCTGCTGTCCTCTAGAGGGACCGGAGGGTGTCGCTGGACCTCGCCTGACTCAGATAAGTCTCTGTTTGGTCTTTGCTTACGCTTTCTGTTTGTTCTGGCTCCAGTCAGCTGTGGGGTTAATTAAATCATAGTCAGGGCTGTTCTCGCCTAATTCTGCCTTATCGCTCAATCTGTTTCTTAATTGATCTATGTGGCGCCCAGATTCTGCCATCGTCTAGTTCCACTAGATAAGATTTGGGGCCCGTTTGTCTATGACTATCCCCTCTTCCAGTTAGGGCCGTCGCTGTAATTATGTGCCCACACTGAGTCTCCTATGTTTAACTCGGATTCTATCTGGTTTTGTTTTGAACCCGTCCTGTACGTAGTTCGGTGTAGCCGGTCTAGCGGGCACCGTAGCTTCCGCCCCATTAATAGCTCGGCTGGGCTGCGGCGGTGGCCACACAGGGGTCCTGTGTTGACGGTTAGGAATGCGCCGATTTGTGCCTGCCAATCGCCGGGCCGCCGTGATAGCGCTTCTTCGCACTCCGGACAAACGTTCAGCAAGGCCGCTCGAGGGGTGGAACGGCGCTGAGAGGGCATGTCGGATGCCCTCTTCAGCCAGGTACCCTTCAAATAATGCTGCGGTGAACTGTGGGCGTTATCGGACACGAGGGTGTCCGGTAGCCCGTGCGTGGCGAAAAGGTGTTTTAGTGCTGAGATGACAGCTCCGCGGTTGTGGATTTCATTAGGATGATCTCCAGCCATTTGGAGAATGCATCCACCACAATTAGAAATGTTTGGCCGTGGAAGGGCGGCAAAATCAATGTGTATGCGGGACCAAGGGCCTTGGGGTTTCTCCCACTCCAAAACTGGGGCCGTGGGTGGTAGTGGTCTGGATTCCTGACATACTGGCATCGGCCAACCCTGTCACTGATTTCCCTGTCCATTAGGGGCCACCAGACATAGCTCCTAGCCAAACCCTTCATCCTCACAATTCCTGGGTGACCCTCATGCAGGAGTTCCAGAACTTTTTCCTCAGTTTCTGGGACTACCACCCTATCCCCCAGAGCAGGCACCCCTTGTACGGACAATTCCCTTTTTCTTTACAAATTCCTTGAAACGTTCGCAGCGGGCCATCCCTTGAACCCAACTGATTACAGTCCTTAAAACAACGTCCCGGTAGGAGGCCGAGCCACTTCCTGCGATGTGACTGGCCCCAGTCCAAAGAGTCAATTAGTAGAACGGTGTGCCCGGGTGGGGTCCTCGATTTCCTGGCAATGGGCATCTGCTCAATGCGTCCGCATGCCCCAGCTCCTTTCCAGGCCGATGCTGCAGCTTGTAGGAGTATGCGGTCAAAAAAATAGTCCATCTGGTCAGTCTAGGTGAGAGTGCTACTGGCGTTGGGCGGTCGCCAGCCAGCAACCCCAATAGCGGTCTGTGGTCAGTGACAATTTGGAAATCTCGCCCAAAAACGATTCGTGAAATTTTTCACCCTGACACTATGCGAGAGCCTCCCTATCTAGCTGGCTGTAATTCCTCTCAGCCGGGACATCGCTCGTGAATAGAACGCTATAGGGGCTTCAGTGCCGTTTGGGAGTCTGTGGCTAAGTACAGCTCCTACTCCATAGGGGACGATCACAAACCAATACTAACGGCAGTCTGTTGTTGTATTGTATTAACAGGCTATCGCTTGATAGCAAACTTTTACTGCCTCAAATGCCCTATTCTCTGACTTCCCCACGACCAAGCAGTGTTTTTCCAAGCAATTTATGCAGCGGTTCAGCAACGGTTGCCTTGTCTTTTAAAAACACGGCGTAAAGTTTACCAGACCCAGGAAAGCCTGGAGTTCTGTCTTGTTTTTGGGTGCTGGGGCTCTCTTTATCGCCTTGACTTTGCTCTCAGTGGGTGAATCCTTTTGTCTATTCTATAGCCCAAAATTCAACAGATTCGACCCCTATCTGACACTTGCTTGCTTTGACTTTTAATCCTGCCGACCTAAAATGGCCAAAACTTTCCTTAATCGCTTCCCCAGTTCTCTTAAATCTTCCCTGATACCAACACATCATCGAAATAGGGTACGACTCCGGTAACCCTTGTAGGAGCCGCTCCATCAAATTTTGGAATAGCCCGGGCCACACTCACCCGAACTGTAACGGGTGCACTTAAAGGCACCCAGTGCGTATAATGGTCTGGGCCTCAGCTGTGCTAGCATCTACGGGTAGCTGTTGGTACGCTTGTGCCAAGTCTAATTTGGCGAAAACTTGTCCGTGCCCTAGTGAGTGCAATAAGTGTTGCACTACTGGAACTGGGTAGGCGCTCTTTTGCAATGCTTTGTTCAAGGTAGCCTTGTAATCAGCGCAAATTCTTATGGACCCGTCTGGTTTTATTGGGTGACGATTACGCCTCCCATTTGGCATGGTCAACTGGCACTAGTATCCCCTGGCTGACTAATTTATCTAACTCTTTGTCTATTTTAGGTTTGAGTGCAAAAGGAACCCTCCTTGCCTTTAACCTAATGGGAGCTATTTGGGGGTCTAAATTGAAGGAGATGGGGGTCCCCTTGTACTTGCCTAAACGGTCCTCGAATACGTCTGCGAATTCCTCCATTAGGGCGTTTTGCAGGTTGCATCCGCTCCGGTGGACGCCAGTCACCCCCATTCCCAACGCCTGAACCAGTCTAGCCCCAGCAAGCTTGGCAAGGTTCCTCGACTAACGTGATGGGCAGGGTCTTTCGTATGTCCCAGACTTGACCTTGACGGTCGTTGTCCCTCGAACAGGGATGCGGTTGCCCTGGTAATCCTGCACCCGGAGCCGTTGTTTCTGTAGCTTGCGCTGTGCGATGTGCTGCAAGGCTTTCACAAAAGTGTCCCAGGACATGATTGTGATTGCTGATCCTGTGTCTACTTCCAGTCGGCACGCACGCCTTCAATTGTCGGGTTTGTGAAGATCTTTTCTTCGATGCGGGTAGCTGCGTGGTCTATGGTAACAGTCATTCGGTTTGACTTCGCTCTTTCTTTCCTGGCCAATCGCGGTCGCCTCGCCGATCTCGCGCTCTGATTGGCTGGTTTGAAATTTCGCGGCGGAATGTGGGTTTGCATCTCTGACTCAGAGCCGCTCTGATTGGCCGATTTGAATTTTCGGCGGAAAGGTTGGGGTGCTCGGCAGACTTGAGCCAGGTGCCCCTTCCTTTCACACCGCCGGCAAATGGCGTCCCTGAACTTACATCTTTGGCGCTGATGTCGCCCCCCGCAACTTCCGCATTCCTCCGGGTCTTCCCTTGTCGATTTTCCGGTGTAGTGGACTTCTTCCTCCTCTTCGCTGGTTGACTCACGATAGGTTTCTTCGTGGTGGACTGTGCTCGGCTTTGCGCCCGCCATCGGCGTGAGTCGCTTTTGTAAGGTGTCTGCTGCATGGTTGGACATCTCATGGGCTCTGGCTTCGTCCAGAGCGTTTGCCAATGTCAGGTTGCTCTTGGCTAGCAACCGTCTCCTCAAACGGATGTCTCTGACCCCCCGTATAAGTTGTTCCAGCAGCTCTTCGTCCAGATCGCGGTACTCGCAATGCTTGGAGGCTTGTCTCAGGGCTGCCATGTAGGCGCTGGTAGACTCGCCTTCTTGTTGCCTGCCCTCCCCAAACTCGCATCCGAACGATTTGGACGGGCTGGTGCGTAGTGATTCTTCAGGAGGGTCTGAAGGGTCTGCCACGATACGGAGTGTAGCGGTGTTGGCTCCGCTAGGGCTTCTGCGACGGCGATGACTGCTGACCCACAGTGGCTTATGAAGTAAGCCCGTTTGCGGTTGTCGGAGACTCCCTGTAGCTCGTTTGCCTCCAGGAAACTTTCGAAACGGGTCATATATATTCCCCATGTCTCCTGGGCAGGGTCAAACGGAGTGGGTGGCGTGTAGCCGGTCATCGCTGCATTCGCCGTCACCTTGCTGGGTTTGATTCTCGTAGTGAGTTCAGCTCTGTTCTGGTGCTCTGCCTCAATATCCCATCCTCGTCGCCAATGTTAAGTTTGGGTATTGACGAGGCAGGAGACCAGGTTAGTGACAACAGCTCTTTAATATAGTGTGACCCAGCAAAACTCTGGAGAAAAACCTCTCCTTATATACACTTCAGCCTGAGGCTGCATCCAATCAGAAACGAGATATTTCCCGCCTAAAACTCCCGCCAAAACTTACAGTAATACATTACAGAATGCTTGTTGTTCTTCACCTTCCCACCTCACCTGGTTGTGTGTTTATATTCCATCAAGGCGCCGGTGACACATAGAGACCGCCTAGACCAGGGTTGGGTAATTATGGCGCCTATACAATCTGTGGACTTCAACTCCCAGAATTCCTGAACCATGTCGGCTCAGGAATTCTGGGAGTTGAAGTCCACAGGTCATAAAGGGCAGTGGTGGGTTTCTACTGGTTCACCCCGATTTGGGCGAACCAATAGTAGCGGCAGCGGGAAGCTCCGCCCACCCGCCCGCCCATCATCATCGACGCTCTGCGCATGCGCAGAAGTGCCATGCGTGAGCAAAGCAAACACACGCACAGTCCTGAACTGGTAGCAAAGGTAAGTGAAAACCACTACTGGTTTCACGGGTGTAAAACTCACGGAGTCATGTTGTCGTCACGTGACGTATCGCGACTTTTATCCCCTTTGGTAAAATAGAGTTGGGCTTGGCCAGTGCATGATGCATCCAGCCTGCCATAGTTGCTCAACCCTGACCTAGTGTTGTGTCTCGTCCGCTTTCACCGCAGCCGGAGCCTTCTTATCTGCTTCCGAACGCTGAGGAATGTCCTAGTATGCCTCCCGGCCCCAGCCCTGGCTCCATGCCCAGACAGGCCGAGGAGGAAGAAGTGCCTCCAGCCCCCAGCTCTGGCTCCATGCCCAGGCAAACGGAGCAACCAGACCCCTCCCCCTCCCCCACAGCATGTGAGCCTGAGGAAGGTCAATTACCAACAGCTGCAGACTGGAGTGACCCTCGCTTCAGAAGACTTGAAAGGCGGCGGCAACAGAAGGAAGGGAGGGGCAGGCCTGGATAAGTGCTGAGTCATGGAGCCATACCCCATGGCCTATATAAAGGATCTGCTTTCTGGCAGTCTCTGAGTCAGGCAAAGTCTAAACATATCTTGCTGAAGTCACTTTCTGGTCTCCTGCCTGCCTTGAGGACTTTGCTAGGACTTTGGCAGAGCTGCAGAGGCACGCCTGATTCGGATTTCCCTGACCCGGCCGTCAGCGGAGGAGTGGGACATGACACCTAGGCTGACCTTCTTCAGAACAACCTGGCCTCTTCTTGGTCTTATGACAGTATGGCTTGCTCACTTTCTTGGAGTTTAAAAATGTCATGCAAGAAACGGATAGCTTGCAGATCGTGGGCGAGTAATGAGAAATTTCTGCAGCTACACTCACTCCTGCCCGGCAGGGTGCCAAGAATATTGCACTTCAGGTGTTAAAGAGTCATTCGCCCTGATTTGCAAAATTGCTCTGCCCACTTCATGGTGCATAAATTGCTCATCGTTATTAAAAAAAGAAAGAGATCAAATTCCCCCCCCCCTTTCTGAAAAATAATTGAATTATTGACCCACGTAGCTGCTGCTGTATAGTAACTGAATCTTGTATTCGGGGTGCAATATTCTTGGTGGCTGGTTCCTGAAAAAAGAAGGAAGAACGGGAGCGGAGAAAGATTATATCTGAAGGATATTTCATTTCCGTAATCATCAGAGCTCTAATGGAAGCCAAAATGGGATCAGATGTGCAACTTTCAATCCACATTGGAGACTCCTCCAAAATTTCAGGTTAACGAACAGAAATGTTACCAACAATAAACAGTTTGGTGTAGCACTTAAGGCGTTCTCCCAGAAACCAGGAGAGCGTGAGTATTGGTTCCATCTTAGATATCAAAGCTGGTTAGGTGAGTTTGGGCCAATCACCAGGAGAGCAAGAGTTCTAGTTCTGCCTTAGGCATGAAAGATAGCTGGGTAAGTTTGGGCCAATCACCAGAAGACTGAAAGTTCTAGTTCCACCTCTGGTTTTCTGAGAGTTCGAGTTCCGTCTTAGGCATGAAAAATAGCTGGATGAGTTTGGGCCAATCACCGGAAGAGTTCTAATTCCGCCTTAGGCATGAAAGTTTGGGCCAATCCCCAGGAGACTGAGAGTTCTAGTTCCGCCTTAGGCATGAAAACTAGCTGGATGAGTTTGGGCCAATCATCAGGAGATGGTGAATTCTAGTCCCACCCTAGCTATGAAAGTTGATTGAGTGAATTTGGGCCAGTCACCAGGAGACAGTCAGTTCTAGTCTCACTTTAGACATGAAAACCGGCTGGGTGAATTTGGTCCAGTCACTTTCTCTCAGCCCAATCCACTCACAGGATGGTTGTTATGGGGGAAATAGGAGGAAAAAGATGTATTAGGTATGTGTTCACCACCTTGAAGGTGGCTCAGTGGCTAAGATGCTGAGCTTGTCGATCAAAAGTTCAGCGGTTCGAATCCCTAGTGCCGCGTAAAGGGATAGGCTCCCATTACTTGTCCCAGCTTCTGCCAACCTAGCAGTTCGAAAGCACTTAAAAAAATAAATGCAAGTAGAAAAATAGGGACCGCCTTTGGTGGGAAAGTAACAGCGTTCCGTGTGCCTTTGGCATTGAGTCATGCTGGCCACATGACCACGGAGACATCTTCGGACAGCGCCAGCTCTTCGGCTTTGAAACGGAGATGAGCACTGCCCCCTAGAGTCGGGAACGACTAGCACATATGTACGAGGGGAACCTTTACTTTTACCCCACCTTGAATTACTTACCGAGTAATAAAGGCGAGATATAAGTCTAATAAATAAATAAATAAATCTCCTGGTTGATTAAAAGTCCCCACTGGTTCCTTGGGAGCTAACATTTCAGGGCCGGCTTTGCCACTAGTTTTTCATCTCAAACAGTGACAGACCAGGTTGGCACTCACGTTGTGGAAAAATGCTCAGTGCTTGGGCTGTCCAAGATGCGGCTGAATCCCCCTCAGAGGTGTCCGCAGTGCTCAGAAATGATGACCTCAAGACAAGGAAACGCCATGGGCTTTTCACGCCTAGAAGGAGCCCTTTGTGCATTTAATAAGTTCCAGGCCAAGTTTTCTGCCCCATAAATCTTAATTAGATAGCCGCCTTTTTTCTCTCCCACTTACGAACTGATGGTGGCTGATTCATGGCCACGGCTAAGCTGTTGTCGGAAGTGGGCACCCAGCGGCCCAAGGCTCAAATACCATTGATCCCAACAGCCCAGGGGTGATTCATGTGCAGAAGGAAGACAGATGGTTCAGTTTTCCAACAATTATCCGCAGCCTGAGGGGTAGATTAACCTCTGCACTTCCATCCCATAATAAGCCATCTTTCTGGGTTTTCGGTACACACGTGCGTGCTGGTGGGCGAATGGCCATAGGGCGGGAATGGAGTTATTGGAGGTCAGTAATGTGGAAAATCCACTCAAAAGCCTGTAAGATTTTTTTTTAAACTTGGAAACCACTTATGGACTTTGTGCTCGAGTTAGAAAAAAATTGATTTTGGGTGTCAAGAATTGTTGTAGAATGGCTAGCATACAGCTGGCCCCCAACTTACAACAACAATTGAGCCCAACATATCTGTTGCTAAGTGAGACAGTTGTTAAGTGAAACTGTGCTGACTGAGGGATTCTGGGAGTTGAAGTCCACAAGTCTTAAAAATGGCCAAGGTTGGAAACCCTTGGTCTAAAGAGATGCAGTTGCTGGAACTCCATCCGATGTAGCATGGAGAGCCATGTTCATTGCGATAAACTTTCCATACCCTCTTTTTGAAGGTCTCAAGTGATGAAACTCCCACAACTTCCAAAGGCAACTTCTGTTGCACTGGTAGATTTTTCTCACTGTCAGAAAATTTCTCCTTATTTCCAGGTTGAATCTCTCCTTGTTCAGTTTCCATCCGTTATTCCTTGTCTGGCCTTTGGGTGCTTTGGAAAATAGCTTGACCCACTCCTCTATGTGGCAGCCCCTCTAATATTGGAAGACTGCTATCATGTCTCCCCTGGTCCTTCTTTTCATTAAACTAGACATACCAGGTTCCTGCAACCGTTCATCCTGTTTTAGCCTCCAGTCCCCTAATCATCCTGGTTGCTCTTCTCTGCACTCTTCCTAGAGTCTCAACATCTTTTTTATAGTGTGGTGACCAAAACTGGATGCAGTACTCTAGGTGTGGTCTTACTAAAGTTTTATAGAGTAGCATTAGTACCTCCCTTGATCTTGATTGTATCCCTCTGTTAATGCAGTTTAGGATCACATTGGCTCTTTTGGCTGCCGCTGCACACAGCTGGCTCATATATAACTGGTTGTCCACTAAGACTCCAAGATCCCTCTCACAGTCACTGCTATTAAGCCTGGTTTCACCCAGTCTATATGAGTACTTTTGGTTTTTCTTGCCTAAGTGTAGGACTTTACTTGTCTCTACGTTGAATTTCATTTTGTTAGATAGGGCCCAGTGTTCAAGTCTGTCAAGATCCATCTGGATCTTGAGGCTATCTTCTAGGGCAGGGGTCTCCAACCTTGGCAACTTTAAGCCTGGAGGACTTCAACTCCCAGAATCCCCCAGCCAGCAAAGCTGGCTGGGGGATTCTGGGAGTTGAAGTCCTCCAGGCTTAAAGTTGCCAAGGTTGGAGACCCCTGTTCTAGGGTGTTAGCTATTCCTGCCACCTTAGTATTATCTGCAAATTAAGTTCCCCTCTTATTCCCTCATCTAAGTTGTTTATGAAGACACTGAAGGGTACTGGGCCTAAGACGAAATCTTCAAGACCCTCTAGGTCAGTTTTGATAATCCTGGTCACAAATGGAACAATTCCAATCATGGTGTCTGTGTAACAGTTAAACAAAAATGAAATTTCTCCCTTTGACCATGTTAGCCAAGAAGAAATTTCCTGACTGTGAGAACAATGAACAAATGGAAGCATGAATGAAATCATAAACAGAGCAGGGTTTTCTCCAAACTGCCCCCCCCAAATTTTAAATCTCTTCACACAAATGCAGCTAATTGGTAGAGCTCGATTTCCCAATAAAGAAATTAATTGAGTTGCATATTTTTAAAATACAGGTGGTCCTCGATTTACAACCATTCATTTAGTGACCACCGGACGTTACAAGGGCACTGAAAAGGGCATTTTTTTCCCCCACTTGCAACGTTCCCATGGTTACGTGATCAAAATTTGGGGGCTTGGCAACTGGAATGCATTTATGAGCGGTTCACTGTCCCAGGTCACATGATCACCATTTCCCAGCCGGAAATGGGGGAAGCCAGATTCATTTAATGAAAAGAAGGACTAGGGGAGACATGATAGCACCTTCCAATATCTCAGGGGCTGCCACAAAGAAGAGGGAGTCAAGGTATTCTCCAAAGCACCTGAAGGCAAGACAAGAAGCAATGGGTGGAAACTAATCTTTGTTGAGACTCTAGAAAGAGGGAAGAGAAGAGCAACAAAGATGATGAGGGGAGTGGAGGCTGAAACATATGAAGAACAGTTGCAGGAACTGGGTATATCTAGTTTAATGAAAAGAAGGACTAGGGGAGACATGATAGCAATGTTCCAATATCTCAGGGGTTGCCCCAAAGAAGAGGGAGTCAAACTATTCTCCAAAGCACCTGCAGGCAGGACAAGAAGCAATGGGTGGAAACTCATCAAGAAGAGAAGCAACTTAGAACTAAGGAGAAATTTCCTGACAGTCAGAACAAATAATCAGTGGAACGACTTGCCTCCAGAAGTTGTGAATGCTCCAACACTGGAAGTTTTTAAGAAGAGATTGGACAACCATTTGTCTGAAGGGCCGGGATAGCTCAGGCTGTTAAGAAGCCTGTTATTAGAACACAGTAGCCTGCAATTACTGCAGGTTCAAGCCCGGCCCAAGGTTGACTCAGCCTTCCATCCTTTATAAGGTAGGTAAAATGAGGACCCAGATTGTTGGGGGGGCAATAAGTTGACTTTGTAAAAAATATACAAATAGAATGAGACTATTGCCTTATATACTGTAAGCCGCCCTGAGTCTTCGGAGAAAGGCGGGATATAAATGTAAACAAACAAAAAAAAAGTGGTGTAGAATTTCCTGCCTAAGCAGGGGGTTGGACTAGAAGACCTCCAAGGTCCCTTCCAACTCTTTTATTCTATTCTATTTCTAATGACCACTTAATTAGTATAGCAAAATAAGTCATGAAATGGGGCAAAGCTCCCTTGACTGCCTCGCTTAGCAACAGAAATTTTAAGCTCACTGGTGGTTGTTAAATCGAGGACTACCTGTAGCAGATTCTCCAGCCTGGCAAAGTTTGAAAACACCTGGTATAGAGTCTTTTTTTCCCATCTCTCCATTCCAAAAAAAAAAAGGTTAAACACAAAACTGGCATCTGTTTGTTTGTTTTTTAAATAAAGTCATTTCTTTAAAAAGAGAAAACGAAGAAGCACGAAAAAAGGAAGAAAAGAAAAAATAATTGCTATAAGGATATAATACTGTATCAGGGAATGAACAAAGAAAGGGTAAAAATTAGTGCTCAAAATTGATTCAATCATTGTTAACGGTAAGGAAAGGATTTTAAATAGCTTTCCGAATCTCTGAGCTGAATGCCAAAGTCTCCACTCTTTTATTTAAAGACCCAATTATAAAAGTAGAAGAAAAAAGAACACTGTGGGATCCTGGAAGCCAATTTGTCGGATTTAGAGTCCGCTTGACTTAGTTGATTCGGGGTCAGTGGGTAGACTTCACATCCCTTCCCTTTCTCTTCCTTTCTTCTTTCTCCTCTTCCTTTCTCCTTCTTTATCCTTCTCTTCTTTTTTTCTTTCCTTCTCTTTCTTCTTCTTTTTTCTTTCTCTCACCATTCTTCTTTCTCTCCTTTCTCCCTTCCTTCTTTCTCCTTTTTCCTTCTCGTTTCTTCTTCTCTCCTTTCTCCCTCCCTTCTTTCTCTTTTCTTCTCATTTCTGCTTCTTTCTCCTTCTCTATCTTTCTTTCTCCTTTTCATTTCTTTTTTCTCCTTCTTGCCTTTTCTTCTGTCTCCCCTTTTTCCTTTCTCTTTCTCCTCGTTTCTTCTTTCTCCTTCTCTACCTTCTTCTTCATTTCTTCTTTCTCCTCTTTCTTCTTTCTTCTTTCTCCTCTTCATTTCTTCTTTCTCCTCTTCTTCTTTTTCTCCTCTTCATTTCTTCTTTCTCCCTCTTCCCTTCTGTCCCCTCCTTTTTTCCTCCTTTCTCCTTCTTTTTTCTCCTCCTCATTCTTTCCTTCTCCTTCTCCTACTTCCCCCTCCTCCTCCTCCCTTCTTCTTCTCCTTTCAGTTCCTCCTCCTCTTCCTCATCCCGCAGCCTCCCTCCCAGTAGCAGCGTTGGCTGGACGAGTTGGAAATTATTGCAAATGCAACCTGGCCATCAATGCCTTTTCCTCTTTATCCATTTTAGGGCTCTAAGGCAGGGGTCTCCAACCTTGGCAACTTTAAGCCTGGAGACTTCAACTCCCAGCAAAGCTGGCTGGGGAATTCTGGGAGTTGAAGTCCTCCAGGCTTAAAGTTGCCAAGGTTGGAGACTCCTGCTCTAAGGGAAAAAAAGAGTATATAGGTAGATAAACCAAGAGAGGCTGGTGGGGGGAGGGGAAAAAAAAACCCAAATGCAGAAATCTGGTAGCAATTGCACCAGGCTGAGTTCCTTCCCTTCCTTGCAAACAAAAAAAAAAAATCTCCCTCCGCGGCCCAGGCTGGGTTCTAATCGCCCCGCCCCTCCCTTTCTGGACCCTCCCGCTTCGTCTCTTCTGCTCTTTTGGCCGCTCTAGCCTTTGCTTTCGGTCTCTCTCGGTGCTCTGGCTTCTTCGGCTGCGCTCGTCGGCGGATCCGGGCGATTTGCTCGTCCTTTCCCAGCTGCTCGGCATCGAGAATGGGATGGGATGGGATAGAATAGAATAGATAAGGAATAGGAATAGGAATAGGAATAGGAATAGAATAGAATAGAATAGAATAGAATAGAATAGAATAGAATAGATAAGGAATAGGAATAGGAATAGGAATAGGAATAGGAATAGAATAGAATAGAATAGAATAGAATAGATAAGGAATAGGAATAGGAATAGGAATAGGAATAGGAATAGAATCAAATCAAATCGAATAGAATAACGAAGTTGGAAGGGACCTTGGAGGTCTTCTAGTCCAACCCCCTGCTTAGGCAGGAAACCCTACACCACTTCAGACAAAGAGTTATCCAACATCTTCTTAAAAACTTCCAGTGTTGGAGTATTCACAACTTCTGGAGGCAAGTTATCCCACTGATTAATTGTTCTGACTGTCAGGAAATTTCTCCTTAGTTCTAAGTTGCTTCTTTCCTTGATTAGTTTCCATCCGTTGCTTCTTGTACACTGAGAGCATATGCACCAAGACAAATTCCTTGTGTGTCCAATCACACTTGGCCAATAAAAATTCTATTCTATTCTATTCTATTGTCCTGCCTTCTGGTGCTTTGGAGAATAGCTTGACTCCCTCTTCTTTGGGGCAGCCCCTGAGATATTGGAAGACCGCTATCGTGTCTCCCCTAGTCCTTTTTTTCATTAAACTAGGCATACTGAGTTCCTGCAACGGTTCTTCATATATTTTAGCCTCCAGTCCCCTAATCATCTTTGTTGCTCTTCTCTGCACTCTTTCTAGAGTTTCAACATCTTTTTTACATTGTGGGGACCAAAACTGGATGCAAGATTCCAAGTGTGGCCTTGCCAAGGCATTATAAAGTGGCACTAACACTTCACGTGATCTTGATTCTATCCCTCTGTTTATGCAGCCCAGAACTGTGTTGGCTTTTTTGGCAGCTGCTGCACACTTCTGGCTCATATCTAAATGGTTGTCCACTAGGACTCCAAGATCCCTCTCACAGGTACTACTATTGAGCAAGGTACCACATATACAGTACCTGTGGATTTTATTTTTGTTTTTGTCTAAATGTAGAACCTTACTTTTTTCACTGTTGAATTTCATTTTGTTAGATAGCGCCCAATGTTCAAGTATGTCAAGATCCTTCTGTATCTTGAGCCTATCTTCTGGAATGTTGGCTATTCCTGCCAGCTTGGCGTCATCTGCAGATTTGATGAGTTCCCCATCTATCCCCTTGTCCAATTTTGTGAGTGCCCTCGCAATCTCATCTCAGCACACCTGTAAAGCAAAACCCGAACCCACATTTTTTTCCCCTTTTCCCTGCCACTGGTGTTTAAATCACAGATGAGAATCAAGATGTCAGTGGCCCCTGAACAGAAAAGAGCAATTAATTTGTCAATTTATCATCAGCAAAGAAGCATTTGCATTCTGTGTGGGTCTTCCAGCCCTCTTCCTTCCCCTGCAGCATAATTATCAAATTAAAATTAAAGGGCTTTTGAGGAAATCTTAAATTGCTTCTCTTCCTGGTCATACAGATTTTTTTTTAAGCTTCCACTTGGAAAAATGGGTACCAAATGAAAAAGGGGTTTTACATCTTGAAGCTGTGCACCAGATGGGCGAAAATGTAGATTTTAATGCAACTAAGGATGGCTTAAGCCAGTCTCTCCGCTGGGTGATGGCAACGCTATGGATATGTGCCAGGAAAAACAGTTTGCCAGCTAATATTTTGCAAATAATGAGTTTCATGCAGGGAAAGCCTTAAGATGTGCCTTGCTTTGGTTCTAGTTTCTTAACCTGCATTGTTGTGTTGCTACTTTTTAAGTGAAAAGGTTTTAGACTAAGTTTATTGATTTTCTGTTACCAGTTTCAAAACAATATAAGTATACTCACTACTTTGCACTGTAGCCCAGTGTCAATTCTTCAATGTTGTCACATGAAAAGATATACTTAAATATTTACAAAAATGTGAGGGGGAGTACTCACTTCTGTGACATGCTGTAGCAAAACAGTGACAGAACAGGCCTAGGAAAATAAGAAACCGGGGGGGGGAACAAAAATGATTTGCTATAATCATGATTCGTCTGTGGGTGTCCCTTTTTAAAATTATTCCTGGCTTTGGAGCTGTTTCTAAGAATAAATCAATTGTTTTGAAATAATTATGGGCCAACAGCCCGAGCTTGAAATCTTAGCATTTGGATGACAGATAGTCCTCAATTTATAACCATTCAATTAGTGACCGTTCAAAGTTACAACGGCCCTGCAAAGATGACCTGTGACTGGTCCTCACACTTATGACTGTTGGGGATCACTTAGGACTGTTGCAACATCCCCAAGATCACGTGATTAAAATTCAGGTGCTTGGCCACTGGCATGTATTTAGGATGGTTTCAACAGCCATCATGACATCAGGATCTTCCCAGCTGTCTTCTGATAAAGTCAAGTATGGAAGATGGATTCGCTTAATGACTGCATGATTGATTTAACAACTACAGTGATTCGCTTAACAGCTGTGCAAAAGAAGTCGTAAAATGGGATGTGACTCACAACCGCCTTCTTTAGCAATGGAAATTTTGGTCCCAGTTGGAAGTCAAGAACTTATTTTATTTTATTTATTTATTTTGTCAAACACAACAATATATATAAGTTTAAGCATGAAATAAACCACACAAAATGAATACAACCAAAGGGAACATTAGGACAGGAACGGTAGGCGCGCTGGTGCTCTTATGCACGCCCCTTAACTTCTTATAGGACGCCTACAGGAACTGGGTATGTCTAGTTCAATGAAAAGAAGGAGTAGGGGAGACATGATAGCAGTCTTCCAATATCTCAGGGGTTGCCCCAAAGAAGAAGGAGTCAAGCTATTCTCCAAAGCACCTGAAGGCAGGACAAGAAGCAACGGGTGGAAACTAATCAAGGAGAAAAGCAACTTAGAACTAAGGAGAAATTTCCTGACATTGAGAACAATTAATCAGTGGAACAACTTGCCTCCAGAAGTTGTGAATGCTCCATTACTGGAAGTTTTCAAGAAGAGATTGGACAATGACGTGTCTGAAATGGTAGACGGCAGTGATGGCAAACCATTTTGGGGGGGAGTGCAGGGGGTTGTGTGCATGCCCACACCCATAATTGACCCCCACACTCCCACCGTTTTTGGCACGCAACGGCAAAAACATTACCGGTGAGCCTAGTAGGCCCGTTTTTCGCCCTCCCCAGGTTCCAGAGAGTGTCTTGGAGCGTGGGGAGGGCAAAAACAGCCTCCCTCCCCCCACAAAGGCCCTCTGGAGCCCGGAAACATTTCCAGTCTTCCGGTAGGCCCGGAAGGCTCGAAAGTCAGCTGGCCAGCGTGTGCAATGCGTGCTGGAGCTGAGCTAGGGCAACGCTTGCGTGCCCACAGATATGGATCCATGTACATCACGGGTATAGGATTCCTGCCTGAGCAGTTGGTTGGACTAGAACAGGGGTCTCCAACCTTGGCAGCTTTGAGACTTTTTAATTTTATTTGCATTTATATCCCACCCTTCTCCGAAGACTCAGGGTGGCTTACACTATGTCAAGCAATAGTCTTCATCCATTTGTATATTATATACAAAGTCAACTTATTGCCCCCAACAATCTGGGTCCTCATTTTACCTACCTTATAAAGGATGGAAGGCTGAGTCAACTTTGGGCCTGGTGGGACTTGAACCTGCAGTAATTGCAAGCAGCTGCTGTTAATAACAGACTGTCTTACCAGTCTGAGCCACAGAGGCCCTTGTGGACTTCAACTTGCAGAGTTTTGGGAGTTGAAGTCTGCAAGTCTTAAAGTTGCCAAGGTTGGAGACCCTTTATTTTATTTATTTATTTTATTTATTTATTTTTGTCACAACATCATATAAAAAGGATTATATAGTATATAAACATATATATGAGTAAATATTAGGAGGTATAAGCATCAATATATATATATAGGAAGAAGAAAAGAAAAGAATAGGACAGGAACGGTAGGCACACTGGTGCGCTTATGCACGCCCCTTATGGTCCTCTTAGGAATGGGGTGAGGTCAATAGTAGAAAGTTTTTGGTTAAAGCTTTTAGATTATGGGAAGAGACCACAGAGTCAGGTAAAGTATTCCAAGCACTGATGATTCTGTTACAGAAGTCATATTTTCTGCAATCTAGATTAAAGCGGTTGACATTAAGTTTAAATCTATTGGTTGCTCTAGTATTATTGCAATTAAAGCTTTAGTAGTCTTTAACAGGAAGGACATTACAATAGATGATTCTATGAGTTAGACTTAGGTCTTGTCGAAGGCGACGGAGTTCCAAGTTTTCCAAGCCCAGGATTTCAAGTCTGGTGGGATAAGGTATTTTGTTGTTTTCAGAGGAATGGAGAACTCTTCTTGTAACCCTAACCCTAACCCTTGGACTAGAAGACCTCCAAGGTCCCTTCCAGCTCTGTTATTCTGTTATATATCCATAAAACAAGGAACCGCTTCTTGTTCCTGAAACATTAGTTCTAGAACTGCTAAACCAGCAGATTTAGGGAAAAACAGTAAGAAGATATACTGAGACATGCCCGGAATGGAATAGCAAAATTACATTTGTTTGCTTTAAAAGTCTGGAAAGGAACAGATATTACCTGTGCAGAAGGCAACTGTACTGGAGTTTTCTTTGGGACTGTCAGTTTTGGGGGGGATTCGAGCCTTTGAAGAAAACGTCGTCCTTCCAACTTATTGGGGGCTGGTGTGATTTCTACAATATTTCCGATCCGATTGCAAGGATCTCCCAAGACAGGAAAAAATAATTGATTTCAGGGAAGACCTCTAGATGGCAGCCGAGCTGTTTCTTTGGAATCCATATTTTGGAAAAAGGCATAAACTATGCAGGGAACTAGGAAGAAGGGGGCCAGCGCTCTTAACCTGGCTTTTCAAACAGATGGATCGGAGGGGGAGTGCAGGTAGTTCTCAACTTATGACCAGAATTGAGTCCAAAATTTCTGCTGTTAAGCAAGACAGTTGTTAAGCAAATTCACTTATCTGAAATGGTAGTTTCTCCTGTTTGAGCAGCAGGGGTGAAATTCAGCCGGTTCCAGGGATTAAATGTTACCAGTTTGAGCGAACCGAACCTATTTCCGACGATCAGCGGTGCAGTGCGATTTATATTCGCTAGAAAGCAGGGAATCCTGCAGCGCGCGCACATTTGCAAACTGATAGGGAAGATAAGTGAGTTCCACCCCTGTTGAGCAGGGGGCTGGACTAAAAGACCTCCAAGCTCCCTTCCATCTCTCCTCTCTCCTCTCCTCTCCTCTCCTCTCCTCTCCTCTCCTCTCCTCTATTCTATCCTGCCCTGCCCTGCCCTGCCCTACCCTACTCCATTCCATTCCATTCCATTCCATTCCATATATTCTATTCTATTCTATTCCATTCCATTCCATTCCATTCCATTCCATTCCATTCCATTCCATTCCATTCCATTCCATCTATTTTATTCTATTCTATTCTATTCTATTCTATCCTCTCCTGCCCTGCCCTGCCCTGCCCTGCCCTACCCTACCCTACCTTACCCTACTCCATTCCATTCCATTCCATTCCATTCCATTCCATTCCATTCCATTCCATTCCATCTGTTCTATTCTATCCTATCCTATCCTATCCTATCCTATCCTATCCTATCCTATCCTATCCTGCCTTGCCTTGCCCTGCCCTGCCCTACCCTACCCTACCCTACTCCATTCCATTCCATTCCATTCCATTCCATTCCATCTATTCTATTCTATTCTATTCTATTCTATTCTATTCTATTCTATTCTATTCTATTCTATTCTATTCTATTCTATTCTATTCTATTCTATCCTATCCTATCCTGCCCTGCCCTGCCCTGCCCTGCCCTACCCTACTCCATTCCATTCCATTCCATTCCATCTGTTCTATTCTATTCTATTCTATCCTATCCTATCCTATCCTATCCTGCCCTGCCCTGCCCTGCCCTGCCTTGCCCTGCCCTGCCCTACCCTACCCTGCCCTACCCTACCCTACTCCATTCCATTCCATTCCATTCCATTCCATTCCATTCCATTCCATTCCATTCCATTCCATCTGTTCTATTCTATCCTATCCTATCCTATCCTATCCTATCCTATCCTATCCTATCCTATCCTGCCCTGCCTTGCCCTGCCCTGCCCTACCCTACCCTACTCCATTCCATTCCATTCCATTCCATCTGTTGTATTCTATTCTATTCTATTCTATTCTATTCTATTCTATTCTATTCTATTCTATTCTATTCTATTCTATTCTATTCTATCCTATCCTATCCTATCCTGCCTTGCCCTGCCCTGCCCTGCCCTACCCTACCCTACCCTGCCCTACCCTACCCTACTCCATTCCATTCCATTCCATCTATTCTATTCTATTCTATTCTATTCTATTCTATTCTATTCTATTCTATTCTATCCTATCCTATCCTATCCTATCCTATCCTATCCTGCCTTGCCCTGCCCTGCCCTGCCCTACCCTACCCTACCCTACCCTACTCCATTCCATTCCATTCCATTCCATTCCATTCCATTCCATTCCATTCCATTCCATTCCATCTATTCTATTCTATTCTATTCTATTCTATTCTATTCTATTCTATTCTATCCTATCCTATCCTATCCTATCCTATCCTATCCTATCCTATCCTGCCTTGCCCTGCCCTGCCCTGCCCTGCCCTACCCTACCCTACCCTACCCTGCCCTACCCTACCCTACTCCATTCCATTCCATTCCATTCCATTCCATTCCATCTGTTCTATTCTATTCTATTCTATTCTATTCTATTCTATTCTATCCTATCCTATCCTATCCTATCCTATCCTATCCTATCCTATCCTATCCTATCCTATCCTATCCTATCCTGCCTTGCCCTGCCCTGCCCTGCCCTGCCCTACCCTACCCTACCCTACCCTATCCTATCCTGCCTTGCCCTGCCCTGCCCTGCCCTGCCCTACCCTACCCTATTCCATTCCATTCCATTCCATTCCATTCCATTCTATTCTATTCCATTCCAATTTTGCCATATTTTACAACCTTTCTTCCCACAGTTGTTAAGTGAATCACTGCAGTCGTTCAGTTAGTCACACAGTTGTTAAGGGAATCTGCTTCCCCATTGATTTTGCCTGTCCGAAGGTCTCAAAAGGGGATCACGTGACCCCGGGACACTGCAACCCATCATAAGTACGTGTCAGTTGACAAGTGCCTGAATTTTGATGACATGACCATGGGGACGCTGCAGTGCTCACAAACGTGCAAAATGGTCACCAGTCACTTTTTTTTCCAGTGGCGTCGTAACGTTTGAATGGTCCCTAAATGAACGGTTGTAAATCGAGGACTACCTGTAACTCTAATAACTCTACTCTGGCAGAAACGTAGCATGCTTTCTTCTTGCTAAAAGTTTCCGACTGCTTCTCTAATTGGGGCGTGGAGAAAAATAAGGAAAGGGGTGTCGGAAGAAATCTCCATCTGGGTTCAGTTCCAAGTGGGGAGAAAGACACTGGAAACATGGTGGCTGTTTGGGAAGATGGTTTTTTTTTTTTTTTAATTAAAAAAGTTTTACAACAATTAAATTTTCCCCCCTCCCCCCCTCCCTCCTAAACCCCCCTCCCCCCCCCCCGGACTTCCCGGAGCAAACACAAGGTATAGTTCCTTAAACAAAACAGTCATACATTAAATTTTTTAAAATCTAACACAATTATAATCTTTCTCTCTCACATAACCTGACTTCTTCCATTAAAATCAAAAAATAACATCCTTCATTCAAAAGCAATCCGAAATTTCTTAATCTGATATCTATTTTGAATATAATCAATCCAGTTCTTCCATTCATTTAAATATTTTTCTTGAGTACTGTCTTTCAAGAAGGCTGAGATTTTAGCCATCTCAGCCAAATTGGAAACTTTCAATATCCATTCTTCTATTGTGGGTAATTCTTTTTTCTTCCAATATTGTCCAATCAACAGTCGTGCTGCTGTTATTAAGTTCAAAATCAACTTAGTCTCAATCACTGTACAGTCCGTTGTTATTCCCAAAAGGAAAAATTGCGGTAGGAACTTTATCTTCTTCTTCAGAACATTCTGCATAATCCACCAGATTCTTATCCAGAAAGACTTAATTTTCTTACAAGTCCACCATACATGAAAATATGTAGCATCATCACAATTACATCTCCAACATTTCGCTTGCATATCTGGATACATACATGATAATTTCTTAGGATCTAAATGCCATCTATAAAACATCTTATAAAAATTTTCCCTTAAATTCTGCGCTTGCGTAAATTTAACATTTCTAACCCAAATTTTTTCCCATGTTTCCAACATTATTGGTTCTTGAATATTCTGTGCCCATTTTATCATACAATCCTTTATTAAATCTCTTTCAGAATCTATTTCTATCAACACAGTATACAATCTCTTTATATGCCCCTGAGTTTGATTTCTAATTTGTTTAACCAGATTTTCTTCATTTTGAATGATACCAATTTTCTGATCTTCTTTCCATCTAGCCTTTAACTGTCCATATTGAAACCAAGTATAATTCCTCCCTTCTTCTTTTAATGTATCCAAAGATTTTAGTTGTAAATTTCCCCTCTCAATGTATAAAAGATGTATAAAAGAAGATGGTTTTTAATGGTGGACAGAACCAACATGGTTTGAAGTCCTGGGCGAAAAAAGCACATGGGTGTGTGTGTGTGAGAGAGATTTATACCCTCTGTTAGGCTTTGAATTTGAGCATGTTTTCTGATTGGTTGTCGGCCATGCAGGGGTAACTTTGTAGGTTGTCTGTGTCCCAGGCTTGGTTGACTCTTGCTGGGTGATGATGTCATGAAAGGGCTTTGGGCAATTCCTACTATGGCTCTGCCTGAAGGAGGTAGATCTTTGTGATGTCGAATAGGCTGGCCCAAGCCTTAATGGCCCATTGGCAAAGGGTGGGGGCTGAGTGTGTGGCGGTGTGGCTCAGGCTGTAAGAAGCCTGTTATTAAAACACAGCTGCCTGCAATTACTGCAGGTTCTAGTCCCACCAGGTCCAAGGTTGACTCAGCCTTCCATCCTTTATAAGGTAGGTAAAATCAGGACCCAGATTGTTGGGGGGGCAATAAGTTGACTTTGTATATAATATACAAATAGAATGAGACTATTGCCTTACACAATGTAAGCCGCTCTGAGTCTTCGGAGAACGGCGGGATATAAATGTAAAAAAAAAAAAAAAGTTTCTGCCTCCCTTTTAGGGGAAATATTCCACCCTTTTAATATTTCCTAAAATATCTCATTTTCCTAGGAGAGGGGTGGGTGCTAACTGTCGTGGTCCGCCAGCAGCCTGCAGAGCTGGCAGCGGAATGAGACAGTGAGGAGGCTGGGGAGGACAATGGGCCAGTCCTGGAGTCAGGGGAAGGCCCGGATGAGGGCTCTGCATCAGAGGCAGAGGTGGGGACAGGGCCATCTGGGAGTGATGCGTGGACCCCGGAGCCTCCAGAGGCGGACAGCAGAGAGACAGAGGAACAGGAGGAGCCTGTTCCTAGTGCACGCATGCAAAGAGCTGCCAGACGGCAAGAGCAGCAGAAGAAAAAAAGACAACTCAGGAGTAAGGCCAGGAGATGATTGTCCCCTCCCACAAGGCTTTAAAAGAGCAGCAACGAGCCTTTGGGTTCTTTGTAGGAAAGCAACGTTGATTTCCGTGCTTCTTGTCAGCATCTCTTGAACTTTGGGGGGGTGTCTTGCCAAGAAAAGCCTTCGGCAGGTTGCCAAAGACATCAAAGGTTGGTGAGAAGGCCGACTGGACTGATTATTAAGAATTTTGTTTTGGATGAAGCTGAGAATGGATTAATTCTCAGCTATTTTAATAAAATAAGTTTGTTGAGGACTGAATTGTGTTTGGTAATCCCTACTTGGGCCTTGGTCACAACACTAACTTCCTACAAGGTCCCACCAGGAACTGGGTACAGATTCTCCTTTAATAAATTCGTCGTCTCTTTAGCAAAGCTGTGCAACCATAAACATTTTCAGCAAGCCCAGTCGTGTCTTGAACTGGGGATCAAAGCAAGTGGGGGAAACTTAACCGCAGGTGCTTCAAGAGGAAACAGATTGCAAGTGAAACTGACATGCATAAAAATAAGGTCGGTTTGATTTATTTTTTTTTTAAAAAAAAAGATTCTTGTGTAACATGGCAGCAGGGCATATTTCTTTTCCTGAAAGCAAGACAAGAAGCAATGGATGGAAACTAATCAAGGACAGAAGCAACCTAGAACTAAGGAGGAATTTCCTGACAGTGAGAACAATTAATCAGTGGAACTGCTTGCCTCCAGAAGCAGTAAATCACTGGAGGTTTTTAAAGAAGAGACTGGACAGCCATTTGTCAGCAGTGGTAGTCAACCTGGTCCCTACCGCCCCCTAGTGGGCATTTCATGGTGGGCAGTAGGGGTTTTGTCCGATACTGAAGCACTTTCCTTTTTTTTTTAATTTAATTGACTTTTTTAAAAAAAAGATTCTTGTGTAACATGGCAGCAGGGCATA